>NW_028289163.1:1036875-1382500 GCF_059628265.1 Tinamus guttatus | reverse complement strand
AGCATCCTGGCCTGGCCTTCTCCACGGCATCGCTGTCCTGGCATCCTGCATCCCCTCTGCAGAGCATCCCTGTCCCCAAATCCTGTGTCCCCATTGCAGAGCATCCCTGTCCCCAAATCCTGCGCCCCTGCTGCAGAGCATCCCTGCCCTCAAATCTTGCATCCCCTCTGCAGAGCATCCCCATCCCCAAATCCTGCGTCCCCACTGCAGAGCATCCCCATCCCCAAATCCTGCGTCCCCGCTGCAGAATGTCCCCATCCCTAAATCCTGCATCCCTGCTGCAGGGCATCCCCGTTCCCAAACCCTGCATCCCTGCTGAATGTCCCCATCCCCAAATCCTGCGTCCCCACTGCAGAGCATCCCTGTCCTGCATCCCCTCTGCAGAGCATCCCTGTTCCCAAACTCTGCATCCCTGCTGCAGAGCATCCTTGTCCCCAGCTCCTCTGACCTGCCCTGCAGAGCTTTTCCGTCCCCAAATCTTCCAGCCCGGCTGCAGAGCGTCCCTGTCCCCAGCTCCTCTCCTCAGGTGAGGGCCAGTTTGAAGCATCTCTCGTCCTCATTCCCCAGCTCTCCCGCTTGGCGCCGCGTGGCTGCTCCCATCCGCGATGCCCGGGTTGGGAATCTGCGGTCCTCGTGGCCACCGTGTCCCTGTGCCACGAGCATGGGGGGACAAACGTGGCCGTAGAACCGCAATTCCGTGGGATCCACGGTGCCGACGTGGGCTCCACGGGCGTCCCCATCCCCGTGCCCGCACCGAGGGGGCAGGACTGGAGGAGGGAGCTTTGGGGCAGCTTAAACCCATGGCCCAACCACACCTTTAAGCTCCTCCGATGTCCCTGTATCCTGCTGGGACATCAAAAGCCTTTGGGGACCTGTGTCCCCACGCTGCCTTCTTCACATCGCTAGGGTGCAAAGCCACTTCCAGTGGGTCCCGGGCAACTTTTCCCACCGGCCACGCTTATCCCTGCTGATGCCGGGCACCACGGAGCCACATCCCGCCATTCCCCGCTCCGCTCCCCTGCACGGGTGTCCCCAGGGTCACCCGGTGTCCCCTGCCAGTGCCACCCGCGGCAGCCCCCCATGCCGGCGCCGTCTGGAAAGGAGCCCGTAGGATGGCAGCGCTTAATTAGCAGGTAGGGAGTGGAGCAGGGCGGCTTCGCTCACTCACAGCTTGGAGCCACGCAGTCATCCCAAAGGCATCCGCCCCACAGGGAGGAGCGGCCCCGGCCCAGCATGTAAAAGCGGCGCCGGGCGGCCGGGCTTCCCTGTCGCCTCCTCCGCTCCCGCTCGCCCGCACTGCCCGCACGGCTGCAGATCATGGCAGGGCACGGCACCCGCCTGCTCCTGCTCCTGGGTCTCATGCCAGGTAGGCGCCACTGGGCTCCGGCGCTGCACCGAGGGATGCCGAGCGCTCCCGCTCCGGCAGGGATGCTCCCGAGGATGCAGGCGGCTGTGCACAGACCTAGGGCATCCCTGGGGTGCCAGGATGGGGTTGGCAGGATGGAGATGGAAAAGCAGGACACGGTGTTGGACCTGTCACCTCCATGCGGTGCCAACGGCTCGGCCGCCCCGGCGGGTGCCCAGCCCCAGCGGATGCCTAGTCCCGGCAGGACACCCGGACCTCATGGATTTCCCGGCTCCGGTTGATGCCTGTTCCCTGCAGGATGCCCGGCCTGGCGGATGGGTCCCTGTCCCTGCTGCCAGCGGGCCGGGTGCTGGCACGCGGGCTCCGGGTGCCATGGGGACCCGCGCGCTCCCGGCCGGTGACACCGGGGCCTTTCTCTTCCCAGCTCTCCTGCTGGCTGTGAGGATCAACACCAAGGGCCGGGAGGTGCTGTACCTGGCCAAGGGTGACTCCGTGAAGCTGGGCTGCCCCTACGTCCTCGAGCCCGAAGACAACGGTCCCCAGGACCTGGGCATCGAGTGGATCCAGATCACGCCGGAGCGGCCCGGCCCGGAGAACGTGGTGAGTGTCCCGGGTGCTGGAGGGCTCCGCTCGGATCCGGCGCATCCCGCGGAGCCGGTGGCACCTGCACAGGGACCGTGGTCCAGCTGAATCCGCAGCCACAGGCGGGGAAGGAGCAGGCAGGACCAGTCAGGGCTGGGAATGACCAGGCAGGACCGGGAAGGACCGGGAATGACCGGGCAGGACCGGGAATGACCGGGCAGGACCGGGCAGGTAGAGCAGGATCGGGAAGGGCAGGGAAGGAGCAGACAGAGCAAGACAGGGCCGGGAGCATTCGGAAGGAGCCGGCAGGGCTGAGCTGCCCATGGAGCCGGCGAGGGATTTTCCTCACGGCTCCCTCCTCCGCCAGTTCCTGTCCTACCACGACCACCACGTGAACTACGGCAGCGGCTCCGGGCTGCAGAACCGCGTGGCCTTCGTGCAGAACGACCCCAGCCAGTACGACGCCTCCATCCGCCTGGCCGACCTGCAGGTCTCCGACACGGGCACCTACCAGTGCCGGGTGAAGAAGAACACCGTAGCCGTGCACGAAGTCATCGTCACCGTGCAAGGTGAGCGCGGCGGGGGGGACCGTCACGCTGCGCCCGCGGCCCCGCGCGGCTCACGGCGCTTCTGTCCCCGCAGAGAAACCGGCCACCCCGCAGTGCTGGATCGAGGGCGAGGTGACGGAGGGCAGCAGCATCCTGCTGCGCTGCTACAGCCGAGGAGGGACCAGCCCCCTCGTCTACCAGTGGGCCAAGCAGTCTGATGGCTACGGCGGGGGACGCCTGTCCTCGGGCACCGTGCAAGGTGAGAGGGAGGCGATTGGCACCGGGGGGACAAGAGGGGTGGTCCTGTCTGTGGGTGCCCACGGCTGCATATGCCCATGTGTGGGTGAGTTGGTGTTTGTCCCTGTGGACATGCACCCAGGGTCTGTGGGCACCCGTGGATGAAGCGCCCATCTCCGCTGGTACCCATGTCCCCGTGTCCACATGTCCCCATGCGTGCGTGTGCTCGTGTCTGCGAGAGACTGTGTCCCATGTCTACGTGCCTCCATGGGTGCCCATATCCACATGCAACCTGCCCCCCATGGGCACCTACACCTACGTGCACCCATGCACCCATGTACCCATGCACGGGTGCTCCCGAGGTGCCCGAGCCGGTCCCACAGCGCCGCGTCTCCCCCGTGCAGGACGGGCTCCTGGCGACCTGCTGATCCGCGGCCTCACGGAGCAGGACGCCGGCGTGTACCAGTGCCGCGTGAGCAACCGCGTGGGCTACTCCGTGTGCCAGCTCAGCCTCAACCCCGTGCCAAGTAGGTGCCGCCCCGCGGAGGCCGCGAGGGGCTCCCCATGGGCAGAGCCGCCCCGGGAGCGGGGCCGCTCGTGGGCAGCTGGCGGGGACGCCGGCGGTGACAGGGTTTGTGGTGCCGGCAGGAGGAAGACAAGCGGGCATCATCGTGGGCTCCATCCTGGGCTCCCTCCTCCTCCTCACGCTGCTGGGGCTGCTCATCTGGGCGCTGATCTGCCGCTACCGCCGCAAGGAGTGTCAGCGCGCGTGCAGCGACTGCAGGTGAGCGGGCACGGCGCGGCGGGCACGTCGGGCACCCCCGGGCACCAGGGACCAAGGGGGAAACCACCAGGGCCATTGGGTGCTGATGGGCACCAGTGGGAGTCAATGGGTGCTGGTGGGCACCAGGGACCAAGGGGGAAACCACCAGGGCCAATGGGTGCTGATGGGCACCAGTGGGAGTCAATGGGTGCTGTGGACACCAGTGGGTGCCCCCGGACTGCAGTGGGTAGTGATGGGCACTAGAGGTTGCAGTGGGTGCTGATGGACACCAACGGGTGTCCCTGGGCACTGGTGGTGCCACCAGGCACTAGGGTGCACCAATGGGTGCTGATGGACACCAGTGGGTGCTAATGGGTGCCAGTGGGTGCTGATGGGTGCCCTCAGACACCAGTGAGCTCCAATGGGTACTGAGGGGCACTGATGGGTGCTAGTGGGTGCTGATGGACACCAATGGGTGCCACCAGACACCACTGTGCACCCATGAGTACTGATGGACACCAGTGGGTGCTGATGAACATCAGTGGGTGCCACCAGACATCAGTGTGCACCAATGGGTGCTGATGGGCACCAGTATGTGCCAATGGGTGCTGGTAGACACCAATGGGTACTGATGTGCCCCAATGGGTACTGGTGGGTACCAGTCTGTGCCAATGGGTCCTGATGTGCACCACTGGGTACCAGTCTGTGCCAATGGGTGCTGGTGGACACCAATGGTTGCAGTGGGTGCTGATGTTCACCAGTGGGTACTAGTGGGCACCAGTCTGTGCCAATGGGTGCTGGTGGACACCAATGGGTGCTGATGTGCCCCAATGGGTACCAGTCTGTGCCAATGGGTGCTGGTGGAGACCAATGGGTGCTGATGTGCACCAATGGGCACCAGTCTGTGCCAATGGGTGCTGGTGGACACCAATGGGTGCTGATGTGCCCCAATGGGTGCTGATGCACACCAATGGGTACCAGACTGTGCCAATGGGTGCTGATGTGCCCCAATGGGTACTGGTGGGCATCAGCGTGCCAACGGGTGCTGGTGGACACCAATGGGTGCTGATGTGCCCCAATGGGTACTGGTGGGCATCAGCGTGCCAATGGGTGCTGGTGGACACCAATGGGTGCTGATGTGCCCCAGTGGGTGCTGATACACACCAATGGGTACCAGACTGTGCCAATGGGTGCTGACGTGCCCCAATGGGTACTGGTGGGCACCAGCATGCCAACGGGTGCTGGTGGCCACCAGTGAGGGCCAGCCCAAGCTGTCGATGGCAGCGGCGGTGCCAGCGACGCTCACTCGTGCCCGTCTCCCTCCCGAGGAGCAGCACGGGCGGCACCATGACGCGGGCGTGCAACGTTTGCCACCACAGCTACTCGCCCCACGGCATGAGCTACATGCAGTGCCAGCACAGCGACAACGACGAGCGGGCGGCCGCCCTCATGTGCAACGAGGGCATCCGGCACCAGGTCACCTGCCCCCCTCTCTAAGGGACGTCCCGGCCCCGAGCGGCGGCGCCGGGGGCCACCGAGCGCCACCGCCAGCCCCGTCCCACCGGGCACCGTCCCCAAGCGGCCCCGGCCGGGGAGCCCGAGCAGAGGGGACACCTGTGACACAGGGACATTCCCGCCCGGATCCGCCCGGCTGAGCCGGCTCCTTCCCGCCGGCCCCACCGCTGTGCAAATTAAGTCAGGTCCATCCCCGCCCCCAGCCTCCTTTCTTTCCCAAACGTAATTTTTTTAACATTTCCCTTAGAAAATTTGTTGTTTGGGTTCGTCCCTTTTTTTTTTTGGCCCATTTTTGTATTTTTTATCCCCCCATCCCAGAACAGATTTTTGCAGCGTTTATGCAGCCCCCCCTCGCGCTGGAGGCCCCCGGCCAGACCCGCATTATTTCTGCAATATTTATTTGTCCCCCTCCCCGATCCGTGTCCTCCCCCCCGACCCCATCCACAGTTTTTGCTCCATGTTGAGCATCCCCAAAACGCCCCCAAATGCCCCCAAACGCCCAAATGAGGCTGCCCAGCAGCCTCCCACCGCCGGCCTCGGCACCGAGGGCGCCTCCAGCATCGGCTTGGCCCTTTTCCGGGTCTTCCCGCTGATATTTGGGACCAGGATTTGCAGTTTGGAAACAAAACATGAGAAAAAGCCACGAAATGAAATAAAGTGACTCAAACCCTGCTGCTGCGTGAAGCCGTCCGTGTCCGGTGCGTTCCCGTGCCGGCTCCCGGGAGCTTCCCGGGAAACGCGTCGGCGCCGGGAGAAGCCCGAGGGACGGGTGACAGCCCGGGCGGCCGCCGTCACCCCCAGGGAGGTGTCGCATCCCGACCGCAAGCGCTGAAACGCCTGGAATTCCGCCCTGCCCGCGATGCTGTTCCCTAAGCTCCGGAGCCGACGCTCTCCTGCGCTCCCCGAGGCGGCCACGTCCCCAGCCCGGTGCGGCCGCGTGTCCCCACCGGTGCCACCGGTCCCACCGGTCTCGCTACCCCTGCGGAGAGCCAAGAGCCCCGGGGCCACCTGGTCGAGGTCACCACAAGCTGTGGGGCAGGGGGGGAAGCCGCTTGTCCCCAAGTGTCCCCACACTGGATGCTCCGACCTTAACCTATTGCTAACCCTGTCCCAAGCCCCACACCAAAGCCTAACATTAACCTTAAACACTTGGCATTAACACTAGCCCTAGAGTGAATCCTAACCCCAACCTCACCCTTGTGCTAACCCTAACCTTAACCTTTCACTAACCTTAAGTGCTTAAGCCTAAGCTTGTCCTTAAGCTCAGGCTCCCTGTTGTAAAGCCCAGAGCCAAAGAGCTCCCTGAGACGGTGCCTTAGCCCCAGCCCTGACTGCAGTTTTAGGTTTTTGTCCCCAAATCTGTCCTTAACCTTCCCCAATCCCAGCCTTGAACTTAACCCTCACCCCAGCCATAGCCTTGACGCTTATATCTTAACCTGGCCATAGCCTTAACCATAAGCCCAGCCTTAATCCTCCTACCTAACTCTAACGCAGCCATAGCCTTAACCCTAACCATAACCCCAGCCTTTAACCTCCTACTTAAGCTCAACCTTAACCCCAAACCCTAAACCCGGCCTTATCCCTCAGACCTGATCCCGGGATCACGCCTGGCCCGGAGCCGAACAGCGCGAAACCAGAGCCGGGTCGGACAGGTCGGACCGGCCCCGGCGCCGCCGCGTTGTGGGACGCTTGACCCGCGGTGACGGTGACATCCCGGCACGGCTGTCATTAGCCCCTGGGCTCCGAGGGCCACGGCGAATGAAGCAGGGGACAGAAGCCGGGATAAATAGAGGTGGCAAGTGACACTGAATAGAGAGGCTCGTTGTGGTGGCACCCGCGGGTGCTACCAGCCCACAGGACAGTGCTTTGCTCCCGTCTTGTCCCCCTTTTATTGCCACCGACGCACTAAGTGGGGCACAAACTGGGATTAACCCATCGTGTGCTGGCCCTGAGCTGGTTTATCCGGCCACGGGGACGGCTCCTCTGCGGAGCCCTTTGGCTGGCCCTGGATTTGGGGAAAAAATAAAAGCCGGGATTGAGCAGGGAGAAGCCCCCAGGGGCTGCAACCCCCAGGAGGGGAATAAATGTCCGGGAATGGCACGGATGGGGACAGCAGGGCACGGATGGGGACAGCAGGACACGGTGCATCCAGCCCGAGTATCCCGTGGCTTCCGCCGCGGGGCTGCGGTTTCGGGCGGCGACTCCGGCTTTGCCGGGGGATTTCCTGCGGCGCCGGCGGCTCCAGCCCCGGCACGGAGACATGACGCCCTGCCTGGCGCTGGCGCTGCTGCTGCACCAAGGTAAGAGCCACCGGGGAACCGCGGGGGGACACCGAAGCCGGGGACACAGAGGGCACGAGCGGCTCCGGCGTCATCGTGTCCCCCCGCAGCCGCGGGCCGGCCCTTGGTGCGGGTGGCCGGCGAGGTGGGCCGAGCGGTGCTGCTGGCGGCCGAACCGGCGCCGGGTTTCCAGCGGCGGGACGTCATTTGGCGGTGGCTGGCGGCGGGCGAGGAGCTGGTGGCCACGCGCTTTGGTGGCACGAGCGAGACGCGCTACGAGTCGCGATTCCGCGGGCGCTGCCGCCTGCACGAGAACCTCAGCCTGGAGATCGGGAGCCTGGAGCTGGGCGACAGCGGCACCTTCTCGGCGCTGCTGGTGGACGCGCGGGGCCGCACGGAGAGGAGCGAGCTGCAGCTCACCGTGCACGGTAGGGAGAGCGGGTGCTGCGCGTGCACGTGCAAGCACGCGTGCACACACGGCTGCATGGCTGGACAGGCATGCACAAATGTGTGTGCATGGGTATCGTGTGGGAGCATGCATCTGTGCATGCATGCCATGTGTAAATATGCATGTGCACATGTCTATGCATGCTTCCTCTGCGCAAACACGCACAGCCCTGCATGCCCATGCGTGTAAGCGTGCATACATGGATAGTGCGTGCATGCACAAATTTGTATGCATGGGTTTTGCATGGGAGTATGCATGCACACACGTCTGCATGCATTCCACATGCATATTTGCATGTGCACACATCTACGCATGCTACCTATGTGCAAACACGCATGCAAACATGCATAGCCCTGCATGCCCACATGTGTAAGCATGCATACATGGATAGTGTGTGCATGGGTATCGTGTGGGAGCATGCGTGTGTGTGCATGCATGCCATGTGTAAATATGCATGTGCACATGTCTATGCATGCTTCCTCTGTGCAAACACGCACAGCCCTGCATGCCCATGCGTGTAAGCGTGCATACATGGATAGTGCGTGCATGCACAAATGTGTATGCACAGGTATTGCGTGGGAGTATGCATGCACACACGTCTGCATGCATTCCACATGCATATTTGCATGTGCACACATCTATGCATGCTACCTATGTGCAAACACGCATGCAAACATGCATAGCCCTGCATGCCCACATGTGTAAGCATGCATACATGGATAGTGTATGCATGGGTATCGTGTGGGAGCATGCATGTGTGTGCATGCATGCCACGTGCAAATATGCATGTGCACACGTCTATGCATGCATCCTATGTGCAAACACACATGCAAAGCCCTGCATGCCCCTGTGTGTAAGCGTGCATACATGGATAGTGCATGCACAAATGTGTATGCATGGATATTGCGTGGGAATATGCATGCACACACTTGTGTGCATGCATCCCACATGCAAATATGCATGTACACAAGTGTATGCACACAAGTGCACACTTTCTATGTGCAAACACGCCTGCCACGTGTGCAAGCATGCACACATGGATGCATGGATAGTGCATTTAAGCATGCATGCACAAATGTGTGTGCATGGGTATTGCGTGGGAAGATGCATGCACACACTTGTATGCATGCATCCCACATGCATGTGCACACGTGTATGCATGCTACCTATGTGCACACATGCATGCAACCATGCACACCTCTGCATGCACGCACACCCAGGCACGGATGCAAGCGCTCACAAGCAAGCATGCACACGCAGGGATGTGCACGGGCGCACACGCGTGTGGGCACAGATGCCACCTCTGAGCCGTGGCGTCCCCTGCACACAGAGCCGGTGACAGAGGTGACCGTGGAGGTGTTCGTGGCCAGCGAGCGCCGTGGTGGCCTCGGGGAGCCCTGCGAGGCCTTTCTGAGCTGCGTGGCCACCGGCGGCACCAACGTCACCTACAGCTGGGTGGCGGATGACGCTGGGCACGTGCTTGGGGACACCGGGCAGGTGCTGCGGGCCAGCCTGGAGCCATCGCAGCACCACGTCGCCTTCACCTGCACGGCCACCAACGCTGTGAGCCGGGCCACCGGCACCGCCGTGCTGCCCTGGGAGCACTGCCGCCGCGCAGGTACCGCGCTGCCACCGTCACCGTCACCGTCACCGCCAGCCACTGCCACCGACCCCCTCGTGTTCCCGCGCAGGGCTGCCCAGGGCCACGTGCCACGTTGGGGACATCCTGCTCATCGCTGCCCCCGTCCTTGTCCTCGCGGCTGCCGCTCTTGCTGCCACCGCCGTGGTCTGTGCCCGCTGCCACCGCGGTAGGTGCCCGGCGGCCGGTGGCCCCCGTGGGCGCTGCTGGGACACAGGACGTGACAGTGGCTCTCTGTCCCTGCAGGGAAGCCCCTGACGGAGCCACCGGCCACCGGCTGCGGCACCGAGGCTGCCGCCGGCTAGGAGAGCGGCCGGAGCGGGAGCGTCATCCGGATTGCCGGATGCCCAAAGGCAGCGGCGGGATAAGGGACGGCAGGAGGAAAATAAACGGGAAATCAGCCATGCGCAGGCTGCAGATGTGTCTTTCTGGTGGTGCCACCACTGGGGTGTCACCAGTGTGGCCGGGGACACCGGCTGCAGGCGCTGCCCCTGCACCCGCAATGCCCAGGGCAGGGAATTGCCCCTTGCAGGGATTGCCCCTTGCAGGGATTGCCCCATGGAGGGGATTGCCCCATGCAGGAATTGCCCCATGCAGGAATTGCTCCATGCAGGAATTCCCCATTCAGGAATTGCTCCATGCAGGAATTCCCCATTCAGGAATTTCCCATGCAGGAATCGCCTCATGAAGGACTTTTCCTATGCAGGAATTACCCCACTCAGGAATTGCTCCATGTGGGAATCATCCCGTGCAGCAGCCCTGCATTTCGGAGCTGGCACCGCTGCCCTGGCCACTAGCAGGTGCCCAGGCAGCTCCACGGCCCCTTCCCAAGGCCACGGCCTCCGGATGCTGCCCCCATATCCAACGTCGTCCCATTGGCACCATCGACGTCCCCTTGTCTCGCTCCATCCCCGCGCTTGTCCCCTCCATCCGTGACATGAGCCTTTCCTCCCGGTTATTCCCGGTCCCGGGGATTTCCAGGCAGCTCTTCCCAGAAAGCAGCAAACGGGCTCGGACAGCGAGGCTCCTCCGCGGATGCTCTTGTGCAACAGCCTCTGGGCTGCATCACGGCGGGATGAGCGCGGATTAAATTTAGCTCCACAAAAAGTCATCGCCCTCCCAGGACAGGAACGATTCCCATCCCCGCGGGAAGCGAAACCGCTCTCCCCTCCGGCTGGGGAAGTGCCGAGCGGGACGGCCCGTCCCCAGCGTGGGCGACGGAGGCCACCGCGGTCACATCCCCCTTCCCGCCTGCATCCTCCTCCTGCTGCATCCCCCTTCCCGGTTGCATCCCCCTCAGTTGCATCCCCCTTCCCAGTTGCATCCCCCTCAGTTGCATCCCCCTTCCCGGTTGCATCCCCCTCGGTTGCATCCCCCTTCCCAGTTGCATCCCCTTCAGCTGCATCCCCCTTCCCAGCTGCATCCTCCCACTGTTGCATCCCCCTTCCCGGTTGCATCCCCCTCAGTTGCAGCCCACTTCCCAGTTGCATCCCCCTCGGTTGCAGCCCCTTTCCCGGCTGCATCCTCCCACTGTTGCATCCCCCTTCCTGGTTGCATTTCCCTTGATTGCATCCCCCTTCCCAGCTGCATCCTCCCGCTGTTGCATCCCCCTTCCCAGTTGCATCCCCCTCGGTTGCATCGCCTTCCTGGTTGCATCCTCCCGCTGTTGCATCGCCCTTCCCGGTTGCATCCCCCTTCCCAGTTGCATCCCCCTCGGTTGCATCGCCTTCCTGGTTGCATCCTCCCGCTGTTGCATCGCCCTTCCTGGTTGCATCCCCCTCGGTTGCATCGCCCTTCCCGGTTGCATCCCCCTCGGTCGCATCCCATGGGAGCGACGCTCCCATCCCCTCATTGCCTGTGCAGCAGAGGGTGCAGAGGCCGCACGTGGCTCGGTGCACGCGGGAGCAGAGCAGCTTCCCCTTCCTCTCGTGCCCGAGCTTGGAGGTTTTCCACGTCAGCCGGAGCCACTTCTGCCTTTCGGGCACCGACTCCGGCAGGGTCCCCTTGGCGCCTCCTTGTCCCCACTTTCCTGGGCTCCGTCACCAAGGAGCACCCGGGGCTAAAGCCACCTCGGCCATTGGAGCAGCTCAGCGGGAGCTGAGGAAGAGGAGGGACACGGGGCCAACGGCTCCCAAAGAGGCTGCCCGCGGGGTAGCGCGAAGGAGGCGCCTCTTGCGACACGGCCCCGGTGCCCAAACCGGCGCCCCGGGCCAGGGCGAGGGCTCTGCAGGAAGAGTAATTAGATCCCGCATCCCATCGGCTTCCTTATCTGGGTGTTCCGGCTCCTGCCTTTGCTGCTCGGGGACACCAGAGCGGCGGCCCGGAGCGAGGACGGCCGAGGACAGCGACTTTGGGCTGAAAACAAGCATTTCTGGTACAGCCGGGGCTGAGGAAGGCCCTGAGTGACCAGCACTCGGGAGACACCAATTTGGGGGGACATTTGGTCATCCTGAAACCTGTGGATGAAGGTGACGTGTGAGGGCTGAAGCCATGGAGGAAGGTGACCCACACGGTCACCACCTGCGTTCAGAGCTAACAAAAAGGCCTTGGATTGAAGAATTTTCTTCTCGTTCAACGTTTTGGTCCAGAAGCACCTTCTGGGTCGGGACCGGTCCGACGGGCTGTCTGAGCAGGCTGTTTTCCCCCAGTTTCTCCATTAAAATGGGAAAGGGTAACGGAGCGGGTCCAGGTGTGACCCAAAGTCCAGCACCCGGCAGCTCCCGCTCAATAGGATGTTCCTATTTATTCAATTTACTCAAATCGCCTCCTCTCCTTCCCTGACATCGCATCTCCCAATCTCTGCTCCCACCTCTCCTTCTCCCATCCTTGGGATTTGGCTCGTATCAAGGTCCCGCTCTGTTCCCGGTCCCTTTCCCTACCGGGTGACACGGCATTCCCAGTTGGAATGGCTTTGTAGGGATGGCCCCATGGGGCTACCAAAACTAGGGAATGGTCCTGTGGGGACACTGAGGTAAGAATCACCCCAATGGGACACTGAGGTAGGGAATGGCCCCATGAGGACACCGAGGCTGGGAATAGCCCCATGGAGACACCAAGGCCGGGAATGGCGCTATGGGGACACCAAGGTGGGAATGACTCCATGGGGATATTAAGTTGGGAATGGCTCTGGGCGGACATCGTAGGTTTGGGAATGGCACCATGGGGATATTGAGGTGGGAATGACCCCATGGTGGGGGGTGGGAATGGCTCCGTGGGGACATTAAGATGGGAATGGCTCCGTCGGGACACCAAGGCCGGGAATGACCCCAAGGGGACACCAAGGCCGGGAATGGCACCATGGGGACACCGAGGTGGGAATGACCCCATGGAGATTATCGAGGTGGGAATGCCATGATGACATTAAGGTGGGAAATGGCTCCGTGGGGACATTGAGGCCGGTGTCACCCCCAGTGACACCGAGGCCAGAACGTCCCCGCGGGGACAACGTCCGCGGCCGCCGGCCCCGCCCACGGCCCCCGGCCCCGCCCATGGCCCCGCCCCCCGCGCGTGGCCCCGCCCACTCCCCGGCCCCGCCCCTCGAGGCCCCGTCCCGTCCGCCAGGCGGCGCTCGCGGGGGGGGGGGTCACGTGAGCGCGGCGGGGGGGGCGGTTGCTAGGAGACGGGCGCGCGCATTGTGAGGCGTCATGGCGGCGGCGGCGGCGGCGGGGCAGGTGCGGGGGGGGCACCGGGCACCGGGCACCGCGGGGGGGGCCCAACCGGCCGCGAGGCCCCGCCCCCTCCCGCAGATCCCGCCGGGACGGGGACCCCAACCCCGCCCCCAGGCCCCAAGCAGCCCCCGCGCGCGGCTCGATCCCGCCAGGCCCCAACCAACGTGTCCCCCCACACACAAACTAACGGACCCCCCAAACTCACCCTGTGCCCCCCGCCCAGCGCCCGGTGCGGCGGGACGGCCACACGCAGGTCCTCGCCGATGACCGGGGCCACCTGCTCCCCGCCGTGCCCCGCTCCAAGGTGAGCATTGGGCCGGGGCGGCGGGGGGGGGCTTCCTCCCCGGATTTCGCTTTTCCTGGGAATCTCCCCCCGTTTCTCGCTGCCAGGCTTCGCCCTGGGGCACCTTCCTGGGCACGTGGGAGATGCCCTTGAGGATCCCGCCGGCCCGCCTGAGCCTCACGGGCCGCTCGGCGGCCGCCGCGGCGCGGCTCCGCGGGGACCTCCGCGCCGCCGCCGCGCTCGCCGCCGCCTGCAACGGCCTCCGCACCGCCGTCACCGGCAAGGTGGGCGTCACGGGGGGACCTTCCCGGGGCGCCTTCCGGGCGCTCCCCACGGATCCAGGGCAAGGGGAAGGTCGCGGCTCCCTGCGGCGCTTCCCACGGGATTCAGGCAGCGTCCTGCAACGGCGCCTGCTTTTGGGCTGGATCCATCGCGCTCGGCGCGGGCGCCCTCTCCTCCTCTCCAGCCTTGGTGTTCCTCGAGCTCATTCCTTAGAGGTTGTCCCCGTGCTCCGGGCAGCAGGGTGGCCCCGGGCCGCCAGGAGGAGCTCCCAGGCCGCTCTGCTCCTCCCGGAGCGCGGGAAGGGCACGGAGGGCTCCCCAGGTCCCCTCGTGGCTTCTGGGGAGCGTCTCCATCCCGCCCGTGTCCCTCGCGCAGCCCCAGGAGCCGTGGCCGGAGGCGCAGGAGCCCGGGGAGCCTCGGAACCAGGGCCTCGCCATTCCCGAGGCCTCTCCCGACATGCCCCGCGAGGAGGAGCACGAGGAGGAGGAGGAGGAGGAAGAGCCGGGCGCCGCGGCGCCGCTGTGCCGCAAGCTGGGCCGCCTGGACGTGCGCCACAAGGAGGACGGGACCGCGGAGGCGGCGGTGCGCCAGCCCCGCTCCGCCAGGAAGGCCAGGACGCGGGCGGACGTCCCCGCCGCGGTGCCGCTCTCCCGCCAAGCGGCCTCCACGGACCTGCGGCTCCGCGACGCGCTCCCGCCCCAGGCCCAGGCCGCCGGCCCCGCGCAGGCCGCCTGGCCGCCCCCGAGCCGGCCCGGCTCCGTAGGCGCCGAAGCCAAGGTGGGTCGTTCCCCGGTGCTCCTGGGCTCTCCGGGGCCGGCGGAGGCCGGTCCCCAAGGCCCCGCGTCGCCCGTGTCCGGCTGCTCGCCCGCCAAGGCCGGCGCTGCCGCGCGGGCCCGCAAAGCGACAACCAGGAGGGACAAGAGCGCGTCCCCCGAGCGGGACGGCTGGAGCAAGTTCCTGCCCCGCGCCGAGGACGGAGCGGGACAAACGCCCCCCGGCAGCGCCAGGCCGGGGCCTCGCACCCGTTTTTGAGCCCTTCCCGCTCTCGCTCCCCGCCGGCCGCGGCCGCTTCCCTCCCCGCTGCTCCCTGCATCCCGCACAAACCATTCCCGCTCCGTCCCGCTCGCGCACGAGGGCTCCCAGCCGGATGAGGCGAGCGGAGCTGGCGGCTTCCCGGGATCCCAGTCCCGCTCCCAAGCCGCTTTTCCACCAAAAAGCTTCGGCGCTGAAGCAGAGCTGGAGGAGGAGCCCCGGCACCGGCCAGCTGTGCAGCCAGCACTTGTGTTTTCGTGGCAACTGGAAAAATAAAAGGAAAAAAAAAAATCCCTCCATCCGTTGGTTTCAGCAGCTACTGGCCCATGGATGTGACTGTTCTCAGCGCTAAAACGGGTAGACGCTGGTCCCGCTGCAACCCCAAGGCTGCACATGCACCCAGGGAGGAAATAAAGTCCACAGAAAGGTGAGAAATGGGGCAAAATCCGACTTCTGCAGCTGGCCCGCGCCGCAGAGCGACTCATGAGCCAGCAGAAGAGGCTTCCAACCAAAAACCATTTTGGCAGCTGCAGGGAGTAATTGGTTTAACGCTCAAATACGTTAGTTTTCAACCGGATCTCTCCCACTGGGGCTTAAAGCTCTACTGAGGGTGATTCAGTGGTGGGTTTTCCTGCTGTATCTCATCTCTGAGAGGCTTCGTGTCCCCGCAGGGCCAGGAGCCCTTCTGCTAATCTGCAGCTGATCCCGGGAAGCCTTTCTGGGAATGACTTCCCCTCCTTGCACTTGTGGTCTCCATGAAAAGCCGGCTGATGAGAGCAGACGTTCCCGAGGAAGCTGCCGTTTTGGGAACAGGAAGGAGGATCCTTCCCAAAGGAGAGAGCAGATGTAACAGGGACATAACAACAGGACAGGGCTCGCGATGAGGAGCCCCTTTGCAGCCAGGGGACATTAGAAAAGGGCAAATTTAGGCAGGAAGCTCCAGTCTGGGATTTTGTGTGGGTATTTTTGTACCACCACAACCAAATACAGTCCCAAGAAAATTCCTCCCTGCTGGGTTGGCGGAATTTCCCAGCCAGAGCAACCCCGCACCCACAAACCCCAAAGGGCAGGTGTTAAAGCTGGCCCTACAAAAACAAAAAAGGAAAAGGAGCATCCAGGTAAAGGCTTTGTTTTTCCATCACTCAGCTCCTCGGGAAGCTTCGACTCCATCTCAACGCAAACCCTCCTTTCTCCTCCTGTTTCTCAGCCAACATTGGGCCAAAAAAACCCAAAAAGAGCAACCCGGGGGTGTCGCGTGTGAAGGATCAGGGCTGCTCTATCGCGATGGGGACAAACGAGCACCGGCACGAGAGCCGGCGCCAGCGGGAAAACGCCGGCGCTCCCAGGTTTCTTTAGGAGAACACAGGGAAAAGCGGGACTTTTCCATTGGCTTCAGAGCCCCCACATTTGCTCAACCGCGTTTTCAGGGATGAGGGAACAGCCGCAGGGCCGAGCTCACGAATCCCGCGGTGCATCCCGGGTGGCACCGATTTCCCATTCCCGTCACGGGCGCTGGCGCTGGCAGCTCCCTCTGCTCTCCCTCCCCTGGGACACGGGTCCTCAATGGCCACGGTTGTCCTGGCCCGGGCCCACACCCGTGCTGGCATCTCCTTCCCTGAGCCCACTCGGACCCGAGCGGACACAGAACGGGCTTTGTCTAAAGCTTTGGGACACAGCGGGGAGGAAAATAATTTTAAAATGCACCAAAGATTGTCTGAAAGAGCTGTAATGAGTTAGGCAGGTCTCTGCGAGCGCTGGGACATAGTGGAATCAGCTTGTGCCCGGCTCTCTGCGGCTGGTTGGGTACATGAGGGGACACCCTGGCCTGTCCCCCTGGCCATGAACAAGGCTGGCCCGGACCAGCACATTGCCCGGGCTGGCGAGAAGCAACTCGGATCATCCACAAAAAATCGCGAGGAGGGGAAGTGCCACCTCCCCCAAAGATTGGTAGTTACTCGGAGCCTCCCTCTCCGCATCCTGAGGACGGACGGAGCAGACGTTCCGGAAAAACGGAGGCTGCGGAGCAGGAGACGCCTTCACATGGCTGCCAGGCCGGCCGAGGAGAGCAGGGTCAGGACAAGGACCAGCACCCCGGACTGGTTCACTTGGCTGAGCTTGAAGCCCTTCCCCAAGTCCCACGCCTGCCAGGAGAGAAGAGACACGGCACTTAGTTCCTGCATGGAAAATCCCGAGACAAAACGTGCCGGCCGGAGCGGCAGCTGCTCTTTCCTGGCTTCCCTCCTGCTGACAGAAATAGGTTACAAAGCGCCCAAGCCACGGCTCCAAGGCGGCAGTAACAGCGCGGAGCTGTTGGGAAGGACTGGGAAGCAGGTGGGAAGAAGCCCTGGCCTCCTGCGCATCCAGGTTCAGCTCTGGATTTCAAATGTCTCCCCCAACTTTGCTCCCGTGCCAGCACAAGGCTCAGCCGGGGTCACTGCTGCTGCAGGACGGTGTCACGCGCCGGGCCAGCTGCCTCCGCAAAACCAAACGCAGCTGGAGCTGCGGGAACACGGAATCACCTAGGAAAGCAGCACGGCTTGTCCCACTGCCAGCTCCGAAGCTCCCCCTCCTTTCCTAAACACAGGAAATTCGGCTCGGCCGAGTTGATTGTTCCAAACTTCAAGCCCCGGGGAAACATCCCAGGTTGCTTTTAAGCAGGGCGCGCTCGTCTCCGAGCCGCTGCTCCGCGTTTTCCGCAAACAGCGCGAAGCCCTTGGAAGATCAACAGCAAGGAGACACCGAGCGGGGTCCCTCCCGCGGCGCTGCGGTTCCGCAGACACCTCCCTGCGCCCGCTCCCCGTCACCCTCTCATCCCAGATCCGCTCCCTGCGCCGCTCCGGAGGGAACGCGGCGCCGGGGGCGACGCTCCGGCTCTCCTTGCCGCTGGGGGAAGGAGCAGCAGCGAGCGCTGCTTTCTGCGACTTCCACGGCCCCAAAAATAGCACCTGGGTTCTGAAGCGCTTTAGGTGACTCATTTCCAAGGGCACCTTCCCAAATCCCGCGCGCGTCATTCCCGCGTTTTCCTTCCCCCGGCCCAGGCTACTCACAAGGTGCCGGATCCCGTTCCAGGTGTGGTAGGAGAGCGGGAAAACCAGCGCGAACTTGGCGGAGTAGATGAGAGCGGGGCCCAGGCTGAGCGACTTCACCACGGCCAGGTAGTGCGGGAACTGCTCCGGGAGCAGCAGGGCGGCCAGGCCGAAGAGGGACACACCTGGGAAAGCCAAAGTCACCACAATCGTCACCGGCCTCTCGCTGCCAGCACCGAGAGCCAGGCCGGAGGCTGCAAGTCCAAGGCCTGGAAGGAGGACATCAATTCCACGCATCCCCGCAGCGCTCACATCCTCCCTAGCCCCAAAGCAATGCAATTCCCAAGTTGTTTTGACTAGGAATGGGTTTGCACCCATTTTTTTCCCCGTTGCTGAGCTATGCCTACACTGAAGAGCAATTCCAACAAATCCCAGCTGCATCCCCCACAATTTCCCAGCAGGTAGCGGGGATAATTGATCTCATTTCTCTGGGGATATCGACCTGATATATCTGGTTTGGTGCCAGAGCCGCAGCCAAACCAAGAGCTCACCGAGGATGAAGGAGAGAGGAGGCTTCTCCCTGTTTGGTGGCAGTGCTGGGACAAGCCAGTGTCCCTGGGAAGGCAGCAGCCACTCGCAGGCACCTCCGAAACTTCCCCTGAGCCTCAGGAAAATCCCCCCCAAATCCCCAAGGATCCACGCACCCACGCTCAGCGCCACGCCGGTGCCGCGGTGCGCGATGGACATCGCCATGGGCAGGGACCACCTGCAAAACAAGCGGGAAGGTGACAAAAAACACATCGTATTAGAGAGGCTTCCAAGGGCCCAAAACACGGCCCGTCTATTCCTAGACAGCTCTGTGCTGCTGGGCGGGGAGCTCTGCACTCGGAATTATTCAAGGAATCCAGCTGGAGCAAGAGGGGGGAGACGGGGGAATGTGCAGAGGCAGCTTGGGAATGACAAATGCCACTGGGCACGGGGTTGGGAAGGGCTGCGGCGGCTGAGGAAGGAGCGGAAAACTGCAGGGCTGCTGCGATTGAGGAACGAGGGGAAGGGGGTTCCCAAGGGAGACAGCGAGAAATGTCACCGGGAAGCGCAGGGGGAAGGACCACGGTGCCAAGCGGAGCCTCTTACTTGTAAATGGAGACGTGGGGGGACAAGGGGCGGTTGGATTTGGTGTTCTTATCCCAAAACCGCGCCATCTCCTCCTTGGCCGTCGTGCCCATGGGGACAACACTGGAAAACAGAGAGGAGACCCCGGGCTGTGCGGAGGAACGGGCAACAAGCGCCCTCCCAGCCCGGCCCAGAGCAATAAAAAGAATTAAAACAATCCCGCGAGCTCCCCGGAGCTTGGAATAACCCTCCGGATGCCGCGTTCGGCCCCGTTCCGTGGCAAAATCCACGGAGCCACCCCCTGCCACCCCAAACAGGAGGACGGGATATCGGATAACGGGTTATGCAACAGTGATAACGTGCAACCCGCTCTTTGCTGCCACGGTAATTGCACCCTGCACCGGCTGCAGGGCTTGTAATTTAATGTTCCTGAGATTACACCGCAATTACACTCGGAGCCCAATTGAGCAGGAAATAACTGTTTCTCCTCAGCCTGGCAGCACGAAGCGAGGGAGCTCATCCTCGCTCCCCGTAAGCGCAAACTGAACGTCACTTGTCACAAAAAGCCACCCCGGAGGGTGACGCCGGTTCTGCCTCCTCGGCGAGACCCGGTCGAGCTTCTCCTGGAGCCCCAACCTACGAGGCCGTCGGTAAACAGGCCAGGCGCTCGGCACGGCCTCGGAATTCCTAAGCGGATAGAGCTTTGCAAAGCTTCGGATCCCGCGGGGAAAGAACTTAATCCCGTTACCGTCCATAAACCCCAAACTCACTGGCGTGCGGGAAGGCCGGGGCCGAGCCGGGCCAGGAGGCATCGCCGTCCGGCACATCTGCGGGAGCAAACGGGAAAGTTTATTCATGAGTGACAAATAAACACCCCAAAACACCAAAAAAATGGGGCCAGCGCAGGGGATTCGCTGTTTCAGGGGGTCAAGTCTTATTATCAGTCCTAGCATGGAAGGATCTGGGCTAGTCTGAAACCTGCAGGCTGTAACACTGAGCCTGGCTCCCAAACACAGCCTCTGCCCAGGGGTTCCTTCATTAGGACACCCTGTAATTAGTCTCCTCGGTGATAACTGTGTTTATAAGACAGACATAAACAGCACCCCGGGCTGATGCCATCCACCCTTCGCTCTCGTTAGGGCAATTAGCAGGGCGGGTGCAGCCTGTCCCCAAAAAGGTGCCTGTGCCAAGCAAAGGCTGAAGCGTCTAAAATTAAGTTATCAACCCTCTTTTTCCTCCAAACACTTGTTTTTATTGCACGGTTTCACCAGCACGGCTCGTGAAGCCGGGAGCAATCGGAAGAGCCACGTCAGTGTCCCGGCGCACGCGGCGTCGCGGTCACACCAGCCCTCGGAGCGAGAGAAAACGGGATTTTGCGGCCCCCGAGGGAGTGGGAGCTCCTTTCTACGGATCAATTGTGCTAATTGTGACTTTCACGGGCACTCCTCCAGGATCCGGGGTGCAGGAACAGGCGCCCGGCGCGGCGGCAGCCCGAGAGTTTGCAGATGTGGGCTGGAATCTACGGCGCCCGCTCGCTCCCGCCGAGGCCAAGGCAGAGCAGGCGGCGCTTCCCGACGGCACCGCGGCGCGGAATAACGTCCAGCACGTTCGTTTGCAGGCTAACGACGAGTGCTAATTAAATCTGCTCAAATACCGTTCCCAACAGCAGCCAACAACAGCTCCCCGGAGGAAAATACGCGGAAACAGAGCGGAGCAGAGACTTCCCAAGCCGGAGACAGCCTCAGTACATAAAATAAAAGCCTTTTTCCCCCTCTTTGGGGCAGTCTGGTGCCATCTCTTGAACCCCCTGAGTTTTCAGCCCTCAATAGCAGGAGTCCCCTGGGTGCCACCTCCTTGCTGGTCCCAAAACCAACGCACCGGAATCGCCCAGCGCCTCCGAATCCGTGATTAAAGCAAAGGCAGTTAATGAGCAAGTGCAGACTGTTAACGATTTATCCTCATGTCCTCCTCGGTCACCGTTTCCAGCTTCGGATTCCCAACCTACTTCATCTCCCCTTGCCCAAAAGCTGCTCCATGGGGCGTAGGGCTGGTGGACAAAGCGCAAGGGCAGCACCTGAAGCACCTACAACATTCAAAAGAAGCCTAAAATCCACAGGATTCTATTGGTTTTCAAAGCTAAACTCCCCCCAAAAGCATCCTGCACGCTCTGAGTGCAATTTTAATTTTTCCTTTTTCTCTTTTTGATGCATTTTGCTTGCAAAACACAGCCCTCCAGCTAAGCAATCAAGGTCATGCTGTACCCAAGACCTGTCCTCTTCATTATTTATCATCTCCTCAGATGCTCCGTCTTCGCTAGCTCCTCCATCCATTAGCTGATGTTTTCTTCCAGATCACTGATAAATAAGTTATTTTTAAAAATAATAAAAAATGAAAATTAGTCCTAAAATAGAATCCTACGGCCCCGAACCTCTGCATCGCACTGGAAAAATGGGGCAAAACGTACGGGGACGGTTCAACAACATGAAATCTTGGAGGATTTACAAAGTACAACAGGGTGGAAAGGGCGAAGGGTCTTGTGAGCGGGCCAGAAAGGGAGATTTTCATGGAATGCCTATATGGAACCTGACACGTCGCATCTCCGTGCGCATCCGCCTCTAACAATTCCCAAAGGAAGCACTGGAAGTCACCAGGGAAAACGCATCAGCTCGGAGCGCCGCAAACAGCCGTCTCCAAAGCCAGGGCTATAAAAACCACTCGGGTTTTGCGACGCAGGAGGCAAACGCGCACGATTCGGGATGCCTTTTCATCCGACAAGGAGAAACAGGCACCACCTGAAGCGATCAGACCTAAAACTACAAAGATTTCCTTCTTTTTATTGTTTTTTTCAGCAGTCGCTCCGCAGGACTCCAGCCGGGATTGAAGCCATCACACTCTTTCGCCTTTTAAGAGCAAAAAGTTTCCACCAAAGCACGACCGGCCTGTTTTTATTGGAGGAAAAAAAGGCCCGACACCATTTCAACCCATATTCCACCACTGTTTTCCTGACATTTCGCCAATATGGAGAAGAAGGGAGCGGAGGAAACAACCTGGAGGCAGCAGCGGTTTCTGCGGGAAGGGCCGGGTTTGAGGCAGCTCCTTCGCTTCGAACAAGCGCCGCTTCCCGGGGCAATAACGCGCTAATTCTGCCCGGGGACGCGTTCGCCTCCGCTCTAACGTTCCGCTAAACCTCCGTTCTGCTCTCCCGGCCCCCTGGCCCTGCCCGGGCCGGGTAAATCCCGCTGCTTTTCCACCGGGATCCTCCCGGGCCGCGTTAACCCCCCACCCGGGACGGAGGCGGCGCCCTCCGTGCGCCGTTACCGGGCAGAGGCCTCGCCCCGTTGCCCCCGTTGGCCCCTCCATGGCCCGGGCAGGGCCCGCAGCCACGGGCCGGGGCGGCCCCGCCACCCCGGGAGTCACCTCAGCGCCAGCGCCGCCATCTCGCAGCGCCCGGAAGCGGCCGTGACGCCCTTCCGCTCCCGCCGCCCTGCGCAGGGGGAGAGGGTTCGCGGCGCACCGCGGCTCGCGCTGTTCCGTTCCGCCCCGCCGCGCGGTCAGTGTCACCGCCACGGTGGCCCCGAGGGCGAACGTCCCCCCGGGGGGCTAATGTCACCTCAGCCCTTCGCTACCACGGGGGTGGTGACAGGCCAAGAAGATGCCCATGGTCCCGCTGTGCACCCAGGACACCCGTCCCTCTTCCAGGTGGTCATCCCCTTCCAAGGAGGCCCCAAAATCCTGTTTTCCCCCACTTTTTGGGGGCAAGATACATCCCTCAGCAGCTGGAGCCCGTCACCCCCAGCAAAGCCGCCAAGTAGCAGAAACCAACCCAAAAGCAGCCTTTTTCCCCCAAAAACAGAGCCAGAGCGGAGCCTGCTGGCAAGAAAACCCCACGCAACAGCCTCGGAGCCACCCCCCGGCCACGAGGCCCCTGTGGGGCCGCCACCGTGTCCCGGGGTCCCCCGAATCCCGGCGGAGCGGCCCCGGGCGCATTCCAGCCGGGCCGCCCCCGCCGCGGCCGGGAATGCGGCGGCACAAAGGGCGCAGTGTGCGGGGCCGCCCGCCCGCCGCGTGTTTGGCCCTCGTCGCCCCTCGCCGGACAAAACGGCCCTTTTGCTGCCCCCCCGGAGGGGGCGGCGCGCGGCTCCCACTCTTAAGCGGCGGCCTCGGCCCCGCGCTGCGCCGGCCTCCCATGCGGCTCGCCTGAGCGGCAGCCACCATGTCGCAGGGCGCCGCGGGCAGCGGGAGCCTCCTCGTCCTCGCCGCGCTCCTGGCCGCGCTGGGTAAGGGCGGGAAGCACCCCCAAATCCCGGGATTTGGCGCACGCGGACGAGCCGGTGGGGACAGCGCGGCGCCTCCCGGCTTCGCTGCTCTATCCATGCAAACCCCTCTGGGCCGCTCCGGAGCCGCCTCCGATGCCCCGGCGCACGACGCCGTCCCCTCGGAGCGCTCCAGGATGTCCCCGCGGCCAAAGTGCCACCCGCGGCGGCACAAAGGGCCACTGTCCCTTGCCATCCCCCATGCATTCTCCAGGGCCCTTCGGCAGCAGCCCCGGGATTCGGGATTCGCTCCGGCGGTGGCCGGAATGCGGATCCGGAGCAGGTTCCTGGTGTCGGGGTGCCACCGAGGGTGACGGTGACGCCTTTTTGCCGCCTCGCAGGGCTCTCGCCGTCGCTCGCCATCCACGTCTACACGCAGCGGGAGATCTACGGCACCGTGGGCTCCCACGTCACCCTCTCCTGCAGCTTCTGGTCCAGCGAATGGATCTCCGAGGACATCTCCATCACGTGGCATTTCCAAGCCGAGGGCTCCCGGGACAGCATCTCCGTAAGCACCGTCCTTCCGTGCATCCCAGTGTCTGAACAGCCCCACTGTGCCCGGAGCCATCCTAACCCCGCTGTTTGTCCTGTTTTTTCCCCCTCTTTCCCTAGATTTTTCACTATGCCAAGGGGCAGCCCTACATCGATGACGTGGGCACCTTCAAGGAGCGCATGGAGTGGGTGGGCAACCCGCACCGCAAGGACGGCTCCATCGTCATCCACAACCTGGACTACACGGACAACGGCACCTTCACGTGCGACGTCAAGAACCCCCCCGACATCGTGGGCAAGTCCTCGCAGGTCACGCTCTACGTCTTCGAGAAAGGTACCGCGTGGGGACGCGCTTCCCGTTTTCCCCCCGCCGCGTTCCCGGCTTTCCGGGCGCTAACGGGGAGCTCGCGCGCCCGCAGTGCCCACGCGCTACGGCGTCGTCCTCGGCTCCATCATCGGGGGAGCTTTGCTGCTCGTGCTCGTGGTGGTGGCCCTGGTCTATCTCATCCGTTACTGCTGGCTCCGGAGGCAGGCGGCCCTGCAGAGACGGCTCAGGTGAGACGTGGCACGAGACGCATCCGGAATGGGTGGAAAACGGAGCATCGCCACAGCCGGATCCCAGTTTTCCTGGTGGGAGCGGGTGGCTTGGAGCAGGTCGGAGCGACTCAGTCTTTCTGAGCTGCCTCTCCGCTTTTCCGTGCCCGCTTTTAGTGCCATGGAGAAAGGGAAGCTGCAGAGATCAGCCAAGGACGCGTCCAAGCGCAGCCGCCAGGTGAGCGCCGGGATCACGGGCCGGGATCAGGCGGGAACGTGCGTAGGCAGAGCAGCCCCATAGCCCGGCACAGGGGGAAAATCCCACGGGAGCAGCCAGGAGCTGATGGAGGAGAGGACAGGGCGGCCCAGGAAAACTCTCCCTTTTGGATTTAGAGGGAATAAAACAACCAGCTGGTGGGAGCTGGATCTCCCGAGGAGGGGAGAGCAGCAAAGCGCCCGGAGCGCTGGCTGGAAAACTGCGGTCGGGGGGCGGATGGGGTGGTTGTCCCCGGCCCCGACGGTGCCCGTCGCACCCGCAGGCGCCCGTCCTCTACGCCATGCTGGACCACAGCCGGAGCACCAAGGCGGCGAGCGAGAAAAAGGCCAAGGGAGTCCCGGGCGATTCCCGCAAGGAGAAGAAATAGCGGTTAGCGGGCAGGGAAGGGGAGCGCGGCGGCGGGCGCTGAATCCCCCCGCCCCCCGAAGGTCGTCATGACCATCGAGATGGAGCTGAAGGGGGAGGCCGCCGAGGCCGCCGGCCTCCCGCCCGCCACCAAGTCCCCGAGCAAGACGAGCCTCAAAAGCGCCTTGAGGAACATGATCAAGATGGACTCGGAGAAGTGACGCCCCCCTCGGCGGCCTCCCCTTCCCGCGCGGAGAGGCGGCCGGAGCCGCGGGACCCGGCGAGGAGCGGGGTGTGATCCTCGCCCGGGGTCCCCCGGCCTCGGGGACACCGCGGTGTCCCCAGCTCGGATTGGGGACGCCCCGAAGCCCCTCGAGCGGCCCCTTCCGCCGCGCAACCGCTGCCCACGTGTCACTTTTTTTCTATTTCGAGATGAAACCCATGAGTTTTGGGCCCCGGGCTGCCACGATCCCCCCATCCCTCCCCGGGGACCTCCAGGATCCCTATGGGCTCACGCTGCCCCCATCCGTGCCCTCTGTCCCAAAAACAAAGCCTTCCGGAGGGTTTCCGTGCCCCAAATTGCCCCTTTTCTGGCCGTTTTCTCGTCTCTGCCCCGCGACCGAGCTGCAATGACGTCGTGGGGCGGCCCCCGCCACGTCCCCTCCGTCCCCCTTCCCGATTAACCCCCCGCGACGACGCGTCCGATAACCCCCCCGCCGCCGCCGTCCCCCTCCGCGCGGCCGCGTCCGCCGGGAGGAGGAGAGGCCGGTGCCGGAGGAGCCCCCGCCGCGGCGCCCCGCGCTCCCGAGGGGCTTTTCCAACGCCCCGGGCGTTCCCGGATCCCAACCTTAATAAAAACTGACATGTCGAGGAGCCATCCCGGTCCCCCCCGCGTCACCCCATGGGACATAGGGCAGGGAGGAAGGGGGCTGAGCACTTGCCAGCTCGTTGCACGGAGCGCGGCCCAGCCCCAGCGGAATCCACGGCATCTCCCGGGGCCTCTCTGGCTTTTTTTTCCCTCCCTTGCCGGCCGGATTATTTGTCTTTCCGGAGAGCTATTCCTGCTAAGGAGCGTTGGCTCCTGCAGGGAGCCTGTGAGGGAAGGGGCCGCAGAGGCTTCGCTCCGGCGGGATCCCGGCCATCCCGCTGGAAGCAGCCCAGGCCGCTCGGCTTTCCCATTCCCGAGCTTGGCTCGCAGCCCGTCCTAGCACCACTTTAATTAAGTCGGTGGCTCCGAGGTTGATCCGAGGCCGTGGAGCAAAGGAGCCGTCGAGGGAACATAGGAAACCCCAGGAGGGCCAGGAAAACAGACCCCATTTTAATTCCAGCACCTGCTCACGGCTCCTGGATGGGAATTAGGGATCTTCCCTGCTCTTTTTGCCAGGATGTGGAGCTCAGGCTGTGGCTGATCCAAGGGGTCCTTCCCAGACCCCTTTCCCAGCGAAATTCCCCTGTCCAGGGCGCACGTGATGATTTTACGCACCCAAAGCAGCCCCCGGGAACGCAGCCGGCACCGGCAGGTGATTCCAAGGGTGATTAACGATCCCCGGAACAGAGAGCCAAACCGCACCGGGAAATCTGCAGCGGCAGAGGAAGAAAAGCAGCTGCCGGGGAAGGGGGGTGATTTATGGCAACTCTTTTATCTCTGCTGTAAAAATAGTGCGATGGGAAACGAGGCCAGCTCCGGCTTTCGCTTTTCCGTGCTGGAAAAGCAGCACGGAGGCAAACCGGGAGAGACGCGGTGAAATTCAGGACGGGATGGGACAAGCGAGCCCGGCTCTCGCCCCAGGGATGCGGGTGGGGATCGTCCCCCTCATTCCCAGCTCCTGGGGTTTCGGTCCCCATCCGCGCGCTCCGAGGGCGCTCCAGGAACGCAGCTCCAGGGATGCTGGGATGGGGCCAGCCCTGGGAAGGGAGCGGAACAGCGCGGCCCCGCGATGCTATTTTTAAGCGGCGCCTCCACCCCGCTCGCCCCGAGTGGCACCAAGGGGACAAGGTGCCCGGGGACACGGCGGTCCCTTGGCACCCGCCCAGGATCCCTCGGAATCCCACGGAGCAGGCGCCAGCCCTGCCGCTCTCCCTCTATGTTTTATTCTTTACATCCATGAGAAGATCCCGTGCGGTGCCGATCGCCCCGGCCAGCCCGCACGGGGACAAGGGGGACGGTGACAACGAGCACAGGGGACACTGTGGAGCGGGAAGGGCACCCCGGGGTCCCCACAACAGGGGCTGCCGGCAGGACCTGTGTCCCCAGCACCCTCCTGCTGTCCCTGCCCTCCCCAAGGCATCCCAGGGGACCGGAGGGGTTTTTCCCCTGCTCCTTATGGAGGGGACATTTCCCTGTTGTTTCCCCCCATTCAAGGGCCACATCCACCCGGGGGACACGGGGACCCATCTGAACTCAGGTCACCCATCGGGCTCTACAGCCCGGTGGCTTCGGGGCACCCCCGACCCCAGCGAGGGGACAGGAAGACCGAGGTGTCCCCAGGGACAGCCCGACACAGGCACAGCTCTGAGGTGACACGTGGGGCCAGGACAGGGCCATGTCCCCAGCTGGGGACAGGTGACATGCAAAGAACCGGAGCCTGATCCGGGCTGGGGAGCCCTGGAAGCGCCGAGGCGGATGCTGCTCAGGGCTCCGAGTCCTTTTTCCGTTTCTGGAAGCGTCGGAACTTGCCCTGGATGGCGAGCGCAGCCTTCTCCGTCTCGGGAGCGTTCAGGTCGATGTCGATCTCCTCTTCCTCCTCCACCTTCTTGGAATTCCCGCCTTTGGCTGCAGGGAAACCCAGCTGCCCCGTTACATCCCAGCTGCTGCAGGTGTCCCCACAGCCCCCAAGCTGTCCCCACATTCCCGGGATATGCCCTGCATCCCACCCTCCTCCACAGCGCCAGGCAAGGGCAGGACGGAGCTGCCTCATCCTCAAATCCAGCTGGGCGACATTCCCGGCAGTGGGATCACAAACCCGGGGCTGGGGATGGGAGCGCGGGGTCCGCTCCAGCCCGAAGCGTCTCCCGCGGGAGCAGCTTCCGCGGTATCCGAGTGCCGGAGGCGGCCGCGCGCCCTCACCTTCCTCCTTCCCGCCGGGAGCCTCCGCGGAGGTCGGCGCCTCCGTAGCACCGAGCTGCGGAGAGAGGGAAAGCGCCGGTCAGGAGGCTCCCGAGAGCCGCTGCAGATCCCGTACGGAGCTGCCTGCTCCGAGGATGCCCGGAGCGGGATGCAGCACCCCGCTGCATCCCCATCCGCCGGGATGCGGAGCCGGGCGGGATGCGGAGCCGGGCGGGATGCTCCCCAGGGCATCACGTTCCCATCCCCATCCGCCGGGATGCGGAGCCAGCCGGGATGCGCACGGCAGCGGGATGCTCCCCGGGACACCAGGCTCCAACGCTGCTCCGGGCATCCCGGAGCATCCCCGGGATCCGGCAGCTGCCACAGCGGGACCCCGGCCGTGCGGCTGCCCCGAGCCCCACGCAAAAGGGCTGGGACCCCCCGCAATAGGAAGGGGTCTCGTTTCCAGGTCCCAGTTGTGGCTAAAAATAGGGATTCTCCCCCCTTTTTCCCTGTTTTTGACTGTTTTGTTGTTTCTAATCCCCTGCGGGTTCCCGTCGCGCTGGCCCCGCCACCCCGGGAATGGGGAGCGGGGAACCGGTGCCGGGTCCCACGGAACCGGGAGAGGAGCCTGGGGGGTGGCCGCGACGCCACTAACCCTGGAGCGGGAACCGTCCGGACCACGAGAGCCCCCCCCGGGACCAGGAGCCCCCCCGGTTCGGTTCGGTCCCTGTTCGGCCCGCGCCCCCTCCCTCACCTCGCTCATGGCCGCCTCGCGCCGCCGCCCGCTCTGAGGCGCTGCGCGCGCCGCGGCCGCTTTTATAGCCCGCCGCCGCTGAGTGACGGCCGCGGCAGCCAATGGGCGCGCGGGGCGCGCGCCTTGCCCCGCCTCCCCCCCGTTGCGCACGTGGCCGCCCCCCCCGGCCCGGGCCTCGACGGCGCGGGGGGCCCGGGCGTCCGGGGGGGGCCCAGGCGTCCGGGAACGGGCCCAGGCGTCCGGGATGGGGCCGCTCCAACAGAACCGGGACCCCCGCAGGGTCCCCAGTGTCCCAGAGAGCCTGGGAGCAGCGCCGGGTTGGGGGGGGGGGAGGCGGGGTGCACCTTGGTGTGTGTCCCTGTCCCCCCGCCCCGTCCCCCCCCCCGGCCACGGTGTCACCGTCCCCGCCTGTCCCCACGGCGCCGCCCTCGCCCTGGGCGGCCTCCGCCAAGTTCAAGGTTCAAATTCCAGCGGGCTCCGGCGAGTGGCGGCGGAGGAGCCCGGTGGCCCCCAGCGGGCCCCACGGGTGAGTGACGGCCACGGGGGGGGACACTGGGGACACCCCCGGGGGACGAGGGGGACAGGGCAGCACGGAGGGCGGCCCGGGCTCACGGCGGCCACAACCACGTGTGGCAGCGTCTGCAAGGGGACATGCGGTGGCGTCTGCAAGGGGGCAAGTGCCAGTGGGGACCGCGGTGGGGACAGTGGGGACGTGCCAGCACCGGGAGCATGTGCACGTCTGCGTGCATGAGCGTGCAAGGATGCACACACGTATGTGCATGCCCACATGTATGTGCACGGGCACACGTATGTGCACGTCCCTGTCCCACAGGCCCTCCCTGGCCGCGGTCCCCAACAGGGGGGGACACCAGCCATGTCGGTGACGAGCCCTTCGGACCCGGAGAGCAGCGTGGGCAGCAGCCCCGGCCCGCGCAGCCACCGGGCCACCGAGAAGGAGGACACGGAGGCCGAGGAGGAGAAGATCTGCGCCGTGTGCGGGGACAGGGCCACCGGCTACCACTTCCACGTCATGACGTGCGAGGGCTGCAAGGGCTTCTTCAGGTGGGACAGGGGGACAGCAGATGGGACAGGATGGGACCAGGTGGCCGGATGGGGCAAGATGGGATGGGGTGGGAGGGGACGGATGGGAAAGGACAGGATGGGACAAGGCAACATGGAGAGGGACAAGATGGGGCAGGACAGGATGGGAGAGGACAGAGCGGGATGGGGCCATGTGGAGGGATGGGACAACATGGAATGGGGCAGGACAAGAGCGTCAGGATGACCCGTAGGAGGGGATGGGGACAGAAAGGATGCTCGGTGGGATGAAATGGGACAGGACAGGAAGGGATGGGACAAGAGGGGACATAGGAGGGGGTGCTCAAAGCCAGGCCCTTCGCAGGGTGCTGGCACCCAGGGGTGCCCCCATCCCAGCACATCCTGCTCCAGTGTCACCGTGGGCACAGGGTGGCCCCTCTAGACACTGGAGGGCGGGTCTGGGGGACAGGGACATGGGGACGCTGTGGCCGTGGCCACCCTGCTGCCTGTCCCCGTGTCCCTCCAGGCGCTCCATCAACAAGGGCGTCCGCTTCACGTGCCCCTTCACGCGGAGCTGCCCCATCACCAAGGCCAAGCGCAGGCAGTGCCAGGCCTGCCGCCTGCAGAAGTGCCTCGACGTGGGCATGAGGAGGGACAGTGAGTGCGGACGGCCCCGGTGGCCCTAGGGGACAACGGGGACAGCGGGGGTGGCAGGGAAGGGGATGGGGGTGAAAGGCAAGGAGTGGAGAGGGAAGGGAGGAGAGGGGGGGACCCACGTGGGACAGAGGGGATGATACTTGGGCGGAGGGGACAACACAGGGACATTGGTGGCACAGAGGAGGACACGGGAGCAGAAAGGACAGGGAGGAGCTATGCGGGGACATGAAGTAGAGGGGACAATGGGGTGACCTGGGCGGCACAAGGGGGGACACAGGGGCAGAGAGGACGGTCCGGAGAAGGTGGCAGACAGGGATGGGGGTGACCTAGGGGAGCAGCACGAGGTGACAGGGGGGACAGACAACCCCAGGGAGATGCAGGGAAGCGGCCGGGGGGGGATCCGCGTCGGGGGGCCCCGGCGTCCTGCGTGACGGCGCGGGGGCCGGCGGCAGTGATCATGTCGGAGGAGGCGCTGCGGCGGCGGCGGGCGCAGCGGCGGCAGCGGCGGCTGGCGCGGGAGGCGGCCCCGGCGCTCACGGCGGAGCAGCGGGAACTCATCGCCACCCTCATCGCCGCCCACAAGCGCAACTTCGACACCAGCTTCTCCCAGTTCGTGCACTACCGGGTGAGCGGCGGCGAGGGGGACCGTGGGGACCGCGGGGACACGCGGGCGCCGCTGACGCGCGGCCCCGCGCGCGCAGCCCCCCGTGCGCCTCTACGTCCGCAGCCCGTCCCCGTGCGCCGCCGCCGCCGCGTCCCCCGAGTGCCTGGCCGAGGACGTGCTGCCCGACGTCTTCTCCATGCTGCCCCACTTGGCCGACCTCAGCACCTTCATGATCCAGCAGATCATCAGGTTCGCCAAGGACATCCCAGCCTTCAGGTGGGCACGGCGGGGACGCGGCGCCCGCTGTCCCCGGCGCCGCCGCCGCCGCCACGGCTCCGTGTGTCCCGCTAGGAGCTTGCCCATCGACGACCAGATCGCGCTGCTCAAAGGGGCCACGCTGGAGATCAGCCACATCCAGTTCAACATGACCTTCAACGAGGAGACGGGCGCCTGGGAGTGCGGGCAGCACTGCTACACCATCGAGGACGGCGCCCTGGGTGAGCGCGCGCGGGGACAAGGGACGGCGGCGGCACCGGGGGCAGCCAGGAGGCTCCGGGGGTGCCGGGAAAGGTCCTGGTGCCAGGAGAGGGACGGTGGCACCGGGGGCAGCCAGGAGGTGCAGGAAGCGGCTTCGGAGGTGCTGGGAAAGGTCCCGGTGCCGGGAGAGGGACGGTGGCACCGGGGGCAGCCAGGAGGTCCAGGAAGCGGCTCCGAGGTGCTGGGAAAGGTCCCGGTACTGGGAGAGGGACGGTGGCACCGGGGGCAGCCAGGAGGTGCAGGAAGCGGCTTCGGAGGTGCTGGGAAAGGTCCCGGTGCCGGGAGAGGGACGGTGGCACCGGGGGCAGCCAGGAGGTGCAGGAAGCGGCTCCAGGGGTACCGGGAAAGGTCCCAGTGCCGGGAAAGGGATGGCAGCACCGGGGGCAGCCAGGAGGTGCAGGAAGCAGCGCCAGGGGTGCCAGGAAAGGTCCCGGTGCCGGGAGAGGGACAGTGGCACCGGGGGCAGCCAGGAGGCTCCGGGGGTGCCGGGAAAGGTCCCGGTGCCGGGAGAGGGACAGCGGCACCGCGGGCAGCCAGGAGGTGCAGGAAGCGGCTCCGGACGTGCCAGGAAAGGTCCCGGTGCCGGGAAAGATCCCGGTGCCATCACCGCGGCGCTCTCCGCAGCCGGTTTCCAGCGGATCTACCTGGAGCCGCTGCTCAAGTTCCACGTGAGCCTCAGGAAGCTGCGGCTGCACGAGGCCGAGTACGTGCTGCTCCAGGCCATCCTGCTCTTCTCCACGGGTAGGTGCCCGCGGCGGGCACGGCCGGGACGCGGCGCCCGCCCGCCCGGTGTCACCGCTCACGCGCCCGCGCCGCCCGCAGACCGCACGGGCATCACGCAGCGGGACTTCATCGACCAGCTCCAGGAGCAGGTGGCCCTCACGCTCAAGAGCTACATCGACCACCAGCACCCCATGCCCGAGGGCAGGTGGGTGCCGCTCGCGCGGGACGCGGCGCCGTGGGGCATCCGCCGGCGCCGCCGCGGCCCCGAGCGAGCGGCTCCTCCCGGCCCCGGGCAGGTTTCTCTACCCAAAGCTGCTGCTGATGCTGACGGAGCTGCAGACGCTCAAGATGCAGAACATGAAGCAGATCCTGCACATCCAGGACCTGACCTCCATGACGCCGCTGCTCTCCGAAATCATCAGCTAGAGCCCAGACCCCAGCCCCGCGCCGCCCCAAAGCGCTTCCCAAGGGACAGTAAAAGCTCCTTGATTTTTCCGGGCTCGGTGGGTGCATTTGGGCCACGGCGGCTCCAGGTGGGAGCAGAAGGAAACGGGAATGCTCAAGGAGAGCAGCACGTGATCCCCCTCCCAAAAAAACACCCAGAGCACCCGTCTGCAGCAGGTCCAGGGAGGGGATCCTGCCCCTCTGCTCAGCCCTGCTGAGGCCACATCTGCAGGATTGTGTCCAGTTCTGGGCTCCACAGGACAAGAGGGATGTGGAGCTGCTGGAGAGAGGCCAGCGCAGGGCTCCGAGGATGAGGAGGGGCCTGGAACATCTGCCCTGTGAGGAGAGGCTGAGGGAGCTGGGCCTGTTCAGCTGGAGAAGAGAAGGCTGAGAGGGGACCTGAGCAGTGTCTAGAAGTACCTCAAGGGAGGCCGTGAGGAGGATGGGGCGGCCTCTTTGCACTGGTGGCCACCGACACAACTAGAGGAAACGGCCCCAAACGGAAGCACCAAAAGTTCCCCAGGAACTTCAGGAAAAATCCCTTCCCAGTGAGGGTGCCAGAGCCCTGGAACAGGCTGCCCAGAGAGGTTGTGGAGTCTCCTTCTCTGGAGATCTTCAAACCCGCTTGGCCGCAGCCCTGTGCCACGTGCTCTAGGTGACCCTGCGTGTGCAGGGGGCTGCGCTGGATGATCCCTAGAGCTCCCTTCCAACCCTAAACATTCCATGATTCTATGATTCCTCAGCCCCAAGGCTTTAATAGCTTTCGAGCCGTCACGCGCTGTCACACGGTGTCCCCCAGCGCCAAGGGACCGGTGTCCCCCAGTCTTTCCTGGGGCCGTGTCCCCAGCCCTGGTGGCCCCCGGGGCTCCCTGAGCAGGAAGGTGGCAGGAGCAGGCGCCTCCTCAGCCCACGATGACGCTGAAGCCGCAGTGGAATCGGTTCTTCCAGTGGTTGAGGAAGGCGCCCAGAGCCAGGGTGACGGGCAACGGCGGGAGCTTCTTCTCCAGCACCGCCCCGACGCACCAGTTACTGTCCAGGATCCCTGGGAAAGGGGATATGGGGGGTCAGCGACAGCACCCAAGGGTGCCCAGTGCAGCTATCGCCCCGCTCACCTCTGAAGACCATGTTGGCCTGCGGCAGGTTGAGCTGGTAGCCGAAGGCGAACGTGGTGTCCTGCAGCCGCGTGTTGGCCTCCAGCTCCACCCCGACCTGCACCTGGTGGCAGCGGGAGGTGACGCGGTGGCCTCGGCGGGTGGCCCGCGTGGTGGCCTCGGCGGGTGGCCCACATGTCCCCCCGCTCACCTGCTCGTTGGCTTTGTGGTAGTAGCTGGCGTGGGCGCCGCCGTAGCCCACGTTGAGCGTCGCCACCCACTTGGGAGCTGCCACGGAGCAAAGGGGACGAGCGGAGCCGGGATGTCCCCAGGGACGGAGCTCCGGCGGGGGGTGTCCCCGCGCTGTCCCCTTGTCCCCTCTCGTACCTGTGTATTTGCCCGCCAACGTGACGATGGCCCCCTCCTCGCCGGGCCGCCGGTGATAGACCAGCTCGCCGCCCAGCACGAGGCGCGGGGTGACGCTCTGCAGGAAATGGGCCACCACGATCACTGCGGGGACAGCGACGGCCTCAGCCACCGCCCGGGGCGTCCCCCCGTGCGTCACCCCCCCCGATGCCGCCGCTCACCGGACTCGCTGAGGAGGTCGGGGTTGCCCAGCGTGAGGGTGGCCGTGCAGTCGGCGCCGCGGTACTCGCCGTCGAACTGCCACGTCACGAACTTGGACTGATGCGTCTGCAACGGGGGCAGCGGCCGCGGGGCTCGGGGACGCGCACGGAGCCGTTCCCGGCGCTCCCGGCTCCGGAGGGAGCCCCCGGCCCACCTGGAACACGGCTTTGGTTCGGACGCGCTCGGCCACGAGGTGCAGAAGCTGCGCGTTGAGGCTGCCGCCGTTGTCCATGTCGGCCACCAGCGTCGGGAAGGCCTGCGGGACACCGTGAGACGGGGGGGGGGGGACGCGTGGGGACCCCCCTCCGAAACGTCCCCCGCTCACCTCGGCGGGGCCCAGCTGCCGGTCGCCCACGTAGGTGGCATTGAAGTGGTAGCCGGAGGCGCCCAGGGTGCTCATGTGGACGGTGTGGGTCACCTGCGGGGACGGCGGGGTGGCCAGGGCGTCACAGGGGTGGCCAGGGCGTCACGGGGGTGGCCAGGGGGTCACAGGGGTGGCCAGGGGGGTCACGGTGCCCCCCCGGCCGCCGGCTCCAGGCGGCTCCGGTCCCCGCGGCGGCCACCGACCTGGAAGTGGCTGCTCAGGGCCTTGTTCACGATCAGCTTCACCCCCTCCATCTGCTGCGGGAAAACCTCTGCGGGGGCGGCGGGGTCAGCGCTGCTGCCACCACCCCCTCCGTGTGTCCCCCCCAGTTGGTGTCACCCATAGACCAGGACACCCCCCCCACCATGTCCCCTCCCTGCTTTGAGGTCACCCAGATACCAAGACCCCCCTGTGTCCCCCAATTGATGTCATTCACAGATCAGGACCGCCCCCCCCCGTGTCCCCCCCCAGTTGACGTCACCCACAGACCAGGACACCCCCCCCCCCATATGTCCCCCATGTCCCCCCCCTACTTTGAGGTCACCCAGATACCAAGCCCCCCCCCCGTCCCCCCCAATTGATGTCATTCACAGATCAGGACACCCCCTCCCCCATGTCCCCCCCCAATTGACGTCACCCATACACCAAGACACCCCCCCCCACGATGTCCCCCCTACTTTGAAGCCACCCAGATGCCAGGACCCCCCTCCTGCGTCTCCCCCCCCTTGAAGTCACCCGAATGCCAGGACCCCCCCGCTCCGTGTGTGTCCCCCAATTGATGCCACCCATAGACCAGGACACCCCCCCAACGATGTCCCCCTGTCCTTTGAGGTCACCCATAGACCAGGACACCCCCCCACGATGTCCCCCTGTCCTTTGAGGTCACCCATATACCAAGACCCCCCCCCCAGTTGATGTCATTCACAGATCAGGACACTCCCCTTCATGCCCCCCCCTACTCTGAAGCCACCCAGATGCCACCCCCCCCGTGTCCCCCCCGGCCACCTGCTGCCCCCTCCCGCGTCACCCCCCTCCGAGGCCACCCAGGACCCGCCGCGCCCCCCCGCTCTGAGCTCACCCACACGCCACGACCCCCCCGGCCACCTGCCGCCGTGTCCCCCCCGCGGCCATCTGTCCCCTCCCGTGTCCCCCCCCCCCCGCCGCCACCTTTGCACTGCCGGTGCAGCTCGTCGAAGCTGCCGGGGCTGCCGAGCGGCTGGGCCCGGCGCGGCGCGGCGGGGCCCAGCGCGTTGCCCATGGCCCCGGCGGCGCCTTCAGCGGCCCCGCGGCCGCCCCCGGCCGCGCGCGGCGGCCCCGGCGCCCCGGCCCTGTCCCGCCGCGCGCGCCCCGAGCCGCGCGGGCGCCGCCATCTTGGGCGCGGGCGCCGGATGAGCGGCTTCGCCGCGCCCCGCCCGCCCCGACGCCGCCGCCGCCATCTTTGGAGCGGGCAGTGGGGCAAAGACCATTGGTTGGCCCGGGGGGCGGGGGGTTCCGCGGCCTCCCGGGTCCGGGCGCCTCTCGGGCGCGTTCCGCGTGTGCCACGTTCCCACCCCCACTCCGGGGTCACCAACACGGGCACCCTGTCCCCGCCGGCCACCTCTCCGTGCAGCCCCCCCTGCTCCCCCCTCCCTGTGCCCCGTGTCCCTCCCCGTGTCCCTTGGTCACAGTCCCCTCCCCACGTCCCCTGACAGGCTCCCATGTTCCCAACCCCGGGTTCCCTCTTTGAGTCCCCTTCGTCCCCTCCCCGTGTCCTCTGCGTCCTTTGTCTCCTCCCTATGTCCCCATGTTTCCTCCTCGCATTCCATGTCCCCTCCCCCTGTCCCCTGGCCCTGCCCCAGATCCCCCCCTCATGTCCCCTCCCTGCATCCCCATGTCCCTTGGCCGTGTCCAGTGTCCCCTCCCAGTGCCCTCATGTCCCCTATGTGCCATGTCCCCTCCCGGTGTCCCCTGCCCATGTTGATGGCCCCAGTGCCATGTCCCCCACGTCCCCAGCCCCACGTTTTCCCCCCCTCACCCCCATGTCCCTGGGTCTTTGTCCCCGGTGCCACACAGGGGGACAGGGGGACGGGGCAGGGGTGGCCCCTCTCCCAGCTGAGTCACCCTGTCACGTTGGCGGCCGAGGGTCAGCGATAAGGGGCAGGCGCCGGCCTTGGCCCCACAGGAGGAGGGGACCCGCCGTGGGGCAGGCGCCGAGGGGCACCCAGGGGACACGGGGCTACCCTGGGCCACGGGGTGACAATGGGCCACAACGTGCCATGGGGCTACAATGTGCCATGGGGCCACCATGTGCCACGGGGCTACAATGCTACAACGTGCCATGGGGCCACAATGTGCCATGGGGCTACAGCGTGCCATGGGGCCACAATGCTACAACGTGCCATGGGGCCACAACGTGCCATGGGGCTACAGCGTGCCATAGGGCTGCAATGCTACAGCGTGCCATGGGGCCATGAGGTGCCATGGGGCCACCGTGTGCCCGCAGTGCCCCCATTCTGCACAAGGGGATCCCATATGCAGATACCGGTGCATGGGACCCCCTTGCCCAGTGCAGGGCCCCTGCGTCCCCGCTGTCCCCGGTGTGGGGCAGCCCCACGGCACGGCCTGTCCCCAGCAGTGACCCTTAGCCCCGTGGTGTTTACCTGGGTTTGGGGCTGGTGCCGGGGGCGGGAGCAGCCGGGGGGGATAAAAGCGCCCGGGGCTCCCGGAGCGGCACCCAAGGGAGCCGCAGCCCTCAGAGCCCTCCCAGGTGAGGGGCAGCCGTGGGGCTGGGGGGATGGCAGTGCCGTGGGGCTGGGATGGGGCAGGATAGAGGTGGAGGTGCCGTGGGGTGTGGGGGGAAAGACCCTGGGGACATCATGGGGCAGGGGAAGACCCTGGGGACACCACAGGGTGGGGGGAGACCCTGGGGACACCACAGGGTGGGGGGAGACCCTGGGGACACCACGGGTTGGGGGGGAGACCCTGGGGACACAATGAGGCAGGGGAAGACCCTGGGGACACCATGGTGGAGGGGAAGACCCTGGGGACACCATGGGGTGTGGAGGGGCAGTCCATGGGGACACCATGGGGCAGGGGAAGACCCTGGGGACACCATGGGGTGTGGAGGGGCAGTCCCTGGGGACACCATGGGGCAGGGGGTAGACCCTGGGGACACCATGGGGGGGGAAAGACACTGGGGACACCATGGGGGGGGGCAGACCCTGCGGGTGCCATGGGACAAGGAGGACGGAAGCAGAGGGTGCCATGGGGCAGGGGGCAGACCCTATGGGTGCCATAGTGTGTATGGGAGGCGGGCCCTGGGGGTGCCATGGGGCGGGGGGCCAGACTGTGGGGCCGCCACGGGACAAGGGGACCAACCCCAGCGGGTCCAACGGGGCAGGGGGACGAACCCCAAGGGCACCGCGGGCGCCGCCCGGGGTCCCTGCTCCGCCGCAGCCCCCTGCGCCCGCAGCCCCGGAGCCGCCATGAAGCTGCTGCCGGCGCTGGCGCTGCTGCTGCTGCTGGGCTCGTCCCGCCTGGAGGCGGCGCCGCCGGCTGTGGCCGCCGAGTCCCCCCCGGGCGACGCCGCCGCCGCCGCCGCCGAGAGCCCCTCGCAGCTCGAGGCGCGGGTGGAGGCCGCCATGGACGCGCTGGAGCTGCATCTGCAGACGCTCAGCGACTACATGGACAAGGAGCTGCCCAGCAAGCTGCAGGCCGAGGAGATGAAGCAGCAGGCCAAGTGCGCGGCCGGGAAGGGGCGACGCGGGGGGTCCCGTCCCCGCTGTCACCCCCCCCGACGCCGCCTTTGTCCCCTCTCCCTGCCAGGGCCTATCTGGAGCAGGCCAAGCAGCACCTGGCGCCGCTGGCCGCCCAGGTCCGCTCCGAAGTCGTCGGCTTCTTCTCGCAGCTGCTGAACCTGGGCAAGAAGGCGGCCGGGCAGGCCTGAGGCGCCGGGGTCGTGTCCCCTCCCTCCGTGTCCCCTGTCCCTCAATAAAGCCCTCGGGCCGTTGCCAGCTCCCTCGTGTTGTCTCGGTGCACGCGGATGGGGGGTGACATATCGGGGTGACACCGCGGCCGCCCTGGCCTGGAGCCCCCCCCCGGCCCCGGGGTCGAACTGGGGTCCGGGCGCAGCTGAGACCCGATGGACTCAGTACGGCCCTCACTAAAGATGGCAGCACTGGGAGCAACGCGTGGCGCCGCCTGCCCGCGGTAAAGATGGCGGGGGGGCGCAGCGCCCCCTAGCGTTACCTTTGCCCCCTGCACCGCCTGTAGTAAAGATGGCAGCGCTGGGAGCGGCTCCGCCCCGCAACGTCACTGTCCTCTGCCCCTAAGAAAGATGGCGGCTTTATGGCACGCCCCCTCTCTCCCCACCCGGACGTCACCTCCGGCCAGCGGCCTTTTGCCCCTAACAAAGATGGCGGCGGCGCGCCTGTGCAAACCGTGCCCCGCGAAGCCTCTTTCCGCCCGCCGCAAAGATGGCGGACGAGGCGACGCGGCGGGCGGTGGCGGCGCTGCCGCTGCTGCGGACGGCGGCGGGGCCGCGCGAGCGGGAGCGCTGGGCGCAGCGGCTCAAGGAGGAGCTGCAGGCGCTCATCAAGGTGGGCCCGCACCCCCGGCCTTCCCCGCTCCCCTGGCTGCTCCCCAGGTCCCTCTTGCCCCGAACCGCCCTCCAGTCGCTCCAAGATCCCCCCAGTCGCCTCAGGGTCCCCCCAGTTGTCCCATGTCCCCCTCAGTTCCTCCCTGTTCCCCCCACAGTTGCCTCAGTCCCTCTTGGCTCCTCTGGGTGCTCCCCAGGTCCCTCTTGCTCCGGACTCCCCCCGAGTTGCCCCAGCCCCCCCCAGTTGCCCCAATCCCTCCCCGGTTCTCCTGGGTGCTCCCAAAGTCCCCCTTTCCCCAGACCCCCCTCCAATTGCCCCAGGGTCCCCCTAGTTACCCCAGCCCCCCCCAGTTGCCTCAGTCCCTCCCCGTCTCCCCTGGGTGCTCCCCACATCCCTCTTGCCTCCGCCCCGCCTAGTTGCCCCAGGCCCCCCCAGACCCTCCCAGTTCCCCTCCCCAGTTGCCCCAGGCCTCCCCAGTTGCCCCATTCCCTCCCTGGCTCCCCTGGGTGCTCCCCAGTTCTCCCCTGCCCCAGTCCCCCTCTCCCCCCTTTAGTTCCCCCAGGCGCCGCCCCAGTTGCCCCAGTCCCCCTGGGCCCTCCCCAGCCCCCCAAGTTGCCCCGTCCCTCCCCACCTCAGGGCGGCCCCGCAGGGGCTGCCGGTGGGGACGGGCGCGGGGGCCTCCATCCGCCGCCGTTCCCATCCCGCGGCCCCCGCAGTACGTGGAGAACAACAAGAGCGCCGACAACGACTGGTTCCGCCTGGAGTCCAACGCGGACGGCACGCGGTGGGTGAGCGGCGGCGCCCGTGACGAGGTGACATCGGCACCCGCGCGTCCTGGCGCCGGGGGGTGGCTGCTGCCAACGCCGCCTCTCCTGCAGGTGGTTCGGGAAGTGCTGGTACATCCACGACCTGCTCAAGTACGAGTTCGCCATCGAGTTTGACGTGAGTGCGGCCCGGAGCACGCGGGGGACGCGGCAGGGGACGGCCGGCGGGGACGGGCTCCCTGCAGCGCCGCTCCCTGCCGCCAGATCCCCGTGACGTATCCGGGCACTGCTCCCGAAATCGCCATTCCGGAGCTGGACGGGAAGACGGCCAAGATGTACAGGTCTGGGGGACGCGGGGGACGGTGCCTGGGGGCGCTTAACCGACTCGGGGGTCACTTCCCGGGTCTGGGGCCGGTTCGTGCTGGCGCTCGGGATGGGCTCCCTGTCCAGGGGAGCTCACGGCTCCGTCGTGTCCTCCGCAGAGGAGGGAAGATCTGTCTGGACGACCATTTCCGACCGCTGTGGGCCAGGAACGTGCCCAAGTTCGGCTTGGCGCATCTCATGGCGCTGGGGGTGAGTGCGGGCGAGCGCCAGGGTGACGTGGGGCCGTTGTCACCGCGAGGCCGCTCACGGCCCCCACTGCCCTCCCGCAGCTGGGCCCCTGGCTGGCCGTGGAGATCCCCGACCTCATCGCCAAGGGCCTCGTGCAGCACAAGGACAAGTGACGGCAGCGCCGGGGACTGTCTGCAGGGACCATTCCTGCTCCGTGGCAGAGCCGCGTCCGTGCGCCCCGCGCGGTTCCTGCTGCTTCTCCAATAAAGGCTGCGCCTGCTCCCTGCCTCGCTGCTCTTCTCTGGGGCTGAGGGTCCCCTCGGTCCCCCTGGGGCGCTGGGGGCTGTGAGTGTCCTGCTGGCGGTGGCCCTGGCCCCTTGAGGGGGAGCAGCTTTGGGGTGTCCCTGAGGCATTTCAGGATACACTTTCTGGATACCAGTTCCCTCCTCGAGGCTGTTTTTAGGACCACCTTCGAGCGCTTCCTTCTTAGCTGGAGGTGCCCTGCGGCCCCCCGCTCTGCGCGCCAGGGGAGAGGGACGCTGGCCCTTTAAGAAGACGGGAGGGAAGCGCTGGCTCTTTAAGGGCGGGATGGGGGGGGGGGAGCGACGCCGCGCGGTCTCCATGGCGACGCAAAGGCGTCAGCAGTGGGGCGGGGCCGGCGGCGGCGCATGCGCGGCGCGGCGCGTGAGGCCGCCGGGGGCCGGGCAGCGCGGAGGGAGGAACAAAGATGGCGGCGGGCGCTGCGGGAGTTGTTGCCATGGCGCCCCGCAGGCGGTAGGGGGGGGCGGGGGGCAGCGACCCCCGCGGGGTGTGGGGGGGGGGGAGCGAGGCGGGGGGGCGGCGCGGGGTCCCTCGTCCCCCCTCCACCCCGTGCCCGGTGCTGCCCGGGGCGGGGGACGGTGCCCGGGAGGGGACACGGGGCGGGGGGGCGGGGGACGGCGCCCGCGGGGGACAAGGCCAGGCCGGGCTGAGGGGAGGGGGGCAGGGGACGTGTCCCGGGTTGGGGACAGGGACAGTCTGGTCTGGGGTTTGTTCTGGGAGGGGGGGACAAGGCCACATAGGACAGGGGACATGTCCCAGATGGACACTGCGTGGGGACAAGGGACATGTGGGGTTGGGGATGTGCCTGAGGTGGGGACAGTGCCCGGGTGGGACGTGGGGTGGGGGCCAGGGCCGGGGAGGGTTCGTGATGGCTCCTGGATGGGACACGGGGTAGGGGACACGTCCAAGCAGGGGACACGGCTCGTGTAGGGCCAGGGGTCAGGAACAAGGCCAGGAAGGTCAGAGGACACGTCCGGAGTGGGACATGGAGGAGGGTAACAAGGACAGGAGGGCTGGGGCTGTGGCCGAGGTAGGACACAGGCGGGGACAGGGCTGGGGATGGTGCCCTGGTGGGTCAGGGCTTGAGGGCCAGGGCCAGGCAGGGGACATGTCCTGGTGGGGACAGGGCCAGGCAGGGGACATGTCCTGGGGGGGACACAGCGTGGGGGACAGGGCCAGGGCCAGGCAGGGGACATGTCCTAGGAGGGACAGGGCCAGGGCCAGGCAGGGGACATGTCATAGGGGGGACACGACGTGGGGGACAGGGCCAGGCTGAGCAGGGGACATGTCCTAGGGGGGCCAGGGCCAGGTCCAGGCAGGGGACATGTCCTGGGGGGACATGGGGAGGGGGACAGGGCCAGGTTGAGCAGGGGACACATCCTGGGGGTGACATGGGGTGGGCAGCAGGGCCAGGCTCGGCAGGGGACGTATCCTAGGGGGGCCAGGGCCAGGCAGGGGACATGTCCTAGGGGGGACAGGGCCAGGTCCAGGCAGGGGACATGTCCTGGGGGGACATGGGGAGGGGGACAGGGCCGGGGCCAGGCAGGGGACATGTCCTAGGGGGACATGGGGAAGGGGACAGGGCCAGGTTGAGCAGGGGACACATCCTGGGGGTGACATGGGGTGGGCAGCAGGGCCAGGCTAGGCAGGGGACGTATCCTAGGGGGGACAGGGCCAGGCAGGGGACATGTCCTAGGGGGGACAGGGCCAGGTCCAGGCAGGGGACATGTCCTGGGGGACATGGGGAGGGGGACAGGGCCAGGTTGAGAAGGGGACACATCCTGGGGGTGACATGGGGTGGGCAGCAGGGCCAGCAGGAGGGTGCCAGAAGCCCCGGTTCCCTCCGCGCTCCTCGTCCCGGCCCGTGGCGCCCAACCGCTCGATGCCGGCGGGGCGCTCACGTGTCCCCAAGGCTCTACCGCGTCCCCGTCCCGCGGGCCCGGGAGGTGCCGGCGGCACCCGGAGCTCTCCTTCCCGCCCCGCAGGGCCGTCGCCGACGGGACCCAGCGTCCCCGGAGCCGCCGCGGCGCGGTGTGAGCCCGGAGCCGGCGGGGACGAGCGGCCCTGGGCGCGAGAGAGGTGCGTGTCCCCCCCCGGGGCGCCGGCGCATCCCGCCCGGATTCGCCTGGAGCTCCGGCGCGTCTCCCCGCAGGCTCCTCCTCTCCGGCGCCCCGCGATGCCGCAGGCCTCGGAGCACCGCGGCGGCCGGGCCCGGGAGCTGGCGGCGGTCGCGGCGCAGCCCAAGGCCGCCTCCAAGCTGCCCAACGGCCACCGGGCGCTGAGCCAGGAGCGCCATGCGGCCGCGCTGGCCTCGGCCGCCAACGGGCTCTCGCCGGCGCCCAAGCTGCGTTTGCTGCCGCCGCGGCCCGGCCCGCTCGACGAGCGGGGCAAGAAGCCGGAGCTGGAGCGGGGCCGGGCCTCGAAGCGCGGCGCGGCGGCCGCGCGCCGCGGGCCCGTCAAGGGCGACCACGGCGTGCGCGTGCCCGGCGCCGTGCCCGCCAGCGCCTCCTTCTCGCTGCCCGCTGCTGGCCCCGGGGCGCCGCGCGAGCCCGAGCGCCGCGGCACCAACCTGGCCCGCTCCAAATCCGTCAGCATCGGCGACCTGAGCCAAAGCGGCGGCGGCGGCGGGCGCGCCGAGGACGTGGCGGCGGCGCTGAGCCGCCTCGTGCTGCGCGACGGCGGCCACCCGCGCGGCGCCCTGGCGCTCAAGAGGAGCTCCTCGCTGCGCCGGGTCAACGTGGCGCCGGGCCTGGACGGGCGGCCCGCGGCGCCGCTGCTCTCCGTGCGGCCCGAGCCCGACGCGCAGGACGGTTTGGCGCCCGCCAGCCCGGCCCGCGGCCGGCCCGACGAGAAGGCGTCCGCTGTAAGAGCCGGGGGGACGCGGCGCTCGCGGTCGCGGCGGTAGCGGCTTCGTTGCCGTCTCCTTGTGGGCACAGGGCACCTCGTTACATCCCCTTGATCCAGTCTTCCTTGCGTCATGCCGGCTTGGGGACACGGGCACCCACGGGAGCGTTTCCATGGATGCTCCTTGCCCACAGGAGCAGCCGGATCCCGTCCCCTGGATCCCGTCCTTCGTGGTCCCCAGGGCCACGGGGAGGTTGGGTGCCCATGGCCGGGTGACACCCAGCGCTGTCCCCAGCCACGTGGCCCTGCGTGGGACGGGCTCAGCGGTGGCCTGTCCCCCGGAGGAGGCCGCTCTCCCGGGACCGCCCTCGCGGGCGCGTTTTCCTTCGCTCCGTGTTCTCCGAGCCCCCCCTGTCCCCAAGGTGGCTCTCCCGCTAATTAATCCCCCCGGGATGAGCCTCGAGCGAGGCCCAGAATAGCCAGGGGAAATCGGCTCAGCTAATGAGCTGCAGCTTAACGAGGCGCGGGGAGGGTCCCGGCGGTGCCGGCGCCGCAGTCCCGGCCCGGAGCCGCTCCGGAGCGATGCCGGGGCTGCAGGGAGCGCCGCTGGCGGAGCTGCCGCGCAAGCTGCACCGCACGCTGGCCTCCAAACGGGAGCTGCAGGGCAGAGGCGCCGACATCTCCGAGTCCGTGGTGCACACGGCCGTCATGGGGCTGCTCCTCATGGGCAGCGAGGTAAAGCCGCGCTCCGGATCGGAGCCGCGCGCCCGGCAGGGACGGCCACGTTCCGGCAGCGGCTCCGGAGCCGCGCGGCCGGCAGGGATGGCCGGGCGGGCACCGGCGAGGGGCAGGCAGCGATTCCGGCTGTCCGTCCGCCCGGGTGTAGGGAGCGGGAGGAGCCGCCGGCTCCCTGGAATTGGTAGGTCTGGTCGCGGAGGCTGTTCCCGCTGGGATGGATCCCGCCGCGCTCCGGCCTCACTGCCGTTCCCGCGTGTTCCCGCAGACCCATCACACGCTGCTCCTGGGCTCTGGCCACGTCGGACTCAGGAATCTGGGCAACACGGTAAGCCCCCGGCATTCCCTGTATCCTGTCTCCGATATTCCCTACGTCTTTCTATATATAGGGAATTCCAGCATTCCCTATATGCCGCACCTAGCATTGCCCGTATGCCGTGCACAGCATTCCCTACATCCCACACCTGGCATTCCCTGAATCCCACACCCAGCATTCCTGTCTCCGGTATTCCCTGCATCTTTCTCTATATAGGGAATCCCAGCATTCCGTATATCCTGCACCTAGCATTCCCTGTATGCCGTGCACAGCATTCCCTACATCCCACACCTGGCATTCCCTGCATCCTGCACCCGGCATTCCCTGTATCCTGTGTCCGGTATTCTCTGCGTCCCTATATATATAGGGAATCCCAGCATTCTCTGCATCCCGCAGCCGGCATTCCCTGTATCCCATGCCCAGCATTCCCTATGTGCCACCCACAGGGCCCTCACGTCCCCCCTGTGCCCATGGGAGCAGTCCGAGCGCTCCGCTCTTCCCAGGGCCACTCCCTTCCTAGGCCTCGTATCCATCTCCCGGGTTTCCCGGCCAAGGCAGGCGGCTCCCGGGAGCGTCCGCATCCCGGGTGGCAGGGAGGGATCCCCGGGGGATGCCAGGAGCGCGTGGGCACATGCGGCCGGCGCCTTCTCTCGGCAGTGCTTCATGAACGCCGTGCTGCAGTGCCTGAGCAGCACGCGGCCCTTGCGGGACTACTGCCTGCGCAAGGAATTCCACCAGGAGCCTCCCGGCGGCCCCCGCGCCCCGCAGGAACTCACCGAAGGTGGGTGCTGCGCCCGGGCGCCCGCTAATCCTCCCCGCTGACCTCTTACATAAACGCCCTGCCCTGCCCGGACGCCTGGGCCCCGCCGTTACGTAACCGCGGAGCTCGCGAGCGGCGCCGCGTCCGGCTTCGGCACCGGGCGTCCCGGCCCCGTCCCGCGGGATCCGCGTGGAAGGAGCGCGGGGGGAAGCGGCGCTGACGCCCGGGCTCTCCTGCAGCGTTCGCGGACGTCATCAGCGCCCTGTGGCACCCGGACTCCACGGAGGCCGTGAACCCCGGGCGCTTCAAGGCCGTCTTTCAGAAATACGTCCCGTCCTTCACGGGCTACAGGTTGGATTGGATCCGAGAGCGCCCGCGGGCAGAGGGAGGGATGCAGCACCCGGGACACCCTCCCTGGGTGCTGGCAGGGGACGCTGGCACCTCGTGGGGACACAGGGAGGGACCCCCCAGGCTCCGTGCCCGTGCGGAGGCTCCCGGAATGCGGGACGAGCCCCGGAGCTGGCGGAGGCCGGAGGCACCCACGGGTGCTGACGGGCCGGTCCCCGGCGCAGCCAGCAGGACGCCCAGGAATTCCTCAAGTTCTTCATGGACCGGCTGCACGCGGAGATCAACCGGAAAGGCCGCAAGACGCCCAGCATCCTGTCGGACGCCAAGCGGCCCTCGGTGCTGGAGGACCCGGAGCTGCTGAGGTGCCGGCGCCGGCGGCTCCGTCGCTCGGAGGCCGCGCGCGGAGCGGGCCGGCGCTCCCCGTGCGCGTGTCCCGCGTCCCCGACGCTCTGCTCTTCCCCGCAGCGACGACGAACGCGCCAACCAGATGTGGAAGCGGTACCTGGACAGGGAGGACAGCAAGATTGTGGGTGAGCGCGGCGCTCGCGCGGCCCTGGCACCCAAGGGCGGCCAGCGGGACCCCGGGGTGCCCTGGCGGGTGGCCCCGCTCCGCCTGGCCTCAGGGTGTCCCCTGTCCCCCCAGATCTGTTTGTGGGGCAGCTGAAGAGCTGCCTCAAGTGCCAGGCCTGCGGCTACCGCTCCACCACCTTCGAAGTGTTTTGCGACCTCTCCCTGCCCATCCCAAAGGTAGGGGACAGCAGGGAGAGCGGGGAGGGTCCCCTGTGCCTTCCCCAGCCCCTGCCCCGTCCCCGTTGTCCCCTGTGTGTCCCTGGCTGAGCCCCGTCGCTGTCCCCTCTGCAGAAAGGCTTTGCTGGCGGGAAGGTCTCGCTCCACGACTGCTTCAGCCTTTTCACCAAGGAGGAGGAGCTGGACTCGGAAAACGCTCCGGTGAGAGGCCCGTGTTCGGCCCGGGCGGGACAGGCTGCGAGGGCACGGGGCTGGCGCCGGCCACGGGACACCCGGGCCGCTCTTAGCGGCGTCCTGTCCCCAGCAGGTCTGTGACAAGTGCCGGCAGAGGACGCGCAGCACCAAGAAGCTCACGATCCAGCGCTTCCCCCGCATCCTGGTGCTCCGTATCCTTTCTGGCCGCGCCGGGGCTGGGAAACCCTCGGGAGGCTCCGTGCCAGCGGTGCCACCGGGGGGACGGGCAGGGGGCACGGCCACGGGCAGAGCTTGTCCTGCTCAGGCACCAACTGGGATGTGCCCAAGTCATAGCCCAGCGGGAGCCAGCGTGAAGCTTCCTTTGCTTGTCCCCTCCATGGGGAGGTGGCACCTGGTTCCGCTCCGGTCCTTCCCGATCCTTAACCGGAGCCCCGCAGACCTCAACAGGTTCTCCACCACGCGCTACTCCATCAAGAAATGCTCCGTTTTCGTGGACTTCCCCCTGCAGCAGCTCAACCTGAAGGAGTTCGCCAGCGAGAAGGCGGGTGAGGAGGCAGCGCGGCCCGCGCGGCGCCCGGCGCCACGAGGCCGGCACGCGGCGGTGACGCCGAGCGCGGCCTCCCTCCCGCAGGCAGCCCCGTGTACAGCCTGTACGCGCTGTGCAACCACTCGGGCAGCGTGCACTACGGCCACTACACCGCCTTCTGCAGGGACCAGGCCGGCTGGCGCGTCTACAACGACTCCCGGTAGGTGCCACCCGCGGCGGCGGCGGCGGCGTCGCGGTGGCGGCGGCGCTTCGGTGACGCCCGCGGTCGCCGCGCAGCGTGTCGCCCATCAGCGAGAACCAGGTGCCGTCCAGCGAGGGCTACGTGCTCTTCTACGAGCTCGACGAGCCGCCGCGCAAGAAGCCCTGAGCCCGCGGCCGGCCGCGACCCTCTTACCTCAGCCGGGGCGCGGGGACGGGGGCGCAGCCGCCGCGGGGACGGGGACGGTCCCCCGCGTCCCCCGCGCCCGGCGCCGCCCCCGCCACCCCCCCGGCGCGGGGCTTTGTACATAGGACGAGTGTGTAAATACCCCGGAGCTGCCCCGGGCATGGGGCTTTTGTGAATAAATTTACTAAAAAAAAAAAACAGAGATTTGGGCAAATTTGGTGGCACAGGCGCTGGGGTCCTGACAGTGCGCGGGGGCGGGGCTAATGACGAAGGGGCGGGGCTTAAGTAAGGGCGGGGGTTGAGTGGAAGGGGCGGGGCCAAGAACTGCGAGGTTGATGCTGAGGGGCGGGGCTTGTTTGGGTCAAGTGTCGCGCCTGATGAGGGGGCGGGGCGAGTGGAGGAAGGGGCGGGGTTTGTGGGCTCACGATGCCGCCCATAAGAGGGGGTGCAGGGGCGGGGCTTGCGCTGGGGGCGGGGCCAGGTCCGCCGCGGGCGCGGCCGCTGTATCTCGGCCCAGCGCGGCCGCCGTCCGGCCGTGTCCATCCGCGCGCTCCCATTGGCGCGCAGCGCCTCCGTCCCGCCCCCCCGCCCCTTGCCCGCGATGGCGGAGGCGGGGCGGGCTCCGGGCCGGGCCCCACGCGCGTCCCGCCGCCTCCCCGCGCGGCCCCGCCATGCCCCGCACCGTGGCCGTGGTCGGCGGCGGCATCAGCGGCCTGGCCGCCTGCTACCACCTGACCCGCGGCCCCGGGGCGCCCAAGGTGAGGGCGGGGGGCCCGGGGGCGGCGCGGCGACATGGACGGGGGTGGGGGACGTGGCGAGCTCGGGGTGTCCCCAGGGTGTCCCCGGCATCCTGGGGTGTCCCCAGGGTTTCTGGCGTTCTGCGGTGGTCTAGGGTGGCCCTGGGTGACCACGGTGTCCCCGGGGTGTCCCAAGGGTGTCCCCGGTGTCCCCAGGATGTCTCTGGTGGTCTGCGGTGGTCTAGAGTGTCCCCAGGTGGCCACAGTGGCCCCAGAGTGTCCCCAGGGTGGCCTCGGCGTCCCGGTGTGTCCCAAGGGTGTCCCTCATGTCCCCAGGGTGTCTCTGGCGGTCTGGGGTGGTCTAGGATGGCCCCGGGTGGCCACAGTGACCCTGGGGTGGCCCCAGAGTGTCCCCAGGGTGGCCCCGGCGTCCCGGGGTGTCTCAAGGGTGGCCCCCATGTCCCCAGGGTGTCTCTGGTGGTCTGCGGTGGTCTAGGGTGGCCCCAGGTGGCCCCAGAGTGTCCCCAGGCTGGCCTCGGCGTCCCGGGGTGTCCCAAGGGTGGCTCCCATGTCCCCAGGGTGTCTCTGGCCATCTGGGGTGGTCTAGGATGGCCCCAGGTGGCCGTGGTGTCCCCAAGGTGGCCCCAGAGTGTCCCCAGGCTGGCCCAGGCATCCCGGGGTGTCCCAAGGGTGTCCCCTATGTCCCCAGGGTGTCTCTGGCGGTCTGGGGTGGTCTAGGATGGCCCCGGGTGGCCACAGTGACCCTGGGGTGGCCCCAGAGTGTCCCCGGGGTGTCCCCCATGTCCCCAGGGTGTCTCTGACGGTCTGGGGTGGTCTAGGGTGGCCCCGGGTGGCCATGGTGACCCTGGGGTGGCCCCAGAGTGTCCTCAGGGTGGCGCCGGTGTCCCAGGGTGTCCCAAGGGTGGCCCCCATGTCCCCAGGGTGTCTCTGGCCATCTGGGGTGGTCTAGGATGGCCCCAGGTAGCCGTGGTGTCCCCAGGGTGGCCCCAGAGTGTCCCCAGGATGGCCCCGGCATCCCGGGGTGTCTCTGGCGGTCTGGGGTGGTCTAGGATGGCCCCGGGTGGCCACAGGGACCCTGGGGTGGCCCCCAGGACGTCCCTGGCATCCTGGGGTGTCCCCGGACTGCCCGCGGTGCCCGCGCTGGCCCTGGCACCCGCTCCCGCTCCAGGTGGTGCTGCTGGAGGGCAGCGCCCGGCTGGGCGGCTGGCTGCAGTCCACGCGCACCGAGGACGGCGCCGTGTTCGAGCACGGACCCCGCGGCATCCGCCCGGCCGGAGCGGCGGGCAGGGACACGCTGCGCATGGTAGGGACAGCGGCACCGGGAAGGGGCTCGGGGCGCCGGGGCTCGTCCCCAGGGCGGCTCCCGTGTCCTTGGTGCCACCCCGACGCCATCGTCCCCCGCGTCCCCGCAGGTCTCCGAGCTCGGCCTCGAGGGTGACATCCTGCCCGTGCCCGGGGACCACCCGGCCTCCAGGAACCGCTTCCTCTTCGTGCGCGGGGCTCTGCACGAGCTGCCCTCGGGCCTCCGGTAAGTGCCGGGCGCCGGCGCCGCGGGGACGGCCCGGCCCCGGCGTCACCCTGCGCCCGTGCCCGCAGGGCCCTCGTGCGGCCCGTGCCGCCCTTCTCCCGCGCCCTGCTCTGGAGCGGCCTGCGTGACTTGGTGGCCCCCGCGGGCACCCAACCCGACGAGAGCGTCCACTCCTTCGCCCGGCGCCGCTTCGGCGACGAGGTGGGAGCCTGCGCGCGCCGATAGCGCCCGGGCCTTATCAGGGCCCTGCAGCAAAGCCCGGGGGCCCCGCGGGGACCGCGCTCAGCCCGTGGGCGTCCCGCAGGTGGCCGACATCTCCATGGACAGCTTGTGCCGCGGGGTGTTCGCCGGGGACTGCCGCGAGCTGAGCGTGCGCTCCTGCTTCCCCGCGCTCTTCGAGGCCGAGCGGCGCCGGCGCTCCGTGCTCCTGGGCACGGTGCTGGCCCGAGGTGAGACCCGGAGCGTGGATACGCGGGGCACGGAGGGGACACCCAGGTGTTGGCACCTGCAGCTTGCCGGGGCGCTGGCATTGCCACCTGGAGGATATAGGGACGCTGGCACAGCCACAAGTGCATAGAGACCGAGGGGGACACCTCGGTGTTGTGGGCACCCTGGTGCTGTCCCCTGCAGCGTACAGGGACGTGGGGGACACCTCGGTGTTGTGGGCACCCTGGTGCCATCCCCTGCAGCGTGCAGGGACATGGGGGACACCTCCGTGTTGTGGGCACCCTGCTACTGTCCCCTGCAGCGTGCAGGGACGTGGGGGACACCTCGGTGTTGTGGGCACCCTGGTACTGTCCCCTGCAGCGTGCAGGGACGTGGGGGACACCTCCGTGTTGTGGGCACCTTGGTACTGTCCCCTGCAGCGTGCAGGGACGCGGGGGACACCTCGGTGTTGTGGGCACCCTGGTACACCCTCGGTGTTGTCACATGTGGCACAGGGCACGGCCACCGCTCCACACAGTGCCCTGGGGAGGGGACCCGGGTGCCCAAATGGCCTCTCCGTGCCCGCAGGGCCCAAAGTCACCGAGGCCGAGGCCGAATCACCGCTGAGCCAGCGGGCACGGGCCGAGCGCTGGAGCCAGTGGTCGCTGCGGGGCGGCGTGGAGAGGCTGCCCGAGGCGCTGGGCGCCGTCCTGCGGGCGCGCGGCGTGGAGCTGCGGTGCCACGCGGCCCTGCGGCGCCTGCGCCGCGGCCCCGCCGGCGCCTGGCAGGTAAGAGCCGGGGCGGCGGGGCCGGGCCGCGAGCCCCGCGCCTCCCCGCTCAGCCGCCTCCTGCCCCGCAGCTCGAGCTCGACGACGGCACCGTGACGGCCGAGCACGTGGTGAGCGCCATCCCGGCTGCAGGTAGGGCACGGGGACGCCCGGAGGCGCCCGGACGCCTGGGCCCCGCTCCGTGGCCACGCGCCCGACGGCTCTCTGCTTGCAGCCCTGGCCGCCGCGCTGCCCGCCGAGGCCGAGCCGCTGGCCCGTGAGCTGCGGAGCATCCCCGCCGTGACGGTGGCCGTGGTGAACCTGCAGTATGAGGGTGCCGAGCTGCCCGTCACGGTGAGACCGGGGCCACCCCCGCGCCCCCGCGGGGCCTCCGTGCCGCTTGGCACCGCCTTGTCCCTCTCCTCCCCGCCCAGGGCTTCGGGCACCTGGTGCCCTCATCCGAGGACAGCTCCGTCCTGGGCATCGTCTACGACTCGGTGGCCTTCCCGGAGCACGACGGCGCGGGCGCCGCCTCGGTGCGGCTCACGGTGAGCGGGGCCCGCGGCGGGCGCGGGGCTCCGGGTGCCAACCGGGGGCTCACGGGAGGCCACGCCGCTGCCGCAGGTGATGTTGGGGGGCGCCTGGTTCACGCGGAGCTTCGGGGACCCCGCGGCGGCGGCGCCGGACCTGCTGCTCAGCCGGGCTCGCGCCGCCGTGCGGGCGCAGCTGGGCCTCGAGGCGGCCCCGTCCCGCGCCATCGTCAAGGTGCACCAGGTGGGTGAGGGCATCGTGGGCGCACGGTGGCTCCGGGACGGGGGGCTCGGGGCTAACGGGCTGCTCCCCCCTCAGGCCTGCATCCCCCAGTACACGCTGGGCCACTGGCGCCGCACAGGTAAGGCCAGGGGGCTCTCGGGGGGCTGCCACGTCCCCCTGTGCCCCCAACGTCCCCGTGTGCCCCCAGAGAGCATCAACCGGTACCTGGCGGAGCAGGCGCTGCCCCTGAGCCTCGTCGGGGCGTCCTACGGCGGCGTCTCCGTCAACGACTGCATCGCGAGCGCCAAGGCGGCCGCCGGCCGCATCCTGGGGCCGGCAAGCTGAGCCTGCCCGTCTGTGACGCCCTGGTCCCCTTGGGACACCCTGGCTGTGACACCCAGGTCCCCTGGGACATCCTGGCTGTGACCCCCACGTCCTCTTGGGGCACCCCAGCTGTGACACCCATGAGGCTGACGAGGGCCCGGCGCTCTCTCCGTGGCACCGCCCCACAGCCGTAGGACAAAGTGTGATCTTTTTTAATTGAAAAACCCTTATAAAGGTCCAGGGAGCAGCTCATAAATAGAATAAATACCCACACGCTGGCAGCAGAGCCCGGGCACGCGCACCCCGGCCTCGGGCACCGCGCGCCCAGCAGCGCCGGGCGCCAGCAGCTTCCCTCCCCTCGCGCCGCTTGCCCCGGGCTCGTTCCTCCCCGCAGTCTCTACAGCAAAGGCAACAGCACAAGCCCGGCCCGAGGTCCGCAGCGCCCGCCGGGCACCGGCGCGTGACCCAGCTAGGGGGTCCCCACTCGGCGCCAGGAAGAGCCCATTTGTGACAAGCAAAGTCTTTGTCGGGGGGTGGCGAGAGCCAGGGGCTAGCGGGAGCCCTGTGCCACGCTCTGGTTGCCCCCGCCGGCCTCCTCTCCTGGCACAGCCGGGCTGGCGCTGACCCCCACCACGGCGGACGCTGGATCCGGCTGGGATTTGCCCTTCCCAAAGGCTTGGGGGCTGCCCTGGCTGCCTCCCGGGGCTGGCGGGGAGCTGGCGCCGTTGGCGTCGCCCCGGGTGCCGTTGGCCGCCCCGCCGCTCGCCGGACGGCGCGTGCTGCCCACGGGCGCTCGCGGGGCCTGGCTGAGCGCGCCGGGCACGTCGAGCCCCTGCGTCCCCCAGGCCGCGGTGGCGCGGGGCGACTTGCGCAGCATCTCCTGCCGCAAGAGGCTGGAGCTGCTCAGGTACCTGTGGCCCTCGTGGCCGGGCACGAGCCCCTTGCGGGCCTGGCCGGCGCGCGGGTCCGTGCCGATGTCCACCGTGAGGTTGGTGTAGAGCGGGCGCAGCTGCTTGGCGAGCAGCGCGTACGTGAGCGAGTTCATGCCGTCCTGCGTCCACATGCGCTGCGTGCGGATCAGCAGGTCGAACCTGGCGCGGGGCGAGAGCGTCAGCGCCCGCCCCGGCGCCCGCCCCGGCGCCCCGCGCGCCGCGGCGCCCACCTGTGCGGGTTCTCCTCGTTGCCCTTGTCGCTCTTGTGCTTCACCATCTTGTAGTGGCCGATGGAGACGGGCGGGCGGGCGATCTTCATGCCGGCCAGGCGCACCCTGCGGAGGGGACAGCGGTGGCACGGTGCCATCGCGCCGGCGGCATGGCCTGCGTCCCACCTGCCTGGCGCTGCCGCCCTCGGGTGCCACCCGCTCCGTACGGGAGCCGTCCCGGCGCGCTGGGGTGGCCGTGGCCGTCACCTCACCCAGTGATGTGGCCCCGAGGACCTACCTGAGCGGCTGGTGCCCCCCGCCAGGACATGGACACGCGGCGTGTCCCGAGAGCACAGGGTGAGAGGGGAGAGACCCATTGAGGGGACAGCCCAGAGCAGTGACAAGCCGGCAGGAGAAGCCCCCGGCCCAAAGGGAAGGACAAGAAGGGACAAGGAGGGACACGCTGCCACCCTGCCAGCACCGAGAGCCACGTGCGGCACCTCACCTGGTGGCAATGTCATCGTCCTCGCCCCCCCAGCCCCAGTACTCGTTGGGGAAACCATTGATCTTCATGTACTGGTCGGGGGTGAGCGCCGAGACGCCCCCGAAGTACTGCGGGTAGGGCAGGCTGCGGAGAGAGCGGAGCGGCGTGAGCCGGACGGAGGGGACAGGGGCGGCACCTGCGTCCCCGTGCGGCCGTGCCCGCGCTCACCTGTAGCCGAATTTGTTCATGGCCACGGAGACGTGCTTGGGGTTCCAGGGGTCGCACGTGTAGAGGTTGTGGTCGTTCTCCGGGATGAGGTCCACGTCGTGCAGGAAGAGACAGTCCCACTCCTCGTCCTTGAGCGCCTCCTTCACGCCCACGTTGAGCAGCTTGGCCCGGTTGAACGTGGAGTTTCCCGCCTGCGGAAAGGGGCGGTCGGGCGCCCGCCGGAGCCCCGGGGTGCCCGCGCGGAGCCCCCGGACACCCGGCTCACCTGGTGCACCACGTAGATGCCGTATTGGAGCTGCTGGCGCTGCAGGAAGGGGTGCAGGTAGTAGAGCAGGTGGCCCAGGTGGCTCTCGCGGTTGCGGTGCGGGATGACGATGGCCGTGCGGGAGCGGGGCTCGCAGGCGGGCGGCCGGTAGCGGCCGCCGGGGCTCACGGCCGGGTTCTTCGCCTGGATCTGCTCCAGCGTGGGCGCCCGGCTGAAGGTCACCGTCAACGGACCGACTGCGCGACAGGACGCACGGGGCTGGCACGCGAGCCCGAAGCGGGACCAAGGTGCCCCCCTGGTGCACCAAGGTGCCACGTCCCCTTCGCGCGCTCCTGGGGCTCCACCAGAAGGCCGGATCCAAGGGAAACTCCGCGGGCTCCAGCCATCCAAGGACAGCCCCAAGCTTCACCCCTTGCTCCTCGGCAGCCGAGCCGGCCCTTCCAGCCAAACCGGCTCTCCCAGGCCTTTCCGGAGCCGTTCCGAGAGGGTTTCTCACCCTCCTTGCAGCCCCTTTCTCTGCTCCAAACGGAGCCGCACGGCAGTGCCCGGAGGGTCTCGCAGGGTTATCGCTCCCGTGCGAAATCAAGGTTGCGCAAAGTCCAAAAACCCCCGGCACGACTCCCTGCGCTCCAGGCGACCTTCAACTCCGGGAGCCGCAGGGTTCGGCCTCTCAAAGCACCGTTTTCCTCCCCAAACCCCCCTGTCCCCTTTCTACTCACTGAGGTAGGGCGAGCGCTCGGGGCAGTAGGGCAGGGGCTCGGCGGGGTCGCCGCGGAGGGGCTCGCGCGGCAGCAGGCGGCTCAGGTTGGCGTAGACGTCGCGCGTGCGCGAGTAGTCGAAGACGGGGCTGCTGTCGCGGCCGAAGATGGACGTGAGGTTGCGGAAGCCGCCCAGCGAGAAGTAGGCCATGAAGGCGAACTGGAAGCCCACGAGCAGGGCCAGCGTGCAGGGCCGCTCCAGCAGGCGCCGCAGCATGGTGGCCGCGGACGGCGGCCGGGCACGGCGGCGGCCGGCGGCTCCTCACGTGGCGCCGGGGCGCCGGCGCGGCCGCATGGCCGGGAGAGCCGGGACGCTGCGGGACAGCGGCGCGGCACCGTCACCCCGGCGGCCCCGCGGCCACCACGGGGGGTCACAATTCCCAGACCTTCCTCTTCCCGTCCGTGGGGATCCAGCCTCATCCTGGGTGCTCCCAGCTCTGGTCCCGGCCCCATCCCGGGGAGGCTCCCGGCCCCTTCTCCATCCCAGGGGAGCTCCAGCCACGATGCCAGCCTGATCCCCGAGGACTCCCAGCCCCGATCCCTTCCTTTCCCCATCCCGGGGGCGGGCTCCAGCCCTGATTCCAGCCTGATCCCGGGTGTTCCCAGCCCTGGTCCCTTCTCCACCCGGGAAGGGGCTCGTGCCACATGGCTGACCCGCCCCAGGGGGGTTCCCGGTCCGATCCCGGTGGTTCCTATCCCCACCCGGCGGGGACGCCGGCCCCATCGCCGAGCCGATCCCAGCCTCGATCCCGGCCCCGGTTCCTTCCTTTCCCTGCCCCAGGGGGGCTCCAGCTCCAGTGCGAGCCTGGAGCCCGGCTGCTCCTGGCCCCATCCCGGGTGCTCCCAGCCCCGTTCCAAGCCCGATCCCGACTGCTCCCGGCCCCGATCCCGGCTGCTCCCGGCCCCGATCCCGGCTGCTCCCGGCCCCGATCCCAGTCCCGATCCCGGCTGCTCCCAGTCCCGCTCCAAGCCCGATCCCAGCTGCTCCCAGCCCCGCTCCAAGCCCCATCCCAGCTGCTCCCGGGCCCGCTCCCAGGCCGATCCCGGTTGCTCCTGGCCCCATCCCGGCTGCCCCCGGCCCCTCTCCCGCTCCCAGCCCCATCCCGGCTGCTCCCGGGCCCGCTCCCGCCCCCATCCCGGCCCACGGTACCGGCAGGCGCGGGAGCTTCAACCCCGCCCGTTCGCCGCCGCCGCCGCCATCTCGGAACGGAGCGAAGCGGGCGTGGGCGGGGCGCGTGACGTGGAGTGACGTAAGGGGCGGGGTGACGTAACGTTGCGGGAGGCGGGCCCGGGCTTAAAGGGGTCTGTGCCGGGTGCCAGGCGGAGCCGGGGGCGCCGAGGTCGGGGTGACCGCGACCAGGACCGGGGGACACGGAGGTCCCCGGGAGGCGACACCCACGCCGGGAGTTCCCGCCACCGCGCGCCACTGAGGAGGGGGCGTGGCTTATGGAGCCCCGCCTCTCGGGGGCGTGCCCGGAGCAACCCCGCCCACCTCTCCCCGTTGCCGCGGCAACGGCGCACGCCACCGCTCCCCACACACACACACCGGCCCCGCCTCTCTCTCCATGACGTCAGCGCGGAGCGGCGCTGTGATTGGGCGCGGCGCGCAGGGCCGGAAGCGGCGGCGGCGGCGGCCATGGCCGGGGGGTCCCGGTGCGGGCGGGACCCGTGCGGGGCGCTCTGCCTGCTCCTCACCTACCTCAGCGTGGCCTACGCCGACTACGTGGTGCTCGCGCACGTGCTGCTGCAGCCCAGCTTCCGCGGCAGGTACCGGGGCCACCGGCGGCGGCGGGGGGACGCGGCCGGTGCCACCGGGAGCCACCGCGGGGGGGGCTTCGAGAGGCCGCGTCGTCCTCCCCGCTGTCCTCCCCGACGCGTTCCGGGTCGGCCGCCGCTCTCCGCCGGGACCGGGGCTCTGGCTGTGCCGGTACCGGGGCTCTGGCTGTGCCGGTACCGGGGCTGTGGGGCCGCCGGTTCCGAGCTGCTCTCCCCCGCCGCCGCAGCCTGTGGTGCCCGGTGCACGCCGTGGCCTTCAACGTCGTCATCTTCCTGCTGCTCGCCTGCCACGCGCGCGCCGTCCTGGCCGACCCCGGTGAGCCCCGACAGCCCCCCGGGCCCCCCGGCGGGTGGCACCGGGTCCCCCCCGGCTGCCACAACGTGTCACCCCCTCTCACGGTGCCACCCGCCGTCCCCAGGCATCGTCCCCCTCGCCGGCACCGCCATGGACTTCTCGGAGCTGCGGGGCCGGCGCAAGGCCGAGCGGGTGAGCGCGGGCGCGGGGACCTGGGGACATGGGGACACGTGTGTGTGTGTGTGTGTCCCCTCCCTTTAACTGTCCCCTTTGCCCCGTGACAGAGCAACGAGGACTGGACCGTGTGCAACCGCTGCGAGACCTACCGGCCGCCGCGCGCCCACCACTGCCGCGTGTGCCACCGCTGCGTGCGCCGCATGGACCATCACTGCCCCTGGTAGGTGCCCGCGGGGACGCCGGGGACAACCCCTGCGCGGTGGCGCCCGCGCTGCCCGGCCGCCTGTGCCACCCCCAGGATCAACAACTGCGTGGGGGAGCTGAACCAGAAATACTTCATCCAGTTCCTGTTCTACACCGGTAAGCGATGGGGGGGCTGCGGGGGGACACCCGGACTCCTGGGCCCCCTGGCCGGGCTCTGTCAGGGGCCACGTGGAGCCGGTTCTGCCCAGGGAGCAGCAAATTCCCCCTTGGAAAACAGAGCGAGGACGGGGGGGTCCTGACTGCACTGGGGGCCCTGCCCGTGCCCATCGGGGTCCCCAAGGAGGGGACAGAGTCCCCGGCGCGGTGACAACGGGCTCCACGTGCCCCTTTGTCCCGCTCTGTGCCAGGCCTGGCCAGCGTCTACGCCGCGGGGCTGGTGCTGGCCGCCTGGCTGCGGCCGCCGGCCGGGAGCGCGACGGTGACGCCGGGGGACGTCCCCGCCAGCCGCGTGCAGACGTGAGTGCGGGCACCGCCAGGGCGCCGGCCCCCGCGCTGGCTCCGTCCCCGAGCCGCCGCGTCCCTGTCCCCTCAGAGCCCACTGCATCGTCCTGCTGCTGGAGTCCGTCCTCTTCGGCGCCTTTGTCACCGTCATTCTTTATGACCAGGTGAGATGGCGCTCGGAGGCGATGGCCTGGGCTGGTGGGGACAGCCGTGACGTCCCCGCCGCCGCGTCCGCAGGTCACGTCCATCATCACGGACGAGACCCCCCTGGAGCAGCTCCGCAAGCGGGTGCTGAAGGAAGCGGATCGGGAAGCGCCGCCCAAGCGGAAGCCCAAGCTGGCCCTGCTGCGCGACGTGTTCGGGAGAGGTGCGTGACGGGCACGGGGGACCTTTTCGGGTGACAAAGGGTGACCTGGTGATGCCGAGGCACCCGCGGCGGCTCCGCCGGCGTTCCTCCCTTCCCAGGCTGCGTGATCTGCTGGTTCTTCCCCTGGAACTGCGGCGCCCCGGCGGGCACGGGCCCCGCTTACAGCTACCTGCCCGACTACGACGTGTGAAACGGCAGCCGGGCACGCGCTCTGCGCCAGCAGGAGGGACACTTGGGGACAGCGATGGCAGCGTCGTGGGGCTGCCGTGGCCGCATTGAGGTGCTGCTCTAGGGCTTGTTCCCCTGGGACAGCCCTGTGCCACCCCCCAGGGAACAATCTGCAGCTGCCAGAGCTGCTGTAGGGGCACGTGGCACCCAGAGCTGTCCCCGTGGCACATTCGGGGCCGTGTCACCCCCTGCGCTGCCGCTTTGGCACAGCGGGTGCCAAACCGTACGGCGCCCGGGTGCTGCTGGGGACCCAAGGAGGGGGTTTGTGGCCTGGAATGTCCCTTAGGGCCCTTGGGGACAGGTGAGGAGCGAGGTTGGGCCCTGCGTGTCCCCGGCTCAGCTGCCCAGGGCTCCCTGCGCCAGCTGGAGCTGGGCCCGGGGAGCTGCAGCCGGGAAGGAGCTCCCAATAAATTCCCTTTTTTGGGAAGGCTGGTGGTGCCCTGTGTTATTGGCACATAGTGACAGAGGGGCCCAGACTTGGGTCACCCCTGTGCGGTTGGGGTTGTTCAGCGCTTGGCACCGGCTCGGGGCAGCCGGGACCCGTTCCCGACTCCGCTGATGGAGCCCAAGGGCAGTGATGCCACCCGAGGTGGCCGCCAGGCCTTTCCCCGGACGCCTGGGCCCCGCGGGCCGCGCTCAGCGGCACCCTGAGGCCACGGCTGGATTCGCAGCGAGTTGATGCAGCCGCAGCTGCGCCAGGCACCGCGCGCCCGGTGCCAGGCCGTGCCCTGGCATGAACCACGCACGCACGTGGAGTCCATAAATAGCTTTAAATAAGGGCGAGCGCCCGGCCGCAGAGGGGACACGCGGAGCGGGGAACGGGGCCGCGCGCCCTGGGCACTGCCCGCGCCTCCGACACCTCCCCAAATAAATTAGAGCTCCAAGAGCTGCTCCGTGCGCGGAGCCTGGAGCCAGCAGCAACCTGGGGTGAGGGGGTGACAGCAACGAGGGGGGACCCTGAGACCTGCCCAGGGAGATGCCCCCTTTTCTGGGTGCCCCTTTTGGCAGCGGGGGACCCGGAATGGGCCTGGATGGCGGCTGGAGAGGGGGGCTGAGGTAGTCACGGTTGCGCCGTGTGGCCTGTCCCACACGCGACACGAGTCCGGCAGGGCTCAGCCCGTGGGGGCTGCCCGGTGATGCCCCCGCTCCCAGCGGGCAATAAATAACCGAATAAATAGAGCGCCGTGGGACGAGCCCCCCGTCATCCGGGGGCGCCGGGGCTACTTGGAGCGCCGCCGGCTCCGCAGGATCTCCAGGATTTCGGCTTTCTGCTGCTCCCAGGCCGGCTGCGGGCGCCGCGGGGCGAAGAAGCTGTACTTGAGCCGCGGCGGGCGCCGCTCGTCCACCACGAGCGCCTGCAGCACCAGCGGCTCCCGCAGCGGCCCGCGCGCCGCCAGCGTCTCCAGGGCCTTGGTGGCCCCGCTGTAGCGCGCGGTGCCGCCGCCGCCGGGCAGCGCCACGTCGGTCTCGGAGGGCACCAGCACGTAGGCGCCGTTGAGCAGCGCGGCGCCGCCGGGCCGCCGCAGCGCCAGGAAGACGTCGCCGCGCTCGCCGGGCGCCGAGAGCTGCCGCACGCTGAGGTGCGTGGCGCCCGCGGGCACCGTCACCACGTCGTTGTAGCCGTAGCTGCGGGGAGGAAGGGGACGCGTGGAGGCGGCGGCGGTGACACCGGGGAGGCGGTGGCGGTGACACCGGGGAGCCGCCGTCGCCCTCCCCGCGTCCTTACCGGCCCTTGGCGAAGGAGCCGTAGACCTTGGTGCAGCTGGAGCCGTCGCCGCCGCAGCGCATGCACTTGTCGAAGCGCTTCTTGGAGCCAATGACGCCGTCGCAGCCGGCGGCCACGCAGCGGCCCTGCACGCACACGCCGGTGCTCTCGGGCGAGCAGGGCGTCCCGTCGGCCACCTGCGGGCAGCGGCACCGCCTCAGCACCCGTCCTGTCCCCACCACGGTCCCCCGGCCGGTGCCATCGCTCACCCGCGGCTCCAGCACGTGGTAGTAGCCCAGCGCCTCGGACTGGCACGTGAGCTTGCAGCGATCCTTGTCGGCGACGCCGCTGTAGCGCGGCACCCAGTCCATGGGCGCCGGGAAGCCCTTGAAGAGGTCGGTGCGGTAGTTGTAGGCAGCGCATTGCTGCTCCCGAAAGGTGAGGGCTGCAGGGGACAACGCGGGGACACCGCTGAGCTAAGGAATCACCCAATCCCAACGGTTTGGGCTGCTTTTTCCCCCAAAGCTGCCTCCTCCGCGGAGCGCTCGGGTTGGGATGATAGGGACCCGCCGCCCGCGCGTCCCCACTCACGCGTGGTGCCGGGGCAGGCGTCGACGTTGCAGGAGCGGAACTGCGCTCGCTTGCCCGTGCAGTACCTGCCGCCGTTGCGCGGCGCCGGCTTGGTGCAGGCGCGCCGGGAGAACTGCACGCCGCCGCCGCAGCTGCGCGAGCAGGCGCCCCACGCGCCCCACGGCCCCCAGCCGCCGTCCACGGGCGTCTGTGGGCAGGAGGTGGCAAACTGTGAGCTCGCAGGCCTGCAGACTTGCTCTCAAGCCAGCAAGCGTGCAAACTTGCAAGCGTGCAAACTTGCAAGCGTGCAAGCCAGCAAATTCCCAGGCCTGCAAGCGTGCGACTGTGCAAACTTGCAAACTCCCAAGCCTGCAAAATTGCAAGCCTGCAAGGGTGCAAGCTCACAAACATGCAAGCATGCAAGCTCACAAGGCTACCAGCTCCCAAGCCTGCAAGCGTGCAAACTGGCAAGCGTGCAAGCCGGCATATTCCCAGGCCTGCAAGTGTGCGAGCTCCCAAGCGTGCGAGTGTGCAAACTTGCAAGCTCCCAAACCTGCAAAATTGCAAGCCTGTAAGGGTGCAAACTCGCAAGCATGCAAACTTACAAGGCTACCAGCTCCCAAGCCTGCAAGCGTGCAAGCCAGCAAATTCCCAGGCCTGCAAGTGTGCGAGTGTGCAAACTTGCAAAGTCCCAAACCTGCAAAATTGCAAGCCTGCAAGGGTGCAAGCTCACAAACGTGCAAGTGTGCAAACTTGCAAGCTCCCAAGCCTGCAAAATCGCAAGCCTGCAAGGGTGCAAGCTCGCAAACGTGCAAGCATGCGAGCGTGCAAGCTCCCAAGCTTGCAAGGCTGCCAGCTCCCAAGCCTGCAAGCGTGCAAACTTGCAAGCTCCCAAGCCTGCAAAATCACAAGCCTGCAAGGGTGCAAGCTTGCAAACGTGCAAGCATGCGAGCGTGCAAGGTCCCAAGCATGCAAGCTTGCAAGGCTGCCAGCTCCCAAGCCTGCAAGCGTGCAAACTCGCAAACGTGCAAGCCTGCAAGCGTGCAAGGCTTCTGCCAGGATCGCCGCTCACCTCGAACGCCTTCATGTCGCCGTGGCCGAGGCACTGGCCGCTCATGCAGGTCTTGCCGGCGCCGCACGGCGTGCCGTCGGCCCAGGGGAAGTGCTTGGTCTGGCAGAGCGCGCGCCCGTTGGCGCGGCCCGTGCACCAGAGCGCGGCGCACGGCGGCTGCGGCCCGGGGCAGTGGCGCGACTCGGGCCCGAAGGCGAGCTGGCACTGCTGGTCCGCGTCGTACTGGCTACCCGGCAGCGCCGTGGGCAAGCGCAGCCACTCGGGGGGCTTGTCCAGGAGGCAGTGACCTGCGGAGGTGACACGGGGAGCGTCATTGCTTGGCCGTCGCTGGACCCCCCCGACAAGCAGAGCCCGTCCTTGCCGGAGCATCCCTGCCCTCCGGATCCTACCGTGGCCGTTGTCCAAGAAGTCGGTGATGAAGCGCGCGCTGCACGGGGACCACGTCTCCTCGGGGTCCATGGAGGACATCACCGGGGCCATCATGTGGCGCGAGGCGCCCGCGGGCCCGTTGAGCTCCTCGCAGGCCTTGGAGTCGTCGTGCAGCATGTTGAAGACGTGGCCTGCGCCGGGGGACAGGGCGAGGGCTCCGTGCCGGTCCCGCTCGGTGTCCCCACCCCGGTCCCGTCCCCCGCCGTCCACCCCCGTCCTCACCGAGCTCGTGCGCGGCCGTGAAGGCCGATTGCAGCCCGTCGTCCTCCACGATGGAGCAGCTCCGCGCGGGGTTGCACGCGGTGCCCACGTCGGCCATGCCCAGCGTGTTGCAGGTGGCCGCCCCGCACAGGTCCTGGGGACGGGGGGGGACACAGGCTGTGACTCCCGTCCGAGCCCTTGGGGACACCCAGGGAGCCAGGGGGCACCCGAACGCCCTGGGACTGCCCTAGGGACCCTGACAGCACCCAGAAGATAATGGATGTCCCAGAGCACCCCCCGCACCAGCACCCAAAAAATGTAGGGAGCCCCAGGGACCCAACAGGCACCCATAGACCCAGGGACATCCCAGGGACCCCATGAGCACCCAACCCTCCTAGGGACCCCCCGAGAGATCCAGCTGGCTCCCAAATACCCCAAGGATCCCAACCAGCACCATAAACATCCCCCCAACACCACCATGAGACCCGTGATACCTGGGGACATGACCCACGGGACCCCAACCAGCACCCGAACACAACGGGACATGCCCCATAGGATGCCAAACGGCACCCAAGCACCCTGCCATGTCACCCAGGCACCCCCAAAGCTCCCAACCCTCGGGGTCCCCAAGCGCCCGACCCCTCCAAGCACCCACCTGGCGGGTGAAGAGGATGGCGGTGTCGAAGTGCCGGGGACTGTCCTCGTCGGGGTCGTTGAGGTCCCTCTGCCACTCGCAGAAGTTGCGCAGCATCTGGGCGGCGTTGGAGGTGACGGGGGGCCCGGGGGTGCCCTCGCCCAGCACCAGCAGCCTGGTCACCAGCAGCTCCACGGGGTTGGCGAGGCTGGCGTGCCGGAAGGCCTTGGCGGCGGCCGCCAGCACCGTGAGCAGGTAGCGCTCGAGCCCCGCGCCGTGGAAGCGCGCCATCGACTCGTCCGCCACCACCAGCGTCTCCACGTAGCGCGGCACCGAGGCGAAGCGCTGCCGGGGAGGGGACAGGGTGCTGGGTGAGGGTGTCCCCTTGCTGTGTCACCTCCCATCACTGTAACAGCCCTTGCTGGCGCTCCTGCACACCGGTGTCCCTTGGCACCGTGCCAGCCCAAGGCTGATGACCCTCTGTGTTCCCTGAGCCTCGTGCCGGTCCCTGCCGCTGTCGCTTGTCCCGTGCCAGCCCGTGCCCGTGTCCCCTGCCACCCGCGGGGCTCCTGGCTCAGGGGAGTGTCACGACACCGGCCCGCGATGTCCCCTCCCCGGCCCGGCAGCACCCACGGTGCCGCAGCCGCGATGTCCCCGCCCCCGGGTTGTCCCCAGCTCAGCCTGGTCCTGGTCCTGTCACTCCTGTGTCCCCAGCCCATAGTATTCCATCCCAGTCCATCTCATCCTAGCTCATCCCATCCCGCTTTGTCCTGTTTTATCCTATCTTATCCCAGTCCAGTTCATCCCATCTCATCCCAGTTCATCCCATCCCATTTGCCTTGCTCCATCCAGTCCCTGTTCAACCCCATCCTGTCCCCCTCCACCTCATCCCAGTCTATCTTATCCGCTTCATCCTAGTCCAGTTCATCCTGCTCCATCCATTCCCGGTTCTAACGCATCCTGGTCTTCCCCGGTTCTTCTTATCCTGACTCGTCTCAGGCAGTTCTTCCCGTCCCGGTTCATCCTATCCCAGTTCATCCTATCCTGGTTCACCCCGTTCCGTTCCATCCCGGTCCGTCCCGGTCCGGCTGTACCTTGGCTCTCCTCGGGGCCGGTTCCGCCCGCGGCGGCGGCTCCGTCGCGGCTCCTTCTGGCGCCGTCACGGGGCACATGGGGCCCGGGTCCCCCGCGGGTCCCGGCGCTTGCTCGGGCGCGGCGGCCCCGGTGGCGACGCGCGGCCACGCGAGACGACAACACGCGGCGGCCACGAGCGCCAGGAGCGCGCGGCGCATGGCCCGGAACACGGCGGACACCGGGAGCCGCCCGGCCCGGCCCGGCCCGACCCGGCGCCTTTTAGCGGCCGGGGGCGGCGGGCGGGGAGAGGCGGAACCGGGCGGAACCGGGGCAGCCCCGGCGCTCGATCCCGCGCTGGCGGCGCGCCCGGGGATGACACGGGCCCCCCCGACCCCCCCGGCCCGGGAGCCTTTCCGGGAATACGCGTTCCCGAGGGAAAAGGGGGTGGGGGGATCCCGGGAGCAGCTCCGCATTCCCCCCCCATCCCCATTCCCGGACCGGGCTGTGCGCCCGTGGGTGTCGCAACCAGGTGTCACCCGTGTCCGTGGGTGCCAAGGGGGCTCCACGTGTGCTGGCCATGGGTGCTGACCCCAGGGTGACTCCCCTGGCCCCAGTATTCCCATAATAATATAATATAATATAAATAATATAATTCCCGGACCCTGTGTGGCCATGGTGGGGGTGCAGGGTTGGCACCCAGCACCTCCTGCTCCCCAGCACCCAATGTGCCCCCTGCTGCGCTGGGTACCCCACTGTCCCCCCGTTCTGTCCCCTGCATCCCTCCCCATCCCTCCCAATTCCTTCCCCCCATCCCACTCCATCCACCCCTGCATCCTTCCACATCCCTCCCTCCGGCTTTCCCCATCCTCATCCCTCTGCCCCGCAGCGCCCGGCCCCTTCCCGGTGCCCTCCCCGTGTCCGGTGTTCCCGGCAGCACCGCGCTGTGTCACCGGGATAAGTCACCGGCAGCTTGGCACGGCCGGAGGAAGGCCAGGAGCGAGGCAGGACACGGATTGTATCCTGCTTCCGCCCTGCTTGTAAACGGGGGGCCGGGACCCTTCCTGCCCCACGGCGGCGGGGGTGACACCCATCCGGCACCGCTGCCACCCGGCCCGGTGTCCCGGCCCAGCTCGGGGTCGCCTGCGCCGGCGATGGGGACAGGGCTGCAGGAGACGTCGCTGGAGCCAGCTGGGACACGGGCACCGACGGCGCCGTCCCCGGCAGAACAAAAGGGTGACGCGGCCTGGGACAAAGGGTGTCAGTGTCAGCCGGCGCGGTGGCACAAAGGGGCTCTGTGCCCCGGTGCTGCTGTGAGCCTGAGGCGCCGCACGGGGACAAGCGGGCAGGGGTCCCATGGGTGGGACCCCCCTGTCACCCCCGTCACACTCCCCTCTCCAGGCCCTGCTGGCATCGTGAGCCCCCCTGGCCACCTGGCTCTGGCATCCGCTGGCTCCGGCATCCGCTCTGTCCGGCACCGGCATCGGTCACATCCAGCATCCGCCGGCTCCGGCATCTGCCGGCTCCAGCGTCCGGCATTGCCTGGACTCCGGCATCCTGAATGCTCCAGCATTCCCTGGCTCTGGAATCCGCCAGCTTCGGAATCTACCGTCTCCAGCATCCCCTGGCTCCAGCTGCAAAGTCACCCCCTTCACAGTGCAGAAAATGGGCGCTGGGGAAGGCCCTGGGTGGCTCCAAGCTCTCTGCACCCATGGGTGCTACCTGTACCCTACGCTGTCCCCTGGGGATGGGGGGGGTTGTCCCCACTGTGGCAGGGCCACGTTGGGGCCCACGTGGGAATCTGAGAGTTCTGCATCACCCCAGAGCATCCCGGTGTTTTGTCCACCCGGTTGTGTCACCTTGGGGATACGGTGACCCTGGGGCATCTATCTGCAGGTCCCACGCACCCAGGGGTGCCACCCTGGGGACACAGTGACCTTGGAGTGTCCCCAGCTCCTCTGCACCCAGAGGTGTCACCCTGGGGACACAGCGACCCTGGGGCTGACGCACACGGGGGCCACCCCAAGCAACCCCAGTTCAGGCTCCCAGGCTGAACTCCAGCTACGTCAGGGAATGAGGACGGGAGCTGGGAAGGCCGGAAACGCCGGCGGGGGGGAAAGGGAAGGGGCTGCCAGCAGCAGGTCGGGAACGCCGAGGCCGCCGGGCTCCGGCTTTTCCCTAAGAGCCGTGCCCGTTCCCACATCCTCTGTGGTGACCTCATCCCGAGAACAAGCAGTTCCCGGCGCTTTCGCCACGGAGCTGCCTTGCCGGCGGGCGGGAACATTCGCACACACGCGTGTGCAAGCGGGAGCACCCTCCAAGCTCACACACACGTGTGCGGACACGTTTGCACGTGCAGCCGTCACGCATGCATGTGCAACACGTGCAAGCGTGCTGGGACACATGCATGCACAGGAGTGTGTGTGTGAGCACTCGTGCATCCTTTGCAAGCGGGTCCCCACGGCTGGGGACACCGGGCGGCCACCAGAGCCACCCAGCACGCGCTCCTGGCCAGTGGCAGCCCTGGATTCCTGGGAAGCGGAGCTGCCGCTCGCTCGCAGCTCCCGCCTTTCCCGCGGGAAGTCCGGGAGCTCCGGGGGGGTGGGAAGGGGGGAGGCCCCCGCGGGCGCCGTGCGGCCGGTGCCAGCGCCCCAGCTGGGAGCCGTCACCCTCTGGGTGACTCAGCCCGCCGGGGGACGGCCGTGACGGGGGCTCCGGCGGCCGCTGGCGTCACCCTGATCGGGAGCCCGCGGCCGTGACGCCAGCGGGGGCGCTTGGGGGGGGTGCGATGACTCCGAGGGCCCTGGGGACGTTGGAGCAGGGGGGGATGTCCCAGCTGTGGAACTGTGCGGCCAAGAGTCCTGACACGGGTTGTCCCTGGTGTCCCCAAGGGGCAAACTGGGCTAGGAGCCCTGTCACCCCTCTATGTGGCACCCAAACCCTGTCACCACCCCCAAACCCTCCTTGCAGCCCAATCTGTCCCTCTCCAGCACCCAGGCTGCTCCGGCAGCCCCCGGGGTGCCCCGAAGCCACAGTGAGGAGAGATGGGGGTGTCCCTCGATGGCGACACTGGGTGTCAACAGTGGCCCTCACAGCAGGGTGTCACCCTGCGCCTGTTACAGAGGTGACAGGAGGCACCGGGTCCCGGGGGGCAGCACCCATGGGGTGCAGGGACTCGGCACCGGGGGGCAGCACGAGTGGGTGTACAGGCCTGAATCCCCGTGCGCCCCTGTGTGCCCTGGCGCCAGCAGCCCGTAGGCGGCCCCAGGTCCCCGGGAGGTCCCCATGTCGCGGGGACCACCCCGTTCCCTCGAGCCCCTCCCGCCACTGCCCGCCACAACGATGGCGGCTGCGCCCGACGGCAGCGAAGTGAAGCCCGATTGGTTCCCTTAGTAAAGATGGCGCCGATCCCCCCCGCCTCCCGCGCGTTCTGCCCCTAGTAAAGATGGCGGGCGCGACATGAGGGCTATGGGGGTAGTGGGATGCGCCCTTACCAATCATGGCGGCAGCGGCGACGCCGGAGGCGGGGCGTGCGCGTGCGCAGTGCGGCGAAGGGCAAGATGGCGGCGCTGCGGGCGCTGTGGCGGCTGCGGGCACCTTCAGCGCGGCCGCGGCTCGGGGCGGCCCCGGCCAGGTGAGAGCGGGCCGGGATGGGCCGGGCCGGGCCGGGCCGGGTCTCGGCTCCGCTCCGCTCCGCTCACGGGCTGCGTGTGCGCAGGGCGGTGGGACAATGGCAGCCCGACGTGGCGTGGGCGCAGCAGTTCGCCGGCGCCGTCATGTACCCGAGCAAGGAGACGGAGAAGTGGGTGCCGCCGCCCTGGAACGGTGAGGGGGGACCGGGGGGGAGGCTGCCGGGGACGTGGGGGACCCTGGGTCGACGTGGGGGCCCCCGACACAGTGGGTGCCCTTGGCCCAGGGAGCCCCGATGGGGCCGGGTGGGTGGCGCCTTGGGGACCCACGGGGACCACGGTGGGCGCTGGGGCCTCGCGGGGACCTTGGTGGTTGCCGTGCGAACCCACGAGGACCTTGGGGGGTGCTGGGGACCCATGGGGACCTTGGTGGGTGCCCTGGGAACCTTGGTGGGCCCCTTGGGGACACGGGACCTTGGGGGACCCCTTGGGGACATGGGACCTTGGTGGGTGCCCAATGGGTCCGGGCCAGGTCTGGCTGGGTGCTGCCTGGGTGGCCTGGACTCGGGGGGCTCAAGCTGAGGTCCCACGTGTCCAGGAGGTGCCAGGTAGGTGCCCCGGGTGCTTGGGGGTGACCCAGGGCCAGGCTGGGGCTTGTGGGGCCGCCTGGGGGCTGCCCAGTGGGTGCTTTGGCCTCCTGGGTGCTCTGGATATTGACAAGGGAGAGACAGAGCAGGGTCGGGCAGGGGGACTCCAGGCCAGGAAAAGATTGGGATCAAGTCGGAACACGGAGAGCAGCTGGGAGGAAGAAGGGGAGAGGAGTTTGGGGGTCTCCGTGGCTCTACTGGGCCCATCTGGGGACCCCACGTGGTAGCAGGGGGCTGCAGAGGGGTCCCCAGACTGCGATTCCGGAGACCAGCGGAGCCAGGGACCCTGGACTGCTCCGGTCTCGTTGCAGGGCAGCCTGTGCCCAGCACGTTGGCATATTTGGATGTCCTGGGTACCAATACAGCCGCAGGGTGACACGGGCATAAGGACAGGAGTTCCCTGTCCCGGTGGAAATAACTGTGCAATCTCTTCAGTTCGGAGATCCCTCGTACCTTATAGTGATTTGTGCCCCCCAAAAAATCACCCGGATGGTGATTCCTGGTGGTTCCCGGTGCAACATCCCGTGCGTTGGGCACGAGTTGGAGTTGGGCTGTTTGACTCTCCTTGGACCCAGCCCACGAGCCGTGCGTTCAGCCCAGACGGGAAGCGTCTGGCAGGACGTTGCGTTCCCGCTGCGTTCCCGGTGTCCGGCCGGGACGTCCCTGTCCCGCGTGTCCCGTGGGGCCAAGTGCGTTTGCGTTCGGTGGGGCCGGAGCCCGTCCTGTTCTCCCCCTGCGGCCCCGGTGCTTCCGAAGGGAGATCCTCCCCACCTGGAGCAGCGAGCTCGGATCCAACCCTCCTGCTTTCTCCCCTGGGCAGACAAGGACCCTCTGGCTCAAAGGAAGGTCTCCTCCTTAACGATAAACTTCGGGCCGCAGCACCCGGCCGCCCACGGGGTCCTGCGGCTCGTCATGGAGCTGAGCGGGGAGAGCGTGAAGAAGTGCGACCCGCACATCGGCCTGCTGCACCGGGGCACCGAGAAGCTCATCGAGTACAAGACCTACCTGCAGGTAACCCCAGCAGAGCTCGCGAGGGCTCCTGAGGCCACCTCTCGAGGAGGAGACAACCCGAGGAGGGTGTTAGGAGGTGTCTGAAACGAGCACCCCATTTTGCACCAGGCAGGAGCCTGATGCTCTCCTGCTTCTATTCTGCTTTCATCAACGGATCAGGCTCCCTTCGTGTCCTGAAAGGAGCTGCTAGTTCAAAGCTTGTTTTTTTCCTTCAGCGAAGTGTTAGGAAAGTGGTGAGGAGAGCCAAGGTATGTCCCTTCACACTGAGAGAAATCCAGGCTCTTTGTGTCCCTGGCTCCTGATCGGAGACGTCAGCAGCCTTCTGGAGCCCTGGAAGTGGATTTAATTGCCTGTCAGAGGCTGCAGCGGCGTTTGTAAACAGAGCTCTGCAGATTTATTATCCCAATCGGATTTTAACCTTTCCGCCCGCCGGAGAAACGGTGCTTGATATAGCCAAGCCCTGGGAATGGGGAAGCGGCACGGGGCCAAGGCTGGATTTGGGAGAGCGCCAGGACAGCTGCGCTTGGCTGTGCAGGGCTCTCCATGGTGCCTGCACCAAAAGGGTTGGTTCCCATCGGGAGAGCTCCCGTTTTCCTTGGGTAGCTCCACGGATCAGAGAGGCTGGAGCTCTCCCGGGACACGCCAAGTTCGTGGCATCCGTGGGAGCCACAGAACTCTCGGGAATGGACCTTCTCCGTGTGTTCCCTTGTGCCTCATCCCAAGGAGAGGGTTGTCCCTCCGCAGGGAGGGAGACCCTGCTCGCCTGCCTGGGGCAACTGGTGTCCACACCGGAGAACTTCCCGCATCGGATGGAGCTTCCGAGCGCTCCCAAGGTGCCGGTGCCTGGCTTGGAGCGCAGGCTCCCCAGGGATGTTTCTCCCCTCAGGCCTTGCCCTATTTTGACCGTCTCGACTACGTGTCCATGATGTGCAACGAACAAGCCTACTCCTTGGCCGTGGAGAAGCTGCTCAACATCCGTCCCCCTCTGAGGGCTCAGTGGATCCGAGGTGAGAACGATCCCACCCCGCTCCGTATCCTTTGCCGAGGCGGGTGGCACCGGGACGCTCTGCGGATGGGAATGCTCCTTTCCAACGTGTTTCCTCTGTCCCCAGTCCTCTTTGCAGAGATCACCCGGCTCCTCAATCACATTATGGCTGTCACCACGCACGCGCTGGACATCGGGGCCATGACCCCCTTCTTCTGGATGTTTGAGGAGAGAGAAAAGGTAAATGCCAGGAGAGCAGGACCCGGAGAGACCTGGCAGAGCTGCCAGCCCTTCTCCGGGAAAGCTGCTCTTCCCACAAGGCAGTTGGGAAGAGGATGGGAGCTCTCCCGGTGCAGAGCCTTCCCCCAGGAGAAGCTGTTTTGAGCCTTAGATCCTAAAAGAGGTTGTGCCAGGGGGGAATTACTACAGGAACCAGCCATCCAGGCTGGTGTTTGGCCTGCCTGGAGGCTGCACACCTGGAGTTTTGATCCTCTCGGGGGTTTTGCTGAGCACCGAGCGCTGCAGGAGGTAGCAGTGCTGGAGGATGTTGTAGATCTGGCTGCAGATCTGCCTCGTGCTGGGGAGCTCACGACCATCAGATGGAGCCAACCAGCCCTTCCGCAAAACCCCGCGCGCTCCCTCGTCCGCTCGCTGCTTCGCGAGGGGCTTTCGTGGGGATTTTGCAGCAAAAACTGTTCTTGCACCGGCTCCAGAGCTTTCCCTGGGGAAAAGCTACATCCGTGACATCACGGGGGTGGATTTGGGGTTAGTAATGGTGCTTTTGGAGCTGGGGTGCCGAGCGTGGCTGCAGGGAGCTGCCTTCTCTCCCTGCAGATGTTCGAGTTCTACGAGCGGGTCTCCGGGGCTCGGATGCACGCCGCCTACATCCGACCCGGAGGGGTGCACCAGGTAGGGGCTTTTCTTGGCCATGGGACCCCCATGGCTCCACAAGGCCTGCGAGTGGGCAGGTTGTCACCAGCAGTGACAATTCACTCGCTGGGATGCTGGAGAAGGGCTCCCTGCAGGTTCTCCCCAGTCTGGTGGGGGTGTATGGGGTATCCCTGTGTGACACTGTGGATTCATGTCACCCTCTTCCTGCACAGGACCTGCCCCTGGGGCTGATGGACGACATCTATGAGTTCGTGAAGAACTTCTCCATGCGAGTAGACGAGGTGGAAGAGGTGGGACTCTGGGATGAGCAGTTTGATGGCACGGGGATGGGAACCACGTCCTTCTTGAAAGCTGGGATGGTCCCTGCTTCCCAGCACCCTGAGCGGTGTCACAGCAGGGTGGGACCTGTCTGGCCTGTCCCCGCTCTCCCGGGATGCTCCCCCAGTGATACAGTGGGTCAAGCTAAAAGGCAACATCCAGCACAGCCACAAATCCCTGCCAAGAGGAAGGGGCTGCACCGGGGTGGGCGGCAGGAAGGCCCTACCTCAGCGTGGGGCTGCGGACGGGCTGTTAACACCCCACTGCCCGCAGATGCTCACGAACAACCGCATCTGGAAGAACCGCACGGTTGACATCGGCGTCATCACGGCGGAGGAGGCCCTCAACTACGGGTTCAGGTGGGTCTCGGCCACGGGTTCAGGTAGGTTCGGTGGTCAGGGCCACCCTGGTGTTGTCTGGAGAAGACCCGGGGATGTTGTGGCCTCCTTGACTCTTAGGAGTAGTTGTCAGCCCCTGCCAGCCCTCCAGACAGCCCCAAGAGGATCAGAGTGAACCCCAAAACCACAGACCTGATTGCACAAGTCCCCAGGGCTCATGACTGTCAGCCTAGTGCCACCCAGTGGCTGGAGCTGTCACTGTCCCGCTGTCCCTATGTGGTCTAAGCTGTCCCGGGAGGTGCTGCAGGCCCCCGTTTTGCGCCCGTTTTTCACCTGGTTCCCTTTGCTCAGCGGGGTGATGCTGCGAGGTTCGGGCATCCACTGGGACCTGCGCAAAACGCAGCCCTACGACGTGTACGACCAGGTGGAGTTCGACGTCCCCATCGGCTCGCGGGGCGACTGCTACGACAGGTACGAGGTGCCGGGGCCTCCGCCAGGGCAGACCCGCTCTGGGCAGCGGTGCCAGGGCCCTGGTTCCCTCTTGCTGCCGGTGCTGAGCGGCGCGGGGGGCTTTGCCAGGCCCCCGGAGCCGCGGAGGTGACCGGCTCGGTGGCTGAGCCGCCGTCCCTGCCGCGCCAGGTACCTGTGCCGCGTCGAGGAGATGCGCCAGTCCCTCCGCATCATCCTCCAGTGCCTCAACAAGATGCCCGAGGGGGAGATCAAAGTGGACGACGCCAAAATCTCCCCCCCGAAGCGGGCGGAGATGAAGGTAGAGGTTTTCCTGCTCTGTCGCTCTATCCTTCCCCTGCACCCCGTCCCCACGGGCTCGGGGGCTGCGCTCTTGCCGCCTGCGTGTCGGCGCTCGCGCAGATGAGCAGGAAATGCGGTTTGGTGTCACCCCCGTGGGCTTTTTCTTTGGCCTGTGACATCTGCATCTGTCCGCGTGCCTTGCGGGTGCTCGTGTGGGTGTCGGGCTGGGGACTTGTTGGCCTTTTGTGCCGTGTCCCTCCTAGTGGGTGTCGGGCTGGGGACTTGTTGGCCTTTTGTGCCGTGTCCCTCCCAGTCCCCTCCGGCCGCGCATGGGGGACGAGGGAAGCTCTTTGCTGGGCGCTTCTGCCCACACGTGAGTTTCCTGCACCCGTTTCGGCCAAAAAAGTAGCCCTTAGTGACCAGCAGGGCCTGCTGCGAGCCAGGGAGGAGGATGTGGTGGGCCCTGCCCTGCGCTATCGCTTCGCTCTTATCGCTGCCGGCGCTGGTTCCTGTGCACGGGGCTCCGCTCGCGGGCAGGAGCACGTGCAGTGTCCCCTGTCCCCGCGTGCCTCCCTGCTGCCACCACCGCCTCGGTGACCCCCCCTTTCTCTTTGCAGTCCTCCATGGAGTCCCTGATCCATCACTTCAAGCTCTACACCGAGGGCTACCAGGTGCCCCCCGGTGCCACCTACACGGCCATCGAAGCCCCCAAGGTGCCCGTTCTCGGCGCGTCCACGGGGCAGAGGGCTCTGGTTTGCAGCGCTGCTTGTCCCCAACCTTCTCCCCGTGTCCCTGCAGGGTGAATTCGGGGTCTACCTGGTCTCGGATGGCAGCAGCCGCCCCTACCGCTGCAAGATCAAGGCGCCCGGCTTTGCTCACCTGGTGGGTGATCTGTGGGGCTGGGTGGGCCTGTGGGGCTGGACGACTGGGGGGGCTTGAACACCTTTTGCTGCAAGATTTGGACAAGGTTCCTCCTTCAGGAGGGGAAAGAGGGGGTTAATTCCTGCTGGACGGGGCCCTTCCCTGCTCGCTCGGGGCGCTTGCTCCTGCAGGCCCCGAGTGTCCCGGAGCTGCCGCTCGCTCCGAAGCCTCTCGTGTTTCCGCTCTCAGGGCTGGTTTCCTTTCTCTGCTGATAATTGACCACTTCCTTCCCTGCACCGGGGCCCGTGCTGGGGGGGCTGCCCCCCTCCCGCTGCCGGACCCCGGGCCGTGGGAGCTGGGCTGCCCATAGGGACTGGTCCCGGGGTGCTGCCGCAGCCCTCGCCGGAGACTCGGCCCCTGCACAAAGCGTGGCCTGGGCCGGGATTCGGGACATCGGCTCCTTGGGAATCTTGGCCCTTTCTCCACGTGGCAGCTGCTCCGAGTGGTTTTCGGATCAAGCGAAGCTGTTCCCTGCCGCTCTCCTTCTGTGCCACCCGTGTGGCCGACAGCAGCTGGCAGGGAAGGGCACAGCGCCGCGTCCAGGCTGCTCTGCATCCTCGGGGACATCCTCAAAAGTCCCCTGGAGCCCTGTCCTTGTCGCACCCCAGACTCGAGGCCAGGGTGACAGCCTGCCCAGGGGCTCCCTGAGCTTTGGACAAGGCACAGGGGCCCCCAGCCATCATCGTGGCAGAGGACGAAGGCTCCAGGGTGACGTGGGTGCTCTCTGTTCTCTCCCTTAGGCTGGGCTGGATAGGATGTCACAGGGCCACATGCTGGCAGACGTCGTGGCCATCATCGGTAAGGGCTCCTGGGCTGAAGGCACAAACCCCTCAAACTCCTTCCCTGCTCTTGAGGGCCGGATTAGGGCCCTGGGGGTTTGCACCTGCCCTGATCTCTCTGCTCCTCTCGTCAGGAACGCAGGACATCGTCTTTGGAGAAGTGGACCGGTGAGACGGTGGCCTGTGCCGCGCGCTGCCCCGCGTGCCGGGGCTGCTGCTCCTCTGCGTTGCGCTCCGAGTTCTTCAGCCGAAGTCAAATAAAGACAAAACTGCCCTGCCTGTTGCTCAGCTTGGAGCTGGTGCCTCTGTCCCTGCAGCCACCCTGTCCTTCACCTCCACCTCCTTCAGCTCACCAATACCCAGTGAATTGCACTTTTCCGCCCTTTTTCCGTGCAAGGCCTGCGGTCAAGAGCTTCCCTTCCCTCTGGCTCCTGGCCACGTCCTCCCTCCCCGGGGCACGGTTTCCGCAGCCTGGGGGAGACCCGAGGGAGATTTTGTGGGATTTTACGGCGTTTTCTGCCTCCGCTTCCCCATACGCAGTGGGGCAGCAGGTTGGAGCTTTGAGCTGGCCCTTCTGCACCGGCAACCCCAGGGCTTGGGAAGGGGGAGCCGCCTGGTCCTCCCTGGAGCCCTCCCGTCCCGTGCAGGGTGTTTGGGGCTGGGTCCCTCTTGTCACACGTTACTCGGGACCAGCTCACGTGGTGCCTTGAGTAACGGCCCTGCTAAGCACTGGCTGCCCTTTCCTGGAAGGGAAACCAGCCTGCAGCGCCGGGTGAGTTCCCTAACGCGACGCGAGGCCAAGAAAAGGAAACCGCTGGGCTTGGAGGGCGGAGGGGGGGACATGAGGGACACGTAAGCCGTGAGCGGAGGAGGGCGTTCGCTCCGCGGTCTCGGGGCCTCGAACGTGACGCTCGGCCGGACGCGGTGGCGGCTCGGCTGGCCCGTGGCACCGGGATGACTGCCCGCCTTGTGCTCGTCCTGCTGCTGCTCCTGCGGGCACGAGGGGCAGGTAAGGGGGGTTTGCGTGGGGACGGGTGAGCCCTGGTGGCTTTGGGGTGCTTAAAGGTGTCCCATGTCCCTTGTTTTGCCTTGTTTGGTGCTGTCCTTGCACTCCAGACAGCCCTTTTGGGAGGACGGGGGCTTCTCTGCAGTCTGTCATGTTGTCCCCGAGTGCCACAGATCTGCTGGTGCCGTCCAGCACGGGGACATGGGGGCCACGTCGCTGCCCCCAGTCTCAGCAAGGTCCTTGTGTGGCCCCATCCCCTGTCCCTGGCTCGCAATGGGACATGGGGCAGGTGAGGACTGGGAATCCCAGCACTTCAGGGTGCCTCTGAAGGGAGCAAAAGGAGATCCCACCCCAGGGGAACAGCTCAGCACCCTCCAAATACCTGATTTCACCCCAAACCGGGGTCAGAGCTGGTGCCACCGTGCCCATCACATCTCGCTTTGGCGGTTCACCCGCCCTGGCCATGGGTAGACCTGTTGGCTCTGGCATCCGTGTCAGCGCCATATCCCACTCAGCCTGGCAGCTGCACCGGTCTCCGCACACCCGGATGCGCCTGTCCCAGCCCTCGCTCGAGGTTTCACCAGCACCGCTGCTATTTCTGCCCCAGCTGCGGGGCTATATTGAGCCCAGCCTTGCGGCTGCAGCATTTGATGCTTTTGCTCGAGGTGTCGCTCGGAGCGGGGACCGCTGGGGACAAGGTGACGTCCGGATGCAGCGGCGCTGCCTCGGGGGCTCCCGCATCCTCCGTGTTTTCCCCTTCCAGAAGCCCTGATGGCGCCGGAGCTGTGCTACATCCTGGACGCCATCCTCTTCCTCTACGGCGTTGTCCTCACCGTGCTTTATTGTCAGCTGAAGGTGAGTGGTCGGGCTCATCCGCCTGGTCCAGATCTCACCCGCATCACCGTGGAGGGGACGAAGGCTCCATCGCTGCACAGAGCACCCAGAGGCTGCAGCGCCCAAGTCCGGGCACATCCAGGGCAGGGAATAACATGGAGGCTTCAGCAAGTGCTGGTGAAGAGCCCATCCAGGGTTGTTTTTTCCCTTTTTTCTCCCTCCTTCCTGCAGGTCCGGATCCAGAGAGCATCCAAAGAGGGCTCCAGAGCAGCCAGGGAGGTGAGGAGCTTTTCTCCAAAGGGTTTTGGGGGTGCTGGGGCACCCTTGGATGAGCGCACGGAGCCAGGTCCCACCAGGATCCCGGGAATCCTCGGGAGCCAAACGAGCCCCAGGCGGCTCCTCGGTGTCGCAGGAGGAAAATCCGCCCGCGCTCCCTCCCGGCTCCCACTTCTGCTTGTGGGCGCTGGGCGGGCACCGGGGAGCGGGTGGCCGGGCCACGCGGAAGCTCCCGGTGCCGCCTGGTCGCCCTCAGCTCTTTCCCTTTCTCTTCTGCAGCAGAAAGGAGAACCCGTCTACACTGTGAGTCATCCTGGTCTGTTCCCCCCGTCCACGGGGCGGCTGGCGCGGGAGCCCTGGGTGCTGTATCCCTTGGGTGCCGTATCTCCAAGGGTGCTGTCTCCCATGGAGACTGAGTCCTGCAAGTTGCTTATCCCATGGAATGCCCAATCCGATGGGGAGCTCATTCTCACGGGGTGCCCTGGGCTGCTGTGTCTTGTTGGGTCCCTCTCTCTTGGGTGCTCTCTTCTGTGGGGTGCCCTATCCCATAGGTGCTGTTTCCCATGGAGTTCCCCATCCCATGGGTCCTATATCATGTGGGATGCCCTATCCCATGGGGTCCATATCCTGTTGGGTCCACACCCCTTGACTCCTGTATCCCGTCAGGTGCCTTATTCCATGGGGTCCATATCCCATGGGGTACCCAACCCACAGGGTCCATATCCCATGGGATGCTGTATCCCATGGGTGCCATACCTCACGGTCTCCATATCCCATAGGCGCCCTCTATCCCATCTATCCTCTGCACACTGTAACCCATGGGTGCTCTATCCCATGGGAACCATATCCCACAGCGTGCTCTGTCCCATGGGTGCTGCATCCTGCAGATGCCGCATCCCCGGGGTGCCACATCCACACAGACACCCAGCAGTGGCCGCCCCGGGACACGGCGCCCGTCCTCGCTCCCGGCTCTCCCGTAACTTCCCACCACCATCTCTTGCACAGGGGCTCACCATGGAAAGCCAGGAGATGTACGAAACCCTCCAGCACAAAAGCTCCTAGAGGCCGCAGAGCGGTGTGGACCCCCCGGCATCCCTGTGGACCCCCCGGCATCACCCCAAGGGCTTCTCCGCTGCCCGGCTTGTTCCCCCCGACTCCGGTGCACAAGAGTCATTGGATGCTCCTCCTCCACCCTCCTGCTTGGCATTGACCCCCGAAATAGCCGTTCCCGAAAGCCACAGCGGCCTCCGCTGCCCTCGGCATCCTCCTGGCCAGGTTGATCCGGGACAGGTTGTAGCCGTTGGTCCCCAATGGGTTTTTCCACCCTAAAAGGGGCTGCAGAGCCCTCCCCCCTGTCCAAATTCCACTGTAGGAGACTTGGCAGCCCCCCAACATGGGGGAAAAGGGAGATGGGCTCCAGGATCCTGGGCCAGGATGGAGATGGGAAGAGCCTGAGGAAGCCCTTGGCTGGGGTCTGGCCAAGGGTGGCATCTCGGGGTGTCCTGTTATGGGGTAGAGGTGACATGAGGGACATCTCACTCCAGCTGGTGACATCTTCCTGGCTGATGCCGTTGGCCCCTGGGGGTTGCAATGGTGGAGCTGGAGCTTTTTCTGGGTGCGAGAAGGGCAGTTTTGAGCCCTGGCTCTTCCCTGCTGCTGGGGAGCCCTGACTTGGGCAGCAGAGCCCTGCAAAGCCCCGAATCCTCCTTGCCCCAAAACAGCCCTTCCTAAAGGCCTCCAGGGCCAATGTCCATGTCTCTATTTAATGATGTCCCAACGGTTCCCATCCTAATGGGATCCCTGGAGATTTGGAGAAAATAAAGCTCTTCAGGACTCTCAGGGCCCTGATGCTCTGCAGTTCCTGCTGCTACGCCTTCAATTCCAGAAAACAGGCCAAAAATGGCCCGTTGCTCCTGGCCAGGGTCTTGTGGGTCTCTCCTGCTATGGGGAAATGGGCAGAACGGGGGAGCAGGGCGAGAAGGTACTTGGTGCATCCTGATGCTCCTGCACACTTGGGTGCTGCTGGGGTGATGGTGGCATCCCCAGTGCGATCAGGTCATGTCCTTGGGCCACCTTGTACCCAAGCCAGGGTCACCTTGGGTCACCTTGTACCCAATCCAGGGTGATATGGGGGCTTCAGCAGTGCTGGGGGGTGCAGGAGTGGCCGGGGGGTGCAGGGCAGGTCCCATCTCCCCCAGCAAGGTCCCCGCACCAGTAAGAGGATCACAGCACCCTTGATGAAGTCCCAGCACCCGCTCTAGGGTCCTAACGCCCTTGATGAGGCCTCAGCATCCTTGGTGAGATCCTGGCACCCAGCAGAGGAGCATCTCAGCACCCTTGAGGAGTTCTTAGCACCCACATGAGCGTCCTAACCCCTTTGTTGAGGTGCCAACCCTAGGTGAGATCTCAGCACCCCCAGGATCATCACAGCACATTTGTTGAAGTCCCAGCACCCACGGGAGTGTCCCAGCATCTCATCAAGGTGCCAACAACCCAAGCAAGGCACTAGCACCCACTGCAGAGCCCCGGCACACACAGGAGCATCGTGACATCCCTGCACCCAGAACCCACCCTGTCAACCCCTGCTGGCCCCCACCACGGCTCCCTTGCTCCCCCTTTACATCATTATTGTTTATCATTATTATTATTGTTATCATAAACCCAGTTTGCCCCTACTTGGCCCCTGTTATCCAGCCAGGACAAAGCCGCTTTATTCCCACCTGCCGACAGCAGATCCGGGCCCGGCGGCGAGGCCAAAGACTCTGCCCTGTGCAAACAGGGCTCGCTGCCAGCCAGCTGCCCCGCTCCATTGGGGATCAGGAACGGCCGCTCCATTCGGGATCAGTAAAGGCTGCTCCATTCGGGATCAGCACCCTGTCCCGGTGGGAGGCGGGCCGGGCCGGACCGGGCCGGGCTGGGCCGGGCCGGCCCGACGGGTATGACCCGGGGGGACACGCGGTCACAGCGGCTCGGGGCAGCGCTCCCCATCCGGGAAGGCGCAGGCAGCTCCGGGTCGCTGTTTGCTCAGCCCGGCCGCAGGGAGGGATTTAAAGCCGGGGCCGGGACCGGAGCCGGGGCCAGGACCGGAGCCCGCCCAGCGCCCGCTGCAGCCCCGGAGCCCCCGCGCCGGTGAGCGCGGCCCGAGCGGACGGTCCCCGCCCCGGGGGACGCGGAGGGGGCGGGTGGGTCCCCGGACCGGCCACCTCGGCACCCCGGGCAGGTCCCGTACAGGCACCCCGGGGTGCTGCGTCCTCCCTCATGGGGCTCTGCCCCCCTGTCCCTCCTGCCCTGCGCATTGACACCCCCCGGGTCGCCCATCCCAGCGCATCGTCCCCATTCCTCCCCGTCACCCCATCCCTCCCTGTCACCCCATCCCTCCCCATCACTCCCATTCCTCTCCATCCCAATCTCGGGGTCCCACCCCAGTGTGATCCCCAGGGTTTCCCCCCGCTCCCAATCCCAATGGCCCCAGCTTTATCTCCGGTGTCCCGGCGAGGGTCGCCTGGTCCAAGCCCCTGTCACCCCGGTCCTGTCCCGGTAGCGCCCCATGGAGCCGCTCGCCCCCCTGGTGCTGCTGCTGCTGCTGCCGCCCGCGGTGCTCCCGGGCTGCGGTGAGGGGCTCCGGGGCCGTGGGGGGCCCCGGGGTGTGGGGGAATTGCGGGGTGCTGGGGGGGGTGCAGGGGGGTGGGTGATGGGGGGTGGGAACAGGGTGCAGGGGGAGTTGGGGGAACTGGGACCCGGGAGGAATTGGGGTACACTGGGGATCAGGGAAGGGGTACATGGGCAAGGGGGGGTGTGTATGGGTAGTGGGGGGTACACAGGATTGGGGTGCATGAGGAATGGGGGTGCAGGGGGGTTCATGGTGCACAGGGGATCAGGAAGGGGGTACATGGGCAAGGGGGGTGCATGGGCAGTCGGGGGCACACAGGATTGGGGTGCATGAGGAATGGGGGTGCAGGGGGGGTTCATGGTGCACAGGGGATCAGGAAGGGGGTGCATGAGCAAGGGGGGGTGTGCATGGGTAGTGGGGGGCACACGGGATTGGGGTGCATGGGGAATGGGGGTGCAGGGGGGGGTTCATGGTGCACAGGGGATCAGGAAGGGGGTGCATGGGCAAGGGGGGGTGCATGGGCAGTCGGGGGCACACAGGATTGGGGTGCATGGGCAATGGGGGTGCAGGGGGGTTCATGGTGCACAGGGGATGAGGAAGGGGGTGCATGAGCAAGGGGGGGGTGCATGGGCAGTCAGGGGCACACAGGATTGGGGTGCATGGGCAATGGGGGTGCAGGGGGGTTCATGGTGCACAGGGGATCAGGAAGGGGGTGCATGAGCAAGGGGGGGGTGCATGGGCAGTCAGGGGCACACAGGATTGGGGTGCATGGGCAACGTGGGTGCAGGAGGGATCATGGTGCACAGGGGATCAGGAAGGGGGTGCATGAGCAAGGGGGGCTGCATGGGCAGTCGGGGGCACGCAGGGCTGGGAACGCCACCGGCCACGGTGCCCGTGCGAGTCGTGACGGTGCCGCGGGGGCGCAGGGGGCCCCGGCAGCACGGCCGAGCTCAAGCGAGCCCTGCGCGAGGTGCTGGACGGCTGGGAGGACACGGGCTGCTCCTGCCACAGCTCCCCCGAGCACCCGGACGCCCTCAACGCCACCCCGCCCCGCAGCTGCAAGGACATCAAGGCCACCAACCAGGCGGCCAAAGGTGAGCGGTGCCGGGGGATCCTGTCCCATAGGCTCTGCGGTGCCGGACGGAGGTGGCTAGTGCTGACAGAGGGTGGCTAGCGCCAGTGGGGGGGTGGCTGGTGCCACCACGGTGGCCGGTGCTGGCGCCGCAGACGGGCTCTACACGCTGCGCACGGCGGACGGCGAGATCTACCAGACGTTCTGCGACATGAGCACGGCCGGGGGCGGCTGGACGCTGGTGGCCAGCGTGCACGAGAACAACGCGCACGGCAAGTGCACCGTGGGCGACCGCTGGTCCAGCCAGCAGGGCAGCAGCCCGCTGTGGCCCGAAGGCGACGGCGCCTGGGCCGACCACAGCACATTCGGCTCTGCTGTGGGGGCCACCGCTGACGACTACAAGGTGGGCACAGAGAGGGGGTGGCTGGGCACGGTGTCACCAGTGTCATCGCGTCCCAGTGACAACCGTGCTGCCCTCTCTGGCAGAACCCGGGTTACTACGACCTCGGTGCCAGGGACGTGGCCGTGTGGCACGTGCCCAACCGGACGCCCATGGCCGAGTGGCAGCCGCAGGCCCTGCTGCGCTACCGCACACACAACGGCTTCCTCGCCGAGGAGGGTGGCAACCTGCTCCGCCTGTTCCAGGTACCGCCGGCCCTGCGACACCCCCACGCTGTGGTACCCATGCATCCCCAGCATCGTTTCTCTTCCCCCTTTCCAGAAATACCCGGTGAAATACGGAGCTGGGCAGTGCCTGAACGACAACGGTCCTGCCGTGCCCGTGATCTACGACTTCGGCTCGCCTGAGGTTGCCTCCAGATATTATTCGCCCAATGGGCAAAGTGAGCGCCTGGCGGTGATGGTGACAGTGGCATCGGGTGCCCACGGCCTCACCCACCTCACCGGCCCCCTCTGCCACAGAGGAATTTGTCCCTGGCTTCCTCCAGTTCCGTGTCTTCAACAACGAGAGGGCGGCGATGGCTCTGTGCCCTGGCATGAAGGTCACCGGTTGCAACACCGAGCACGTGAGTCCTCGCAGGGCGGCAACACGGGGTGGCTTTGGGGACACCGGGACCCTGCTGTTGTGGGCGATGCTGTTGTGTCCCCCCCACACAAACACGAGTGCAGTTTTGGGGTGCAAGGGGTATTGGCACCCTGCAACCGGCACCAACCATGGGGGATGTGGTGGCATCACCCTGGGGTGGTTGTGGGGTGCACTGGGTACCAGCACGCTGCAGCCATGGGTGATGCTGCTGTGGTCCCTGCCACCCCACCACCAAAACCCAGGTGCAGTTTTGGGGTACAAGGGGGTGCAAGGGATATTGGCACCTTGCAATTGTCACAAGCCATGTGTGACACCCAGCACCCTGGGGTGGTTTCGGGGTGTACCCTGCAGCTGTGGGTGATGTCACTGTGTCCCCCCCAGCACTGCATTGGTGGAGGCGGGTACTTCCCCGAGTCGAGTCCGCAGCAGTGCGGAGACTTCCCCGGGTACGTCTGGAACGGCTACGGCACCCACACGGCCTGGAGCACCTCCAAGGAGATCCTCGAGGCTGCCGTGCTGCTCTTCTACCGCTGAGGCCACCCGAGCCAGGTGCCAGAGCAGGGCGAATAAAGGTTCCTCCCAAGCAAGGTCTATCCACCAAGTCCTTTGAGGAAACCTCTGGAGAAGGCACCCGTGGCCCCGAACAGCACTGGGTGCTCAGGGATGCTCTGGGACTGGTTTTGTGTTCAGGAATGCGCTGCCATCAGCTCCAAGCTCAGGAATGTTCTGGGACCATCTCCGTGCTCGGGGATTCTCTGGGAGCAGATCCATGCTCAGGGATGCACTAGGAGCAGCTCCGGGGAGAGGGGCAGGTCACGGTGACATGCAGAGCTGTCCGGGTCTTATCCGTCCCCAAGCCGAGGGGACAGCATCATTTCCCAGCGACATCAGCATCCCTCCGGTTTGGGGCCATAGCAATAGTCCCTCGGGAGGGCTGTGAGGTGTGAGGGGCTGTCCCCATCCTTCCTGCACTCCACCTCCGTGCGCTGGGACCGGACGGCTGCGTCCGACACTGGATGGCTGCATCCGCCACCGGATGAGTGGCTGTGCCCAACCCGGGCACGATCCCAACACCTTGAGTCTGTTTGTCCCAGACCACCCCTGTCCCTCCTCTTGTCTGGGCACCCCAATATCCCAAATTCCTCTTGGGCTGCAATTCCCCTGACTCAGGGCTGGCAGGATCCCTGGAGGGGGGATTGCATTGGGTTGCAGGGGGGCACTGGGTGGGACCCCTGGATTGGGATAGGGAGTGAGGGGGGTGATGAGGGGGGATGCGGATGATGTCCCGCAATGGGGAGCACATGGGGGGCAATGGGCAGGGCAAGGGGGGCACAGGGGGCTGCCCTGGCTTTAAATCCTGCCCGCGGGCCCGAGATGAGCAAACATCGAGCAGGAGCCGCCGCATGGGCCCATGTCCCTGACCCAGAGGCTGGAGCCCGGGGCAGTGTCTGCATCGATCTCACCCCGGAGCCAGGATTTGCTCCTGGCAGATGGAAAAAAAGGTAAAAAGGTGTTTTTTTTTTTTTCTCCAGTCAATGTCACTATTCTGCAGGAACTCGGCACGGCGCCGAGCGGCCCTTTCCCAGCACGGCCGCGCTCGCCCGGTCGATGCCTCCCCTTTCTCGCACCCCCGGGGCCATGTCAGGTGTCAGGTCCCGGTTTCCCGGCACCCGTGTGTTCATCACGATGATGTCTGTGTTGTTCCCGAGAGGAAAACGTGCCCCACTCTTGGGTCCCACCGGCGCGGGGACCCTGGGGGACACCTGCTTGCCAGTCACCATTTTGGGGATGGCAGGTGCCCCGAAGTGCCATCCAGGCCTTTCCGCCCCCAACACCAGGGGCTCTGCCAGAGGGTGGGAAATGCCTGGAAAGCGGGAAGCAGCGTCACCCCGAACGGATGAGCGCTGCCTCCCCACCACGAACCGGGGAGCCGCATCCCCTGGGAAGCGGATGTCGTGGGAAGGGCCGAATTGTGTCCCCCTGAATGGAGGAGCCCCATCCTGCTGCTAACAGAGGAGTGCAGGAACCAGGGAGCCGCATCCCCCCGAAACGGGGAGCCGCGTGTCCCCCGCACCGCCAAAGCCTCTTGTCCCATCTGCGGGGGCTCCCGGGGAGCTGCAGGGAGCCCCGGGGGTGGCATGCGGGGGACAGGTCCCCACTGCAGGGCTCAGAGGGAACTTTGCCAGCCGTGCCCGTAGCAGCGTCCCAAGCACCGGGGCTGACCCGAGCCCCCCCGTCCCGTCCCGAGGCTTTCCTAGGGGAGAGGAAACCAGCGGGAGAGCGGGGGGGTTCGCTCGTTTCCTGCCTTTGTCCCGGGGCCGCGGGGAGCGCGGGGGAAGGGACCTTTCCTTCCCCTCCAGCGAGGTGCGGTGCGGAGGCTCCCGCTCCTGCCATGGCTCTGCCGCTGCTCCTGCCCGTGCTCGGTAAGCGCCGCGGTGCCCCCTCTCCCCGGGGATGTCCCCGCGCTGTCCCCGCCGCCCTCACCGCGTCTCTCTCTCTCTCGGCAGCCTCGCTCCTCGCGCTGCCGCCGCCGGGGCAGCCCGCAGGTGAGCGGGGGACCGGGCACGGGGCCGCCCGCGCGCCGGGACCCGCCGCTGCCCTCGCCCTTCCCTTGCAGAGCCGCTGCCGGCGCCCGTCCTGCGCATCGCGCCGCTGCCCCGAGCTCCCGGGCACGAGCAGCTCGTGGCCCTGCGCTGCCTGGCGCCCCTCACCACCTCGGTGACCATGTTCCTCTTCTACCGGCGGCCCGACGCCCGCGGAGCCCGCAGCAATTTTCGGAACTCCTCGTCGCTGCTCGTGGAGGACGAGGCGCTGCCCGGGCTCTACTCCTGCGCCTACCGCTCCCCGAGCCACGGGGGCCTGGCGTGGTCGCAGGAGAGTCCCCTGGTCCCCTACGCGATGTCCCGGGACGGCTGCTCCTCGCCACGGGGCTGCAACCCCCAGGGCGCAGGAGAAGGTGAGAGGCCACCGCGGCCACCCGCCCCGGGTGCCCAAACCCACCCCACACAGCGACCCCGCTCCCATCCCCGTGACGGCCGCGCTGTCCCCGCAGGCTCGGCCGGATCGGGCTCCTGCCGCTGGCGCCCGGGGATGCGGCCGGCCCTGCTCGCCGCCGCCGCCGCCCTCCTGCTGCCCCGCGCTGGCGGGTAACGGACAGGTAACGGGGCAGGGAGAGGGGGCACCGGCCCGGACCGGCCCCTGAGCCCCAGCGGGAACTCGGGGGGCAGCGGCCGCGGGGAGCTCCCCCTTCTCCCCATCCTCCCACTGCGCTCGTCCTCGGGGCTGGGGGGTCCCTGTTCATGGACTTTTCCCCCTCCTCATCAGGTTCCCGGATCCCCGCCGACAGCAGCCGCTTTCAGAGGCACTGGGAACCCACACGGCTCCTGTCGGACCCTCGGCTCCCTCACTGTGCCCCTATAGCAGCTTATATGTGCACATCTGGTCCCTATACAATAGCCCATTGCTTGGGTATAGCGGATACCCAATAACCCATTGCATAGGTATATAGAATGCCATATAACCCATTGCATGGGTAGAGCGGATACCAAATAACCCACCACATAGGTATGTAGAATGCCATATAACCCATTGCATAGGTAGAGCGGATACCCAATAACCCACTGCATAGGTATGTAGGATGCCGTATAACCCACTGCCAAGATATAGAGGCAGCTCAATAACCCACTGCACAGCTATACGGGCTATATACTAACCCCCTGCCAAGCTCTTGGCTGGATAACAAGCGGTGCCGGCGCCGGCGAGGCCGGGCTGGCTCCGGGCTGGCTCCGTGCCTGGTGCTGCGGGGCCGCGGCCGGTTCCAATAAACCTGCTCTGCCACCCTGTCCCCATGCGTCCCAGGAGTGTCCCCATCAGTGCCTGGGCACAAAGAGCGCCGGGGTTGCGTATCCATCTGTCCATCCACCCCACGCTATCTGTGGGTACAGGCACCCCTGGCGCCTCCTTGCCTGTTGCTGCCGCCCCCCGCACCATTCTGGGGACAGTCGGTGCCGTTTGGTTCCTCCCGGTGCCAATGGTGGTGCCGGAGAGTGGGAAATGCCCGGGAAACCATAGCGGGGCAGGAGGAGCGCAGCCGTTTCCTTCCTTTTTCCTCCCAGGAGTGTTAAAGGGGAGGCTGCTCAGCGCCTGCTGCCTGTCCCTGCTCTCTGCCCACCCCAGCACGGCCCGGACACCGGCCCTGCTCCTCCGGGCTCCATCCCGGCCTTCCCACCGGGGCCGGGAGCTGCTCCGGGTAGAGGAGCCCAGCGCAGGGAGGGGAAACCCTCTGTTGGTGCCATCTCCAGGGCACGGTTTGCTGGTTTGGCCGAGCAGCTCTGGACCCGCTCCGGGTATCAGCAGGCTCTGCGGTGGCCACAGGGGGAGACAGGGGAGCTTCGAGACCGGATTCAGCCTGTGCAGCCGCTGTTGGTCTGATTTGGGGAATTTGCATCCCTGATTCTGGAAGAGCAACCCAGGAGCTGGTGTTCCAACATGGCTAGGGACACTTGGGGCCTGGGGACAAGGAACTTGGCACTGTGCGGCCGGGGTTATGTTGCTGGGGGGGCCATGGAGCTGTGGCCATGTGGGGATGTGGCCATTGGGACGGGCACCATGGGGCTGGAGTGGCCATGAAGCTGACGCCACGGGGACAACACTGTGGCGCTGGGGTCATGGGGACAAGTGGGAATGGGACCATGGGGACAAGCACCTTGGGGCTGGGGTGGCCATGAAGCTGAGACCATGGAGACAAGCACTGTGGCGCTGGGGTCATGGGAACATGCGGGAATGGGACAATGGGGACAAGCACCATGGGGCTGGGGTGGCCATGAAGCTGAGACCATGGGGACAAGCACTGTGGCACTGGGGACATGCGGGAATGGGGCAATGGGGACAAGCACCATGGGGCTGGGGTGGCCAGAAGCTGAGGCCATGGTGATGGGCACCATGGGGATGGGGGTGGCCATAGGGATGGGCATCGTGGGGTGGGATGGAGCCATGAGGCCGCACGAAACCCTGAGGTCTCCCCTGCCCCGTGCGCACGGAGGCCCCGGGAGGCCACATGAAAGTCCATCCGTCCACATTGGTGCCACACGTGTCACAACTGTCACCCGTTCTCGGCTGGGCCCCATTGTGCCAGGGAACGGGAGGATGTCAGGGAAGAGGGGCCAAGACTCAGTGTCCCAGCATAGAAATGCTAATGAGGTTCTAATGGGATGCAACTCGATGGTAATGAGGCCACGACTTGCTGTTCAAACAGCACCAGGGTCAGCTTGGCGGGGTCCTAAAGCTCCTTGGAGTTCAGAGGGGTGCTGCATTTGTGCCTGGGAGCTGTGAGATGCTACTGAGATGCTAATGATATGCAAATTTTATGGTAATGAGGCCACAACTGGCTCCTTAGAAGCCCCCTTCTTAGCCCTGTTTTCTGCCCGGTCAAGCAGTGAGGGACAAAAGTGGTCCATGTGGAGGGGCGGGGCTTGGGAGGGCAGGGGGTGGAGCTAACTGCAGGGGCGGAGCCGACTGCGGGGGCGGAGCCAGGGACCGCGGGGCCGGGACCAAACAGCAGTGGGTGGGGCTGTTGTTTATGTCGTCTGGGAACTGCAGAGTGATGAGATGCTAATAGAACGTCAGTGATATGCTAATGATAGGCAAATGAGGCCAGCGCTTATGGGTGCTGTGAGCGGGCAGGGGCGTGCTCAAGGCGAAAGGGGCGTGACCATCGAGAGGGGCGGGGCCTCCTCCGGGCCGCAGCCAATGGCGGGGCGAGGTGCCAGGAGGGGCGGGGCCCCGGGGGGCGGGGCGGGGCGGGGCCCCTTCCCGGCGCCTGCGCCGCTGCTCCCGGCCCCAGAGCGCGAGCAGGACCGCGCGGAGCCGGTCGGGGCTGTGCGGGCTCCGTCCCGGCCGCTCCGGCCGCTCCTCGCCCCGGGGCCGGCGGGTCCCGCCCGCTGCCCGCTCCGCCCGGCCCCGGGGAGCGGCGGGGGCGGCCGGGACGGAGCGGGGGCTCTGTCCGGCCGGGAGCGGCGGCGCCGGCGCCGGCGCGGGGCGGGGGGCGGCTCGGGGCTGCGGGGCGGCCACTGCCGCCGCCGGGAGACAAAGGCCGAAGGGCCGGAGCGCAGCGGGCGCCCGCCCGCCCCGGGGCTGCCCCGCGCCGCGGGCTGGGCCCGGCCGGCCCGGAGGGGGCCCCGAGCCGGATCCCGAGCACGACCCGACCCCCTTCTCGCCCCGACCCCCTTCTCGCCCCCCGCGCACACGGGACCGGGGGGACTGCGGCCCCTCTGGGCCGGGAGAAGAGGGGCTGGGGGGCGGGTTTGGGGGGGTCTCTGCTTCCTGGCCAAGTGCTGCGTCCTGGGGCTCCCCCACGGGCTCGGGGGCTGCTTTGGGGCTCAGGAGAGGCCGATTCAGCCCCGCGTTTGGGGTTGGAAGCCAGTGGGTCAGTGTGACCTGGAACAGCCCCCAGCTCTCCTATTTCAGACCCCAGTTGCAGGATCTCCCCTCCCCTTCCAAGCCTGGTGTTTCTGGCCCTTCCCCACCCTGCTCCGAGGGCCCTTTGGGGGCTCAGAAAGGGTGGCCAAGTGCTGCGTTTTGGGGACCGGCAAACGTGTTCCCGGGGCCGTGGAACAGGTTCAGAAACAGAGGTTCAGCCCTGCGGTTCTGAGCCCCGACCTTGAGGCCAAGTGCTGCATTTTGGGGGCTCCCCCAGGGGAACGCAGCCGTCCGGGCCCCTCACCGGAGCCCGGGCCCTTCGCTGCGCTGCCCCCTGCACCCCGGGTCCCCCGCAGGGCCCGGCCGCCCTCGTGCTGCGGGTCCCTGGGCCAGGGCGCGCGGGGCCACGAGCGCTGCGGCCGGGAGTCCCTGTCCCCCGTTAGGGCACACGGGAGCGCGGGGACCAGCGTGACCGGGGGCTCCTGTCCCCGTGCACCCCCCGGAGCCCTGGGTGCCCTTTCCCGCAGCCCGGGCCCTGCTGCTCCTCGGGGTTGGGGGTGTCACAGCGCGGGGACAGCGGCGCGGGCCCCGCCCGGGTCTCTCGCGGGTGACACTCGCTCTGGGCTCGGGGCTGTCCCCGCTCGTCCCGTGCGGGCGACGCGGGGCGCGCTCGGCCCGGGGACACCGGCCGCGCCGGCAGGAACCGCGGGGGGTGACAGGAGGAGGGTGACGAGGACGGGGGTGACAGGAGGAGGGTGACAGGACGGGGATCCCTCGGCCCCAGAGCCGGGCTGGGCCGATCGGAACCGGGAGAGGCGCTGAGGGGCGGTGCAGTGGGCGGGCGAGGGGCGTTGAGGGGCGGTACCGGAACCGGAGCCACAAAGGGAGCCGGGATCAGACCGGTCCCGGCAGCCACGAGAGCAGGAGCCGGTCCTGGGTGCGCGCGGGGCTGCGACTCTGCTGGAAGAGCCGGGACCGGCACGGGCGGAAGCGCCGAGCGGAGCCGGAGGCAGCGCCGGAGCCGCCCCGGTTGGGGGCCCTTTCCCGGCAGCGGGAGCAGCCGCTGCCCCCGGGGTCCCGCGGGGACGGCGAGTGCCGGGGCGGGCGGCGGAGCCGGGGCCGGGCCGGGGGCGTCGGGCCCGGCCGGGCAGCGCTCGCGGCTCCGGGCGACGGCACCGAGCGCGGTCCCGGCCCGGCCGGGGCTCGGCCCTGTCCCCGCTCGAGCGCTGGAGCCGGTAAGGAACGAGCGGGGGGGCCCGGGGCAGGGGATGGGGTGTGTGGGGGTGCCCGGGGCTCGTGTGCACCGAGCCTGGCGCCTATGGAATCCATAGGGACCGTCCCTATCCATAGGGACCACATGGCGCTGCCAGCGCCTGTGTGACTGCACCAGGACCTGTGTGTGGCTGTAAGGGAAAATAACATAAACTTGTTCAGCTGCTGGAGCTGATCAGCTTGTTAATTGTGTTTGTGATCAACCAACTTGCTTAACTCATAGATAAATCAGACCAAATTATCTTGTTAATTCTGCTTATGTGATAAACCTGTTTGTTGGATCTGATTTATCTGAATTATCTTGTTAACTGGTTTATGGAATAAAGAACAACTTGTTTATGGGGGCTGCAGCTGTGGCTGATGGTGACTCCTGGGTTTCCCTGTGTCACCTCCCTGCTGATGGCGTGTCCTCATGGAGCAGTTCCCTTAGGAATATTGAATGTGTGTTGACTCCTGCTGACTAATGATTCCCTGCTCTGAGCTGGAAGCACTGGCTGCACCTGCAATAAAATGTTGGACTGCCCTGATGGTGTCTGCTGCGCTTGTGTGTCCCCCACTGCACTGCTGTGCCCACAATGTGCCCAACTGCCCAGCTTGTCAATCAGTCACTGTCACAACCTGTGTCCTGACATCACCTGGAACAGCTCATCCACACTCAATGATTAGCTCATGAACAGTTAATTAGTTAATTGAATAATTGGCTCATTAGCAGCTCCTCCCTAGTCACTAACAAGTCTGGGGGTTGCACAAACACTGGACGAGGGGGGTCCCCAAATCGCCTTTCGCTGCATATTCTAAGTCGTGCGCGAAGGTTCAGCCTGGTGCATGGGGGCTTCCCTGCCGCCGCGGTGCCCGCGAACGGACCCCCACCTCCGGTGAGGGTCCACGCGCCCAACCACCCCCCGCCCAGCCCAGCCACCCACCGACCCCTGCCCTCCTCCCACCCGCACCAAGGGGGCTGCCCCCCCAGCCCCAAGGCCTCTGTTTGGGGCTGGAAACAGACGACTTAGTCTCTGTTTCTGAGCTCTCCAGCCAAACCCAGGAAGCCGCTTTGAAGCCCCCAAAACGCACGACTTAGTCTCCGTTTCTGAGCTCTGGCGCCAGCACAAGGCACCTGGTTCCGAGCAGCAGAAACGCGGCCCTTGGCCTCTGTTTCTGAGCCCCAGAGCCTGGCTTTGAACCCAAAAACGCAGCACTTAGTCTCTGCTGCAGAGGCCTCGGGGCAGCCCCAGAGCCTGGTTTGGAGTTGCCCAAATGCAGACTTGGTCTCTGTTCTTGAGCCCTCCAAGCAGCTCCTGGAGGCTGATTGTGAACCCAGAATGCAGGACTCGGCCTCCATTCCTGAGCCCTCCAACCAGCCCCCAGAGCTGCTCTGGAGTACCAAAAAAGCAGCACTTAGTCTGCATTGTGGAGCCCCAAAGCACGCCCTGAGCCTGGGGGGAGGCCCAGGGAGGCAGCACTGGGGAACAGGCTCCATCCTGCAGCTCTGGGGCCTCAGGAACAGCCCAGGGGCCGCTTGGGAGCTCAGGGAAGGAGCGGGAGCCCCAGGCAGCCCCTGGAGCCTCCTGGAGCTCCCAAGGGCAGGATGGAGCTGCCCTTGCTGGTCCCAGGCAGCCCCAACCCCTCGGGGCTCTTCCAGATCCACCAGGGCAGAAGTTGCCCCCTCCGTTTCAGAGCCCCAGAACACAGGACTGAGCCTCTCTTGTGGAGCCCCAAAACACAGGGCTGAGCCCCCCTTTCCCAGCTCTCACACCCCCCAAGGCTCTTTTGGAGCCCCAAGAAGAAGCTCCAAAGCAGTCCAGGGTGCTGGTGGGAGCCCAGAAAGGAGCCTGAGCCCCCAAAGCCCAGGTTTTTGCTTCCCATTTCCAAACCCCAGGTCTGGCCCTTCCCCTCAGCCTGTCCCCAAGCACCAGGACCCCAGGACTGAGTCCCCCTCCCTTCCTGAGCTCCCAGACCAGCCCCGGGAGCCGGGATGGGGAAACACAGGAGGGAACCTCCATTCCGAGCCCCAAAGCAGCCCCCGGAGCCCGCGGGGGAGCCCAGAGCTGCAGCCCCCCAGGCTGCCCCTTCGCCCCCGTTCTCACCCCAGAGCCCCCCGGCCCCGTGTGCGCGGGGGGCGGGAAGGGGGTCGGGGCGGGTCGTGCTCGGGACCCGGCTCGGGGCTCCCTCCGGGCCGGCCGGGCCCAGCCCGCGGCAGCCCCGGGGCGGGCGGGCGGCCGCTGCGCTCCGGCCCTTCGGCCTTTATCTCCCGGCGGCGGCAGCGGCCGCTCCGCGCCCCGCCGCTCCCGGTCCCGCGCGCACCCGGGACCGGCTCCTGCTCTCGTGGCTGCCGGGACCGGTCTGATCCCGGCTCCCTTTGTGGCTCCGGTTCCGGTACCGCCCCTCAACGCCCCTCGCCCGCCCACTGCACCGCCCCTCAGCGCCTCTCCCGGTTCCGATCGGCCCAGCCCGGCGCTGGGGCCGAGGGATCCCCGTCCTGTCACCCTCCTCCTGTCAGCCGTGCTTGGGACCCGGCTCGGGGCTGCGGGGCGGCCGCTGCCGCCGCCGGGAGATAAAAGACCGAAGGGCCGGAGCGCAGCGGCCGCCCGCCCGCCCCGGGGCTGCCCCGCGCCGCGGGCTGGGCCCGGCCGGCCCGGAGGGGGCCCCGAGCCGGGTCCCGAGCACGACCCGCCCCGACCCCCTTCCCGCCCCCCGCGCACACGGGGCCGGGGGGGCTGCGGCCCCTTTGGGCCGGGAGAAGACGGGCTGAACGGGGGAGTTGGGGGGGTCTCTCTGCTTCCTGCCCCGGTGCTGCCTCCCGGGGCTCCCCCACGGGCTCGGGGGCTGCTTTGGGGCTCAGGAGAGGCCGATTCAGCCCCGCGTTTGGGGTTGGAAGCCAGCGGGGCAGTGTGACCTGGAACAGCCCCCGGCTCTCCTATTTCAGACCCCAATTGCAGGATCTCCCCTCCCCTTCCAAGCCTGGTGTTTCTGGCCCTTCCCCACCCTGCTCCGAGGACCCTTTGTGGGCTCAGAAAGGGTGGCCAAGTGCTGCGTTTTGGGGACCGGCAAACGTGTTTCTGGAGCCGTGGAACGGGTTCAGAAACAGAGGTTCAGCCCTGCGGTTCTGAGCCCCGACCTTGAGGCCAAGTGCTGCGTTTTGGGGGCTCCCCCAGGGGAACGCAGCCGTCCGGGCCCCTCGCTGGTGTCCGGGCCCTTCGCTGCGCTGCCCCCTGCACCCCGGGTCCCCCGCAGGGCCCGGCCGCCCTCGTGCTGCGGGTCCCTGGGCCAGGGCGCGCGGGGCCACGAGCGCTGCGGCCGGGAGTCCCTGTCCCCCGTTAGGGCACACGGGAGCGCGGGGACCAGCGTGACCGGGGGCTCCTGTTCCCGTGCACACCCCGGAGCCCTGGGTGCCCTTTCCCGCAGCCCGGGCCCTGCTGCTCCTCGGGGTGCGGGTGTCACAGCGCGGGGACAGCGGCGCGGGCCCCGCCCGGGTCTCTCGCGGGTGACACTCGCTCTGGGCTCGGGGCTGTCCCCGCTCGTCCCGTGCGGGCGGCGCGGGGCGCGCTCGGCCCGGGGACACCGGCCGCGCCAGCAGGAACCGCGGGGGGTGGCAGGAGGAGGGTGACGAGGACGAGGGTAACAGGATGAGGGTGACAGGACGGGGATCCCTCGGGCCCAGAGCCGGGCTGGGCCGATCGGAACCGGGAGAGGCGCTGAGGGGCGGTGCAGTGGGCGGGCGAGGGGCGTTGAGGGGCGGTACCGGAACCGGAGCCACAAAGGGAGCCGGGATCAGACCGGTCCCGGCCGCCACGAGAGCAGGAGCCGGTCCCGGGTGCGCGCGGGGCCGGGGGGCGGCTCGGGCTGCGGGGCGGCCGCTGCCGCCGCCGGGAGATAAAGGCCGAAGGGCCGGAGCGCAGCGGCCGCCCGCCCGCCCCGGGGCTGCCCCGCGCCGCGGGCTGGGCCCGGCCGGCCCGGAGGGGGCCCCGCGCCGGGTCCCGAGCACGACCCGCCCCGACCCCCTTCCCGCCTCCCGCGCACACGGGGCCGGGGGGCTCTGGGGTGAGAACCGGGGCGAAGGGGCAGCCTTGGGGGGCTGCAGCTCTGGGCTCCCCCGCGGGCTCCGGGGGCTGCTTTGGGGCTCGGGAATGGAGGTTCCCTCCTGTGTTTCCCCATCCCGGCTCCCGGGGCTGGTCTGGGAGCTCAGGAAGGGAGGGGGACTCAGTCCTGGGGTCCTGGTGCTTGGGGACAGGCTGAGGGGAAGGGCCAGACCTGGGGTTTGGAAATGGGAAGCAAAAACCTGGGCTTTGGGGGCTCAGGCTCCTTTCTGGGCTCCCACCAGCACCCTGGGCTGCTTTGGAGCTTCTTTTTGGGGCTCCAAAAGAGCCTTGGGGGGTGTCAGAGCTGGGAAAGGGGGGCTCAGCCCTGTGTTTTGGGGCTCCACAAGAGAGGCTCCGTCCTGTGTTCTGGGGCTCTGAAACTGAGGGGGCAACTTCTGCCCTGGTGGAGCTGGAAGAGCCCCGAGGGGTTGGGGCTGCCTGGGCCCAGCAAGGGCAGCTCCATCCTGCCCTTGGGAGCTCCAGGAGGCTCCAGGGGCTGCCTGGGGCTCCCTCTCCTTCCCTGAGCTCCCAAGGGGCCCCTGGGCTGTTCCTGAGGCCCCAGAGCTGCAGGATGGAGCCTGTTCCCCAGTGCTGCCTCCCCCCAGGCTCAGGGGGTGCTTTGGGGCTCCACGATGCAGACTAAGTGCTGCGTTTTGGGGACTCCAGAGCAGCTCTGGGGGCTGGTTGGAGGGCTCAGGAATGGAGGCCGAGTCCTGCATTCTGGGTTCACAATCAGCCTCCAGGAGCTGCTTGGAGGGCTCAAGAACAGAGGCCAAGTCTGCGTTTGGGGGGCTCCAAACCAGGCTCTGGGGCTGCCCCGAGGCCTCTGCAGCAGAGACTAAGTGCTGCGTTTTTGGGTTCAAAGCCAGGCTCTGGGGCTCAGAAACAGAGGCCAAGGGCCGCGTTTCTGCTGCTTGGAACCGGGTGCCTTGTGCTGGCACCAGAGCTCAGAAACGGAGACTAAGTCGTGCGTTTTTGGGGCTCCAAAGCAGCCTCCTGGGTCTGGCTGGAGAGCTCAGAAACAGAAACTAAGTCGTGCGTTTTGGAGCTTGGAAACAGGGACTAAGTCGTCTGTTTCCAGCCCCAAACAGAGGCCTTGGGGCTGGGGGGGGCAGCCCCCTTGGTGCGGGTGGGAGGAGGGCAGGGGTCGGTGGGTGGCTGGGCTGGGCGGGGGGTGGTTGGGCGCGTGGACCCTCACCGGAGGTGGGGGTCCGTTCGCGGGCACCGCGGCGGCAGGGGAGCCCCCATGCACCAGGCCGAACCTTCGCGCACGACTTAGAATATGCAGCGAAAGGCGATTTGGGGACCCCCCTCGTCCAGTGTTTGTGCAACCCCCAGACTCATTAGTGACTAGGGAGGAGCTGCTAATGAGCCAATTATTCAATTAACTAATTAACTGTTCATGAGCTAATCATTGAGTGTGGATGAGCTGTTCCAGGTGATGGCAGGAGGCAGGTTGTGACAGTGACTGACTGACAAGCTGGGCAGTTGGGCACATTGTGGGCACAGCAGTGCAGTGGGGGACACACAAGCGCAGCAGACACCATCGGGGCAGTCCAACATTTTATTCCAGGTGCAGCCACTGCTTCCAGCTCAGAGCAGGGAATCATTAGTCAGCAGGAGTCAACACACATTCAATATTCCTAAGGGAACTGCTCCATGAGGACTCGCCATCAGCAGGGAGGTGACACAGGAAAACCCAGGAGCCACCACTGCAGCCCCCATAAACAAGTTGTTCTTTATTCCATAAACCAGTTAACAAGATAATTCAGATAAATCAGATCCAACAAACAGGTTTATCACATAAGCAGAATTAACAAGATAATTTGGTCTGATTTATCTATGAGTTAAGCAAGTTGGTTGATCACAAACACAATTAACAAGCTGATCAGCTCCAGCAGCTGAACAAGTTTATGTTATTTTCCCTTACAGCCACACACAGGTCATGGTGCAGTCACACAGGCGCTGGCAGCGCCATGCAGTCCCTATGGATAGGGAAGGTCCCTATGGATAGGGACGGTCCCTATGGACTCCATAGGCGCCAGGCTCGGTGCACAGGAGCCCCGGGCACCCCCGCGCACCCCATCCCCTGCCCCGGGCCCCCCCGCTCGTTCCTTACCGGCTCCAGCGCTCGAGCGGGGACAGGGCCGAGCCCCGGCCGGGCCGGGACCGCGCTCGGTGCCGCCGCCCGGAGCCGCGAGCGCTGCCCGGCCGGGCCCGACGTCCCCGGCCCGGCCCCGGCTCCGCCGCCCGCCCCGGCACTCGCCGTCCCCGCGGGACCCCGGGGGCAGCGGCTGCTCCCGCGGCCGGGAAGGGGCCCCCAACCGGGGCGGCTCCGGCGCTGCCTCCGGCTCCGCTCGGCGCTTCCGCCCGTGCCGGTCCCGGCTCTTCCAGCAGAGTCGCAGCCCCGCGCGCACCCGGGACCGGCTCCTGCTCTCGTGGCTGCCGGGACCGGTCTGATCCCGGCTCCCTTTGTGGCTCCGGTTCCGGTACCGCCCCTCAACGCCCCTCGCCCGCCCACTGCACCGCCCCTCAGCGCCTCTCCCGGTTCCGATCGGCCCAGCCCGGCGCTGGGGCCGAGGGATCCCCGTCCTGTCACCCTCCTCCTGTCACCCCCGTCCTCGTCACCCTCCTCCTGTCACCCCCCGCGGTTCCTGCTGGCGCGGCCGGTGTCCCCGGGCCGAGCGCGCCCCGCGTCGCTCGCACGGGACGAGCGGGGACAGCCCCGAGCCCAGAGCGAGTGTCACCCGCGGGAGACCCGTGCGGGGCCCGCGCCGCTGTCCCCGCGCTGTGACACCCGCACCCCGAGGAGCAGCAGGGCCCGGGCTGCGGGAAAGGGCATCCAGGGCTCCGGGGTGTGCACGGGGACAGGAGCCCCCGGTCACGCTGGTCCCCGCGCTCCCGTGTGCCCTAACGGGGGACAGGGACTCCCGGCCGCAGCGCTCGTGGCCCCGCGCGCCCTGGCCCAGGGACCCGCAGCACGAGGGCGGCCGGGCCCTGCGGGGGACCCGGGGTGCAGGGGGCAGCGCAGCGAAGGGCCCGGGCTCCGGTGAGGGGCTCGGACGGCTGCGTTCCCCTGGGGGAGGCCCCGAAACGCAGCACTTGGCCTCAAGGTCGGGGCTCAGAACCGCAGGGCTGAACCTCTGTTTCTGAACCTGTTCCACGGCCCCGGGAACACGTTTGCCGGTCCCCAAAACGCAGCACTTGGCCACCGTTTCTGAGCCCCCAAAGGGCCCTCGGAGCAGGGTGGGGAAGGGCCAGGAGCACCAGGCTTGGAAGGGGAGGGGAGATCCTGCAACTGGGGTCTGAAATAGGAGAGCCGGGGGCTGTTCCAGGTCACACTGCCCCGCTGGCTTCCAACCCCAAACGCGGGGCTGAATCGGCCTCTCCTGAGCCCCAAAGCAGCCCCCGAGCTCGTGGGGGAGCCCCAGGACGCAGCACTGGGGCAGGAAGCAGAGACCCCCCCAAACCCGCCCCCCAGCCCCTCTTCTCCCGGCCCAGAGGGGCCGCAGCCCCCCCGGTCCCGTGTGCGCGGGAAGGGGGTCGGGGCGGGTCGTGCTCGGGACCCGGCTCGGGGCCCCCTCCGGGCCGGCCGGGCCCAGCCCGCGGCGCGGGGCAGCCCCGGGGCGGGCGGGCGGCCGCTGCGCTCCGGCCCTTCGGCCTTTATCTCCCGGCGGCGGCAGCAGTGGCCGCCCCGCAGCCCCGAGGCGGCCCCGGCGCCGCCGCCGCCCCCGGCCGGGCAGAGCCCCCGCTCCGTCCCGGCCGCCCCCGCCGCTCCCCGGGGCCGGACGGAGCGGGCAGCAGGCGGGACCCGCCGGCCCCGGGACGAGGAGCGGCCGGAGCGGCCGGGACGGAGCCCGCGCGGTCCCGCTCGCGCCCTGGGGACAGGAGCGGCCGCGCAGGCGCCGGGAAGGGGCCCCGCCCCGCGGCCCCGCCCCTCCCGGCACCGCGCCCCGCCATTGGCTGCGGCCCGGAGGAGGCCCCGCCCCCTTCCTGTGGCCACGCCCCCATTTCGGGATTTCTTTGACCACGCCCCTGCTCACAACACCAATAGAGGGCCGGGCGCATTAGCATACATTACCATATCATTAACATATCATTAAAGTGCCATTACTCTGCAGGGGGAACCCGAACGCCTCTGCGGTCCCCAGACAACAAAAACAACAGCCCCCCCACCCACCACGGTTTGGCCCCGGCACCTCTGGCCCTGGCCACGCCCCCCGCAGATGGCTCCGCCCCTGCTCCCCGGAGCCCCGCCTCTTTACACGGACCAGTTTTGTCCCTCTCTGCTTGGCCACTCAGAAACCAGAACTGAGAACGGATCCTGTGGAGAGCCAGTCATGGCCTCATTACCATAGTATTTGCATCTCATTAGCATCTCAGGGACATGTCACCTCTTCTGCAACAGCAGCTGCAACAGCAGCACCCCTCTGAACTCTAGGGAGCTTTAGGACCCCACCACGCTGACCCTGGTGCTGTCTGAACAGCCAGTCACGGCCTCATTACCATCGAGTTGCATCTCATTAGCATCTCATTAGCCTGGCTAACATAGGACACTCTTTACAGGCCCTCTTCCCTGACACAACCGCGTTCCTTGTGGCATGATGGGCCACAGCTGAGGACAGCAGCCACTCATGACACATGTAGGGCTGGGTGGGGAGGCCAATGGGCTTTCATGCGGACTCCCGGGCCTCCGTGTGCCTTGGGGCAAGGAGCCCCTCGGGTTTTTGTGTCTCCCCTCGGGGCCTTCATGCACACTGGGGCGGGAAGGGCCTACGGGCTTTCATGCGGCCTCCAAAGGCCTCCGGGTGCACTTGGCCAGAGGGCCTCCAAGGGCTTCCGTGTGGCCTCCATACGCCAAACACCAGGGGACACCCTACAAACTTCCATGTGGCCTCCCGGGGCCTTGGAGCACAAGACACCAGGGGGCACCCAACAACATTCCGTGGGGCCTCCCCGGGCCTCCCCGCGCACCGGGCCGGAGGGAGGCCCTACGGGCTGTCCTGAGGCCTCCCTGGGTGTCTGTTCCCCCTGAGCAGGAGGGGGCCCTATGGGCTTTATTGCCACCTCCCGCGGTCTCCGTGGGGGCACTTTGCACTTTCGTGCGGCCTCCAGGGGCCTCCGAGCACAAAACGGCAGCGTGCGCCTGAGGCTGCGGCCTCCTGGGGCCTCGGCGCTACGGCACTCTGTGCGGCCATATGGGACCTCACTGCGCGCAGGGCCGGGGGGGCCCTACGGTCCTTCATGCAGCCTCCCAGGGCGTCTGGGCTCACTGGGCCAGGCGACCGTATGGGTCTCGTACGGCCTCGCGGTGCCTCCATGCGCAAAACACCAGGGCGCCCTACGGCCGTGCGTGCGGCCTCCCGGGGCCTCCATGAGCACTGGGCCAGGGGAGCCCTAGGGGCTTCCGTGCGGCCTCCCGGGGCCTCTGTGCACCCTGGGCCAGGGGAGCCCTAGGGGCTTCTGTGCGGCCTCCCGGGGCCTCCGTGCGCCCTGGGCCGGGGGTCTCTCCGCCTTTCGTGCAGCCTGGAAGGGCCTCCGTGTGTGTTGGGCCGCTGGAGCCTACAAGATCTGTTGCGGCCTCCCGGGACCTCCATGCGCACTGGACCACGGAGGCCCTACAGGCTTTCGTGAGGCCTGGAAAGGTCTCTGCGCACATTGGGCCAGGTGGCCCTACGGGCTTTCATGTGGCCTCCCGGGGCCTCCGTGCGCCCTGGGACAAGGGGACCCTTCGGGTTTCCGTGGGGCCTCTGTGCGCCCTGGCCCGTTGGGGCCCTACGGGCTTTTGTGCGGCCTCCCGGGGCCTCCATGTGCCCTGGGACAAGGGGACCCTTTGGGCTTCCGTGGGGCCTCCCGGGGCCTCCATGTGCCCTGGGACAAGGGGACCCTTTGGGCTTCCGTGGGGCCTCCGTGCACCCTGGCCAGTTGGGGCCCTACGGGCTTTCGTGCGGCCTTCCGGGGCCTCCGTGCGCACGGGGCCGGTAGGGCCCCACGGGCCCGGCGGGGGTCCCCAGGCCCAGGCCTTGGCGCGGGCAGCGGCACCGCTGACCCCAGCCCGGGGCAGGGCCCCGGGGCCTCCCGTGGGGCAGGAGAAGGAGCTGCCGTGTCCCGGGCCCGGCCCGGAGCGCCGTCCCCGCCGCCGTGTCCCGCCGGGCCGGGCGAGGGCGCGCGCGGGCGGCATCGCGGACCCGGCGAGGCCCCGTGAGGCGGCGCCGCGCTGAGCCCGGGCGGCCGCGGCCTGCGCCAGCTCCGCGCGGGGCCTCCCGCCCCGGACCGGCCCCGGAGCCCGGAGCCCGGAGCCCGGCAGGTGGGGACGGCGTCACCGGGGCCGCGGGGCGCGGAGGGAGCGCGGGGCAGGAGCCGGCGGCGGCCGCGGCGCTCGGGGGCGGCGATCGGGCTCCCTCTTCTCCCTTACCCCTTTATTTTGCTTCTGTGCAGAAAATCACCTTTCCCCCCCGCTTTTTTATTCCCTTCTCCCTTCCCTTTGTCTTTTTTCCTTCCCTTTTTCCTTCCTTTTCTCTCTTTTCCTTCCCCCCTTCTCCCCCCCTTTATTTTTTTCCTTGTTTTTTCCCCCTTCTTCCCTTTTTCTCCCACCCTGCAGCACCGACCCGGATCGTCGCGGAGCGCCCCAAGATGAGCCCCCCGCTCGGCCGCCGGCACCGGAGCCCGGTGGGATCGCGCCAGGTACGTCCCCCCCGGCCGCGTCCCGCTGCCCTGAAAACCGCTTCAAAAACGGAAATATTCTGTGTTGTGCTCAGTCTGTGCGCTATGGAGCAATAGTTCTTCAGGATGTGGAGGTTTTAAGGCAAATTAATAACTTGCCACTGTGTTTGCCTCTCTTTTTTCCCCATAAAACTCCAGTTTCAGGATTGTTGGGAGTTCAGGCCATGGCTAACTTGTACTCACCACCCCCTTAACCTATGGTGGAGCTTGGAGAAGCATCAGGATGAGGTTACCCAGTGCAAAATTGGGTGGAAATGTGGATTTTTAGCTCTTTCTAGTTTGCTGTGGCCCTTTGGAGCAGGGGTTCCGACCAGTTCTTTCCAAGGGAGCCAATGGACCAAGGAGCAACCGGGACTTGGGGCTTTTTTATTGTGGAACTTGCAGCTCCTGCCACGTTTCTGCTGTGTCTTTTTTTTTATCATATTCCAAATTTAGGAGCCCTTTCTCTTGCTGCTTGGAAAGCTCCAAGTCCTTACGGTCCCTTCATGTCTCAGCTTCCCCTCAAAGACAAATATCGCCCTGCAAGGGGGATGCTGAGCCACAAACGAGATCTTTTCTTCACTGCTGCTACATTTTCTCCCACCCTCTCCTAACTCCAGAGGCTGTTTCAGAGGCAGATCAAGATGCATTTGGCCGCCAGCACTGAGCAAAGCAAAAAGTAACGCGGCGTAATAGAGACCAGATGTCTCCACGAGCCTTCACGCGCTCTTCTTGGTGATTTGCCAGGGCTGTTATTCCTTATTCAAGTCGGGCACTTTTTCTTTCCGAGACTTTTTCTGTTCCAGCTCTCCCTTTGCTCTTGTGGCTTTTCCAAAGAGCCGGGGCTGCTCCAGGGACCCGTCGTGGTCCTTGTGCTACCTGGGGCTTCCCTTGATTTTGCATTAAGCACCGTTCGCAGCGTGAAAAACTTGGCCCCTTCCAGCTGTGGGTGGAGGACGAGCCTGTTTTCCAGGCCCTGTTGCTTCGCTGTGCGCAGCCGATAGGATTCTCATCCCTGAGTCGCAACAGGGGAGTTTTGCTGAGCCTTGAAGCCGCAAGAAACGGCAAATAGTGCGTGGTGATAGATTAAATAAAATATAACGATGTGGAGGAATTATAGGGAGGTGCAGGAGGCGGCAAAGGGGTTCTGTCATTGCCTATGAGGACTCTGTGCTCGCCCGGCCGCGTTTCGAGGCGTGGGTGCCTCCAAATAATCTAGATAATTTGTGCAAAGCTGATTTAGGTGGCAGGTCAGATCCGGGCTTTCCCAGGGCTGCTAAGGAGGTTTAGCCGCCCCTGACCCGCGGCAGGAGCAGGTTGGAGGAGATCGGGGCCGTCCCCTGCGCCTTTGAGGCTGTTTGCATGAATAATATGATGCTAAATGTATTTTTCTCCTGGCATTTATGATCTGGCCACTCTCTCCTCACTTCTGTAGCCCAAGGAGTTGGGTGCCGGTGGGAGAAGAGGGGGAACAGCCAGGGAAGTTACCTCCCTTTGGGGCTTTTGCATGTGTTTTATTACTCTTGTTTTCGTGTAGAAAAATAGATTTCCATCCACACCGGTGTGCAGGACAAGGAAGAAAAAGGGCAAAATGGATAAAGGGAGGCACAATTAGCCTCTGCGGATCCCATGCTGACATGGAGAAGCTCAAAGAGCTGCAGCGTTTTGCCCCAGGCCTCACGGCGAGCTGGGAACTCGCCCAGGGTTTCCTAAACTGGGAGGTCAGGTTTCCTTCCTTGCTCCTTGGGTAGCTGCTTCGCATGGGTGTTTATGGGGAGAGAGGTTTAATGGTTTTTTTTTTCCTCCCTTCATCTACAACCTCATGAGAAGGAGGTTGAAAACGTTTCCGTGCATCGGACAAAACAGTCTTGGGGCATCGAGAGCCCTTCCTTGTACCCAGTATCATAGTGGGTTTCTCTCCAAATCCTTTTTTGCCAAATTATTCCAAAGAACATACGTGTTATTTATTTATCTATTTATTTTTGCTGGTGCGTGGTTAATTTAAAAATTGGAGAGCCTGGAATTCTGTGGGGCAAAGCAGGACTCACCAAGGAGGAAAATCGGTTTCCTTGTGCTTGCAGGATCTTTGGGATCTAATGACCACAAATATTTGAAGCATGTGGGATTTGTACCAAAGGGAATGGCAAGCACAGAAGAAAATGTTGTGTATTACTGCTGTGCAGACAGAGTGAAAGATGCTATTCATTTTAATCCAAACCGCTGAACTTTGGTCCGGCTTTTATCTTTTTTTTTCTTTTTTTTTCACCTAGTAGTTAGTGCTTAAGTGCTTTTAAAACAAGAAGAGGAAATCGGTCTGCAGAAACTGGCAGTCGTTTCTGGACCTACCTGTGTTTTTATTGAGCAGTAGCGTTTGGAAAGAAACGTCGTGGATTTTCTTCCTCCCATCTCCAGCTTCCTCCCTGTTTTGGCAGGCTAGGTCGGGATGGCGGAATTGTTATTGCTGATGAGAAAAGAGAATAATAATAACAATAATAATAATAATAATAATAATAATAATAGCAACAACAACAACGTGGTGTCTGAATGGGGAGTGAAATCCCTCCTGGCTCGGCCGTGACCTTGGAAGCATTCCCGGCGCCCGGAGCGGTGCCACGCAGTGATTGATACCTGAGCTGACCCAGATAGCGGAAGCGCCGCGGTCTGGTTATCCCGGGATTCTGCGTGGCCCAGTTAGCCCCATGGAGTGACAGGATGCGGCGTGGGTTATCCCGGGATTCTGCGTGGCCCAGTTAGCCCCATGGAGCGGCAGGATGCGGCGTGGGTTATCCCGGGATTCTGCGTGGCCCAGTTAGCCCCATGGAGCAGCAGGATGTGGCGTGGGTTATCCCGGGATTCTGCGTGGCCCAGTTAGCCCCATGGAGTGACAGGATGCGGCGTGGGTTATCCCAGCTCCCCATTCCCAGCTCACGTGCGGCTAGGGGTGGCATGGGAGTAATTGTAGCTAAAATTCCCAAACGCTCCAATCCCACCACGTCTGCAGGAAGGACCCTGGTCTGGGAAATAACCAGCTCTTACGGCAGAGAAAATGGGATTGAAAGGGGTTTTCACCCAGTAAATCTGTTCTTTAAAAGCTCTTTCCAAAGTGCACCTCGTTAGTTTGTCCCGGGATTAGCTCCGGAATTTGCAGGCTGCTCCTTTCTTTCTTAAGCGCGTGTGCACGTGCAGGGTGGGGAGCGCGTGTCTCCCGGCACGCCGGGATGCAGCTAAAACGAGGATCCACTGGGAAGGATAAAACAAGGTATTTAAATGATCCCGCTGGCATCTTGCTGCAAATTTGGAGGGGCATCGCAGCCCTGTGCTGGCCACGAGGAAGGGAACCTGCAGGAGTGAGCTCAGATTGGAGAGAGGCCCTTATTTTATTTTTAGAGGACCATTTTGCTCCATGCCGACCCTCTTTATTGGCACTTGGTACATGCGGAGGTACCCAGCTACGCTTTGCTATCAAGCCGGCAAAGCAGGATGCGTTTTCAATCCTCAATTTAGCTGCTTTGTTTAAAAAGAAAGTCATTAAGTGCTAATTGGTGGTGAGGGCTGCGTAATCCGGGTGTCAGCGTCTGCGCTTTGAGGGGGGAAAAGGCAAAAAGAAGGTTGTTGTGGGGCAGGTCTGGGGCTTGCTCCAGAGCGGTGCGCGTGGCCAGGGACCCTCGGGAGATTCCACCTTCGAAGTCTTAATGTCAATGCTGGTGCCAAAAGAGCCTTAAATGTGTCAAACTGAGCCCAGGGGATGCTCAAGCGAGGAAGGAGCACCCAGGACCCCTCCATCCCGTCGGGAGGGCGGGCAGCCTCCTGTGGAAAACAACCCGGGGATTCAGCTCGCGCTCCGTCTCTCTTTTTGGCTCCCTCGCTTCTTATTTTTTTAATTTATTTATTGCCATGGCAACGGGGGGCGAGTGGAAATTTTGTGTAACGGCTGCGAGATGCCGCTCGATCGCAGCGTGGCCGGGTGGCGGGGGGACCTCGGCGCGCGCGGTGGCCGCACGGGTCCCCTCCCTGCCTAGCCCGGCCTTGGGTTTTTGCACCAAAACGTCCTCTCAGCTCCAGGCCTCCCCTGCGCTTCATTCCGGAGGGAATTCCTGCTTTTCCAGGCTGCGGGGCGACGCTCACTCCTTCCTGTGCTCCTCTCTTTGCAGCTCTGAAGCGCGCGGAGCCGCCACTGCTATGGGAGACCCCGCCGCAGAGCCGGCCCTAGGGACAGGCTTGGATCCGGCGCCCGGCGCGGGGACGCAGGGCAATGGCGGGACGTCCCTCAGCGTCATCACGGAAGGGGTCGGCGAGCTGGCGCTCATCGACCCCGAGGTGGCCAAGAAGGCGTGCGAGGAGGTCCTGGAGAAGGTCAAGCTGATGCGCGGCGTTTCCTCGGACGGCTCGGACGTGCCGCCGCGCGCCGCCGCGGATCTGCCCAACGGAGACGCCGGAGAAACCTGTGAGATCAAGTGCTTGGACGACGACGCGGCCTCGAGGATCCAGGAGGAGGACGAGAGCACGGCCAACACGGTGAAAGTCGCCCGGAGGCGGCAGAAGAATAACTCGGCGAAGCAGTCCTGGCTCCTGCGCCTCTTCGAATCCAAACTCTTTGATATCTCCATGGCCATTTCATACTTGTACAACTCGAAGGAGCCCGGCGTGCAGGCTTACATCGGGAATAGGTTGTTCTGCTTTAGGAACGAGGACGTGGACTTCTACCTGCCGCAGCTGCTCAACATGTACATCCACATGGACGAGGACGTGGGCGACGCCATCAAGCCCTACATCGTGCACCGCTGCCGGCAGAGCATCGACTTCTCGCTGCAGTGCGCGCTGCTGCTGGGCGCCTACTCCTCGGACATGCACATTTCCACTCAGCGACACTCCCGCGGGACCAAGCTGCGCAAACTCATCCTCTCGGACGAGTTGAAGCCAGCCCACAAGAAGAGGGAGCTGCCGTCGCTGAGCTCGGCCCCCGACATGGGGCTGTCCCCTTCCAAAAGGACTCACCAGCGGTCCAAGTCGGATGCCACCGTCAGCATCAGCCTGAGCAGCAACCTGAAGCGCACGGCCAGCAATCCCAAAGTGGAGAGCGAGGAAGAGGTAACGCTGGGGGGCTCCCAAAACAGCCTGCCTGGGATGGGGTGCCCAGCGGGACGCGCTTGCGTGGTTTGTGCTCATCTCATGTCCTTTGGTATGGAGTTTTTATGCTCCTTCTCCTCCAAAGGCTCCAAGTTTTGCTTCCTCTGTCTCCCAGCCAAAATTCCCACCGAGGAGGGTCACGCCAAGGGGTGTAGCTGCAGGCGGCCGTGTCACCGTGTGGCTTGGCCCTGTACGTTGTTCCGTGCGGTTGTGCCCCGACATCCACGGCATTCCCGCTCCCTGGAGCTTGCAGACAGGGCCTGAGCCCCTCTGGGATCCCTCTGCCTTTCCCCAAGGAGATGGAGAAGGGAGATTTCCTTGGTGCCGGGGGAAAGGGAGGTTGCTGGATAGCTTTGCAGATAAGGCAAAAATGTGGATTAGGAGAAATGGGCGGATTGCTAAATTGCTGAATTCCCACTGGATTTGGGCAACTGCGTTGGTGTCGGGGTGTTGCAATCTGCAGCTGTCTGCTCGGTGCTGAAAACCCCATTTCTTCCTTGTCTTGACTTGTTCAGCTTGAGCAACAGGGCGGCTGATTCGGAGGTGGAAAAGTCCCTCTGCATTTGAGGCTCCGGAGCAGGGTGCCCTCTTCCCATGGGAAGAGGGATAAAAATATGATGGGGCAAAAATACGGTGCCAAAATAAACAGAGATTAAATGGGTCTGACAGCGAGCGGGACGCGCCGGGCCCCCCTGCTCCGCTGGCTGCAGCTGCTGCTCTCGTGGAAAATGGAGCTTTACATAAATTATAGATGGAAGCAGCATGGAGGATAGTTTTTCTTGGCAAGCTGTTAAATGTATTTTGATCCGGCGGCCGCGCGGGCTCTTTAGGTGCCCGGCAATGGAGACACTCAAGGTGCTGCATCAACTTCCCTGGCCCCTGAATTTCCATTAACTGGGAGCTCCCTTCCAATCCCCAATGGGGGGATTCCTGATTTGTTGAGTGTTCAGCTCTATTTCTCCCTGTTTTTCCAAAGAAAAGTGCCACGTGCCACCCAGTCAAGGGTAAAATACTCAATTTCTTCAGCTGTCCCGTGTTGCTAACGTGACGTTTTGGTGACATTGCAGCCTGGCCCTGCTTTATGGACTAGCTGCTTCATATTCTGCTGCAGATGCATCCAGAATTCAAAGAAGCCAGGGGTGTATTTATTGCATTTTCCTTCTTTTTCTCCCCTCTTTTTCACTATTTTGCCTTCATCACCCTTCGGGCAGCACAGAGGCACGCTGATCCTCGCATCCCTCCGGGTGGATTTTGCATGTTGTCCCCTCGTGGTTGTTCCTAGGATGGTGTTTTACCACCCTCCCTGCTGCAGAGCCAAGGTGCATCCCTCTCCCTGCTGTTTTTATTGTTTTTTTTGGCCTGGAAACAGGCCCAGGCTGCTCCCCCATGGATTTTTCCACCTGAAAATCCAATCCCTGGGGAGCAGATAGCTCAGAGCATCAGGTTACAGTGAGTTTAGCTGTTAAAAAGCAGCTTCTTTTTGTGCCCAGGCCCTTTGGGAGCCCCTGGCACGGGCTCCCCTCCTGCAGCACGACACGATGAGGCCCCTCGATGCAAACAAAAACATTATGGACCCATTTTGGGACCCGTTAGTGACTTGTGCACAGGTACAAGAGGGGATTTGTCAGCAACGCGTCAAGCCCCGGGAAGCTCCTGTTTTCCAGAGGCCGTTTTCCAGCCGCAAGGTTTCCTGGAGGAGCAGGGCAGCCTTTTGCAGGGAGGTTTCTCCTGGGAGCAGGAGCTCGTGCGCCACCAGGCAGCACCTTAAATTGGGTGAAAACCCTTCATTTCTGGCCCGGAGAGCAGGGGCACAAACCACGGGCACTTCCTTTGCAAGCTTCGGAGCGGGCAGCGCTCGGCCAAGCTGCTCCAGGAGAAAAACTTAATGAGAAAGCTGCTAATTGCACCAGGGGCTTGGGGAATTCAGGCTTGCACTGCTTGCTGGATGTGGAAGCTGCGAGTTTTAGAGAATAGGGGGTTTTTAGAGGGTTTTTCCCCTCTTTTCTGCCCAGCAGACCTTGGACTTTTGCATATCAAAACCTCCTTTGGGCCCTGCCTTCGTCAGGCAGGGTGGAGACGTGGCCTTTTACCTCTCCAATTGCCCTTACAGTGATGCTGGCAAGGGTGCTCTGCTCACCGGGTCATTTTCCTGCTTTTCCCCGTGCGTTTTCCTGCATGTTTCCCCTCCATTTGTCTTTCTGGGAGCCCTCGGAGCCGTTGATCCCGCGGCAGCGCTGCCGGATGCACCACGGTCCGATGAAGCCCGGAGCATCTTCCATGCGTCCCCTGCATCCCCTCATTCTGTTTTTCCTTCTTTTTTCCCCTCTTTGAGATACCAAGTGCAACCCATAGTATCATATTGCAATCCGTAGTATCCAAAAATACTCAATATCCTCTGGATACCGCTCCGGTTTTATAGTAAGAGCAAAAATCCTTCTGTGGAGCTATGGTTGCTATGAGGCGAGATAGGCCCTTTCCAACGCTTCCCAAAGATATTTTTATCAGATGTGTTTACGGAGTCAAAACTTGTGCCAAACAGCCTTATATCTAAAAAAGAACAGGCATTTTAGCCATAAAACTCTCAAGCAGATCCTCAAGGAGATAAGGGGTGAACGTAGCCGCCACGGAGGCGTTTTCCGAGCGCGGAGCGGCGGGTTCGGCGACCGGGAGCCGTAAATACACTTTGCCCTTCAGCTTTGCCCGTGAGTATTAAACGCCCAAAGCTCCTTGTCACCCGGAGCGTTGAGGAACCCGGCCCGCCCGTGGATGATCCTGCCCCTTCGTCAGCCCGGACTCGTTTTCGGCGCCGTGGTTGCGCCGGCGCCGCTGCCTTCCTGCTGCGGGTGGCATCGCCCGGTCAACGGTCACGCGTGACGTCGGTGACGGCACCGAGAGGCAGGAGGGGACGATCTTTGGAGCCTGGAGTTGTGGGGAGAGGCAGGTGCTGTGGGCAGCGTCTTGGATTTGGGAAGGGAGCTCCCCTTGGCCATACGGGTTGGTCCCACCAGGATGAGGTCGGTCCTGGTCTTCTCCAAGCCTCTCCCGTGGGTTATCCCGGTTATCACTCATCCGTGATGGTTATTTCCATAAAACCCTAAGTGTTGGCATCACAAGTGCCACTTGGAGCTGCTAGGATCCTCTGTTTGGGCCTCTGGATCTTGTCTCATGCTCCTCATGCCCCTGGAGATGGGAATTCCCATTGCAGGGGGCTCAAACACATTCAAGTGGTTCCTTGGACATCTCCATGGCCAAAGAGTTCCTTTCTTCTCCCATCTTTCCAGGCCTTTCTTCCTTGCTCTTGCTCCATGTACAGCCATTTCTCTTCTCTAAGTTGGGGATTTTACATCTTCCAGGTGCAGAACTTAAACACAGGTTGGTTTCTAAATCTGGGAGGAATTTGGAAACTCTGCCCTCAGTCCCCACAAACTAACATGGTTTTGGTGCCGTGTGCTCTGTTCTCGAGCGACACTTTGGAGCACGCGGATGCTTCCCAACGCCAGCTCCAAAACCGGAGATGGGAAAGGGACAGGGAATTGGAGTGGGACTTTCAGGTGCTGCCTGGGGCTTTTAATCAGCACTTCCTAAAACCCCACAGTAATTAACTGGCTGCATGTGGGAAAACAGGGAAGCAGGCACAACCACCCAGAGGCCCCATCACCCCTTCCCCATCCAGGATTTCCCTCCCTTCTCCTCAATCTTCCCAGATGATCCTTATATCCTCCCCACCTTTACCACCACCTTCCCAGGTGTTCCTTGTATCCCACCAAATGTTCCTTGTTAACCTCTAAGGGTCAGCCTCAGAAAATCCTTTGATCCATGCAGCAATCAGCATTATTATTGTCATCCCTGGCCAACCTTTCTTCCTATTCCTTATTCCTACATTTCCTTTTATTTTTGTTTACTAATGATTAAACTCCTATTCCTACATTTCCATTCCCAAGTATCAATCTTCTGGAGCTTCTGAGGCTCAGTGTCCTGTTTTCCCTTTTTATCCTCCCTTCTCTCCTGCTTTTTTCAGGAACTAAAGCTTTCCCATCCGCCCTCATCCCACGTATTCCTGAGCCCCTAGAGCTTCCCCAGCCGCCCTCATCCCGCATATTCCCAAGCCTCCAGAGCCTCCCCATCCCTCCCACGTATTCCCAAGCCCCCAGAGCTTCCCCATCCTCCCTCATCCCGTGTAGCTCGGAGCTCCGTTACCGTCTATGTTGTTTCCCATTGGTCCTGTCCAGCCTCCTTCTCGAGCTTGAGGCTCACATCCCGCAAGGCCAAACAACCTCCTAGAGCTTCTCTTATCATCCAGGTCAGGTCCCTTTTCCGGGCACTATTTGTGGGAAAACAGAGAGGGAAGCAGGTACAACCACCCAGAGGCCCCATCACCCCTTCCCCATCCAGGATTTCCCTCCCTTCTCCTCAGTCTTCCCAGGTGATCCTTATATCCTCCCCTCCCTACCTTTACCACCACCTTCCCAGGTGTTCCTTGTATCCCACCAAATGCTCCTTGTCAACCTCTAAGGGCCTCAAAATCCTTTGATCCATCCAGCAATCAGCATTATTATTGTCATCCCAGACCAACCTTTCTTCCTATTCCTTATTCTTGCTGCCCAGGCCTCTCATTAGTGCATTTGCTTGCATTTTGATCTGTTTAAAAGCTATTAAAATGATGCTTAGTGTTTAATATCAGAAAGATTGTGCCAACATCACCTTTCATCCCCTCGGAATTTGCCCCGTTCGTGTCAGCTCAGGGGTCATTTCCAGATTCCCATTGGCTCATCCAGCCTCCAGATCCCTGGAACCGCCTTATTATCCAACTAGGAAGAGTCTGGTGTCACCTTCAGCCCAAAAAGTTATCCCTGGGATATGGAAGGAATGGGATTTATCCTCCCAGTCCATGGCCAGGCAGTGCTTTAATCTCCATTCTCTTCTCCAGCTTCATAGTGCAGAGGGAAATCTCATTACTGGGTAATCCCAGGCGCTGTGCAGTTCAGTTTCCAACGGATAATTTAATGATCACGCTGGATAATAATGCTAGATTTGCTTTACAGTGGAGGAAATGTTGCTTTGAGAGGGAGAGCTTCTAAAATTTTGCTTATTTTAGGTGGAATTTGCTGGATTTTAGAGCAAAACCACTTCTGCAAAATATTTTTCTGCTCCTTCACATTCAGTCTCGTCACCTGCATTATAGAAATAGTTGAATTGTTGGGGGTCTTTTTTAGTCTTTAAGGAAGTTGCCATTTGGAAGGGGTGATTGTATTGAGCAGGGGGAAAAAGGGCTAAGTTGGGAGGAGAAAATAAGGGAGAAAATAAGTGCTTTGGGGCATGATCAGAACATTTGGTGAGCTGCAGCTTTAGTTGTGTTCTGGGGCTAGAAAAATACTTAAAAGGCTGGAAGTTGGGAGAAAACATCTTGCTTTTTGGGTGTATAATAATAGAAAATGTTGCTTTGCTGTGAGCCCCATGGGCCCAGGAACCTGCTGGGTGTTTGGTAGCTCCGAGGAGTTGTCGGGAACTGGGGAGATCCATCGGATCCGGGAAATCCCGGTGCTTTGGGGCCACATCCCACGTGAGCGAGGAGCAGAAAGGGAGCGAAACGGGGAAAAATCCACCGTGCTCATTGCAAAGCCGGAGCCGGGGGGAAAAATCCACCGTGCTCATTGCAAAGCCGGAGCCGGGGGGTAAAATCCACCGTGCTCATTGCAAAGCCGGAGCCGTCGGCCTCCTCCCGCCTTCTCCAGAGGGAAAACAAGGAAGAAAAGGGGGAAATGAAAGGCAACTCACCCACAAGAGCCCTCTTGTCCCTTTCCCAGGAGCTCTCCTCGAGCACGGATAGTCTCGAGCGGTCCTTCTGTTCCGTAAGTGGCCCCGTTTCGTGCTAGCGCTGGGCTGCCTGCCTGCCCTGTCACAGCAGCATTTCCTCTGTGCCCTCCACCACTAAACCCCCGGCAATGCCCCACGAGCAGCTCTGACATGAAACCGGCCCCATAACGTACGATTTTTGTGTCCGTTTCGTGGATTTCACGGGTATTTTTTCGCCTCGCTTCAAGCCGCTTGCCCAGCGTTTCGCAGCCCGGCGCATGCGCCCCGGTCGCCTCCTCCGAGTCGCTCCGAGGGATTTGCGGGATTCCCGCTTGGTCGATTCGGCTCCAAGAAACCACAAAACCCCCCAAAACGCCCCCAGGGTTTGGCCTCATCCATCAAAACCAGCCAGGAACGGAGAGCCCCTCACATTCCAAACCCACCTGCAGAGATGGGGAAGCCCTGGATTTTGGCTGCTGGATTTTGTCAGAGAATTCCCTGACTTTTGTGTTGTATCAATCCGGATGAAAGAGGAAATGCTGTTTCCTTGAATTTTGACCTAAAAGTTCTATGCCAGATGAGATTTAATTTGCTTTTTTTTTTTCTTTCCCCCCACCAATCTTTATTTTCCCTCTGTTGAGCTGAGTCTTTCAATCAAAAAGCCAATGTTTGCCTCTCGGAGCGTTTTTCTTTCGAAATGAACCTTATTTTTTATTTTTCCCCGCTTGTAATCAGCAGCATCTTTCTCATTCGTGTCCTTATTTTTCCTCCCTCCGTGTGCGCACGCGGGTTCGGATTTTTCTCCCCATGTTGCATATGTAGTCCATGCTCAAATCCACAGGCAGCAAGGCAATTCAATGCAAAAAATGCAAGGCGATTTAATGCAAAAAATGCACTTTGTTACCCCAATGTGTCCTGCATCCGTCGCAAACGGCTTTGCCTGCTGAATCCTCGTGGTTGTAAAGAGGTTTTTGATACCCAGACCCAAGTCTCCCCTCTGCATCCTCAATTTCACGCCAAAATTTTAACACTTTTTGCACCTTTATGCAAGCTGCAGACTCTGTAGTCATATAGATATATGCCCTGCATATACGTGGACTGCAGAGTCATATCCACATGTGTGTGTGTGTGTGTGTGTGTGTGTACATATATATATATATATATATTTTCATGCCCAGAACATGGAGCTTCTTCCCCTTAAGTCCCCTCTGCTGCAGGCCCCGTTTTTAATCCCGATTCCACCGTTTTTAAGCACTGCCAAGGTGCAGAATTGGTTTCCCAGGTTGCTTTTTTAGTGCATTTTTCCTTTCTGGGTTGGACAGGACAGTTTTTCTCCCAGGTTTGGACATCCTGGGTTATTTTCCCAGTGCTGGCAGGTTCTGAGCTTGGGCTGGTCGTGTTTGTGGAGGGTTAATGGAGCACGAGCAAAGCGGGACCCGCTGGGCTCACAACCATCTCCCGACATCCCAAGGAAGGGCAGGAAGCCTGGAAAATCTGGGAAGTGAGGAGCGGTCCGGCACGAGAGGAGGATGGAGTAAAACTAGGGAGCATCCCACTGGAGAGCCTTGTTTCCCAAGGTGCCATCCATGAAGTCAGCGGGGGAAAGGAAAAGTCCATATTGGCACCAATAAAATGGTCCTTGAGGGGGTTGGATGAGGGAAGAACGTGGCCCGCAGCTGAAAACCACCAGTTTTCACCCGGAATGCAGCGTGGACCGGAGCAGGGAGCTGCTGGCGCCCGGGAAAAGCTTTGGAGAAGGAGAGATCCAAATCCCACGCGGGAAGCAGGGTTGGTTTCTCCTTGCGATGCTCAGATCCATCCAGGCCCAAAAAGGGAGACGTTTTCCTCTCGGAACCCTGGGAATTTCTTGCCTCTCCCCTTGGGCACCATCCCAAATTCCCAGCACATCCTAACGGATGGAGTTATCCCCCTGAAGCGAGTGGCGCACGGAAAACCCAGCAGGCAGCACGGGGCTATTTTGGGGCCGTTTATCCCAATCCGCCTTTTTTTTTTTCCAGGGAGCAAACGGTCCTTAGAGGAGCTGGAAGGAGGCAGGAGAAGCGCTGGAAAGAGCAGAGCGACCTGGGGAGGGTCTTGGTGCTTTTTGCAGCCATTGCACCACGTGCAGTGGGTTCTGCAGGGGTTTTGGACGTGGACTACAGATCCAAACGAATTCCCATCCCTCCTCATCCCGCGGGGGACGCTCCGCTGATCCGTATCCTCTTTTTCCACCCTTTTCTGCTGCCGCGGGGCCTTTCGGGCCTCCCCGGCGCCTTTTCCTGCTTCCTTTCTGCACGCTCCGGCGCTTTGTGCATGTGCCCTCCCAGCATGAGGTTTGATTCCGCGCTGGAATGATCTTCCATGGCAAAATCGAGCTGTGATTTGTTCGTTGATCCCATTTAATTTATATATACGCGTATAAATATATAGCGTGGGGCTGGGGGAGAGGCCGGGCCGTGCTCCCTCTGCTGGCTGCAGGAGCGCTGGGCTCCGCCAAGGCTGGAAAAGCAGCTGGAAAAGGGATTTGGATGGAGCAGGGGGGACACTGGGGAGGAGGAGGAGGCTCTGCGGGAGGAAGGAGGCGTTTGGGAACGGTGCTTCCCAAGGCATCATCCGCGTGTGAGAAGTGGAGGCTTTTTCCAAGCAGGATTTATCCCGGTGCTCTCGGAGGGCGCCGGTTTTCCCGATCCCGTTTGACGCGGTGCCGCTTCCCTCCCCTTTTCCTCCCTTCCCTTGCAGCCGGTGCGGCTGGCTCCGGAGCGCGAGTTCATCAAGTCGCTCATGGCCATCGGGAAGCGCCTGGCCACGCTGCCCACCAAGGAGCAGAAGACGCAGCGCCTCATCTCGGAGCTGTCGCTGCTCAACCACAAGCTGCCCGCCCGCGTGTGGCTGCCCACGGCCGCCTTCGACCACCACGTGGTGCGCGTGCCCCACACGCAGGCCGTGGTGCTCAACTCCAAGGACAAGGTGAGAGCCCCCCGGGGCACCCTCCGGATGCCCGCGGGTCAATAATCATAGAATCATGGAATGGTTGAGGTTGGAAGGGAGCTCTAGGGATCATCCAGTGCAGCCCCCTGCACACGCAGGGTCACCTAGAGCACGTGGCACAGGGCTGCGGCCAAGGGGGTTTGAAGATCTCCAGAGAAGGAGACTCCACAACCTCTCTGGGCAGCCTGTTCCAGGGCTCTGGCACCCTCACTGGGAAGAAATTTTTCCTTAAGTTCCTAATCCCGTTTTTCCCAAACAGGGAGCCCACAACAGCTCACCCAGGGGATGTCTCCAAGGATGGAGGCTGCTCCCTGCTCCCTGTGGGCACCCTGATCCCAAGCCAGGGAGCCTCTCGTAGCCGCTTGTGTGACGCTTGGTTTTCCACCCCACCAGGCTCCCTATTTAATCTACGTGGAAGTGCTTGAATGTGACAATTTCGACACAGCGAATGTGCCCGCGCGCATCCCCGAGAACCGCATCCGGAGCACGCGCTCGGCCGAGAACCTGCCCGAGTGCGGCATCACGCACGAGCAGCGCGCCGGCAGCTTCAGCACCGTCCCCAACTATGACAACGACGACGAGGCCTGGTCGGTGGACGACATCGTGGAGCTGCAGGTGGAGGTGAGCGCTGCCCATCCGCTGAGGATACTCCCGGCGCCCGCGCTTTTCCTCGAGCCGGGAAGGCGCTTCCCTTTGGGGAGCGGGATGGCGGCTCACGCGCCTCTCCCCTCGCAGCTGCCCGAGGTGCACACCAACAGCTGTGACAACATCTCCCAGTTCTCCGTGGACAGCATCACCAGCCAGGAGAGCAGGGAGCCCGTGTTCATCGCGGCCGGAGACATCAGGTGAGCGGCGCCGGCCCCGGGAGCCGCCTGACATCCCGGTCCAGAGCCGCGGAGATGCCGGAGGGGCTGGAGCAGCCGCCGTGTGCGGAGGGACGGAGCGAGCGGGGCCCGGAGAAGACCCTGAGATGGGTCTGATCAACAAGTACCTGAAGGGAGAGTGCAGGGAGGAGGGGGCCAAACGCTCCTCGGTGGTGGCCGGTGCCAGGACAAGGGGTAACGGGGACAAGCTGAACCCCAGGCAGCTCCATGTCCATGTGAGGAAGAACTTCCTTGGTGTGAGGGTGCCAGAGCCCTGGCACAGGCTGCCCAGGGAGGCTGTGGAGGCTCCTTCTCCGGAGATCTTCCAAACCCACCTGGATGGACCCTCTGCTCTGGGAGTCCCTGCTGGAGCAGGGGCTGGACTAGGTGATCCCCAGGGATCCATCCTCAACCCTTCTGGGATTGTGTCTTGCAGGCGGCGGCTCTCGGAGCAGCTTGCGCACACGCCCACGGCGTTCCGGAGGGATCCCGAGGACCCGTCCGCCGTGGCCCTCAAGGAGCCTTGGCAGGAGAAAGTGAGGTAGGGCTGGAAGGGGCCCTGGAGAGGCCGGGAATGAGCCCGGGAAGATCCGTTCAATAACCGGCCTTGTCCGCGGGCCCTGCCCATCCCGTGGGAGGGAATGTTGGCTTCGGACACGGGAGCAGGGAGGCAGACGGGTGGGAAAATCCCCAGCTGTAATATTTAGTGCCGTGTCCCATGTCGGAGCAGTCTGGCCCGTCGCAAGGTAACCTCGTCCGTGTCCCGGGCCTGGGGGTTGTATTTCCAACTCCCAAGTTTCTCCTTGAGCAACAGGGAGGGCGCCCTGGGCTTCTCCGGGTAAGTTTGGGGGTGCAGGTTTTCATGGAGAACCTGGGGACTGAAGGAGAGAACGGGCTTAATTTCCCTCTGCTCTTCTGAGAGGCCTCGTGGCTTAGATGGCATCTGCTCTGCGGTTTGCCCGGGGACTTGGCCTGTAGCCCTGGGCTTTCTTAGCCCCACATTCATGACCCAAAACCTGTATTATTTGCTGCTGCCCTCCCAATCCCGTTGCAGGAGGATCAGGGAAGGGTCTCCCTACGGCCACCTGCCCTCCTGGCGCCTGCTCTCCGTCATCGTCAAGTGCGGGGACGACCTCCGGCAGGAGCTGCTGGCCTTCCAGGTCCTCAAGCAGCTGCAGGTGAGGCCGGGAGAGGCCCTGGCGTCCCCAGGGAGCCTCCGTGGTGTCCCAAGCCCTGAGGGATTCCCTCTTTTCTCCCCCTAGTCCATCTGGGAGCAGGAGCGGGTGCCCCTGTGGATCAAGCCATACAAAATCCTGGTCATCTCCGCCGACAGCGGCATGATTGAGCCGGTCGTGAACGCCGTGTCCATCCACCAAGTGAAGAAGCAATCCCTGCTTTCGCTGCTGGATTATTTCCTGCAGGAACACGGCAATTACACGACCGAAGCCTTCCTGACCGCCCAGAGGAACTTTGTGCAGAGCTGCGCCGGCTACTGCCTCGTGTGTTACCTGCTGCAGGTCAAGGACAGGTGAGGCCCCGTGTGCCCAGGAGGCTGCGATTTGTCCCCGCGGGGATCCCGGGAGCAGGGAGATTCCAGCCCGACTTCCCCGCGACAGTTTGCGAGGCCTAACGGAAAGTTCCTCCCGCCCAGGCACAACGGCAACATCTTGCTGGACGCGGACGGCCACATCATCCACATCGATTTCGGGTTCATCCTCTCCAGCTCCCCGAGGAATCTGGGCTTCGAGACGTCCGCCTTCAAGCTCACCACGGAGTTTGTGGATGTGAGTGACACGGGGACGCGCCAGCCGGGGTTGGATGGGAAGCCGGGGGTGACGCCAGCGGCGCCTCTCGGTGCTTCCCAGGATGAGGAGCACTCGGAGCTGTGGAAGTCCCTCAATAACCCCCTTGCAGGTGACACTCCGGCTTTTTCAGTGGTGGCCACTGATAGGACTAGAGGAAATGGCCGGAAACTGAAACACTAAAAATTCCACAGGAACTTAAGGAAAAATTTCTTCCCAGTGAGGGTGCCAGAGCCCTGGAACAGGCTGCCCAGAGAGGTTGTGGAGTCTCCTTCTCTGGAGATCTTCAAACCCGCTTGGCCGCAGCCCTGTGCCACGTGCTCTAGGTGACCCTGCGTGTGCAGGGGGTTGGACTAGATGATCTCTAGAGGTCCCTTCCAACCCTAAGCATTCCATTCTGTAATTCCATGATTCTGTCACTCGGGCCGCGCTCAGGTCCCTTCCTTGTCTTGCAGGTGATGGGCGGCCTGGACGGGGACATGTTCAACTACTACAAGATGCTGATGCTGCAGGGCCTCATCGCCGCGCGCAAGCACATGGATAAAGTGGTGCAGATCGTGGAGATCATGCAGCAAGGTAAGGGCAGCCACGGAAGGGCGGCCGGGAGCCGCGCGCGGCGCCCCGGCCTCATCCGGGCCTCCCCTCTCCGCGCCAGGGTCGCAGCTGCCCTGTTTCCACGGCTCCAGCACCATCCGCAACCTCAAGGAGCGGTTCCACATGAACATGACGGAGGAGCAGCTGCAGCTGCTCATCGAGCAGATGGTGGACGGCAGCATGCGCTCCATCACCACCAAGCTCTACGACGGCTTCCAGTACCTCACCAACGGCATCATGTGAGGGGCGCCCGCGCCGGCCCCCGGCTGCGCCTCCCCCGGCCGCGGCGGGGACGCGGCGGCGCCCGCCGGCCTCGGGTCGCAGACGTTATAGACGCGAAAGAGAGAGAAAAAAACAACGAAAATAACAACAAAAAAAGCAAAACGAGAAGGAGGAAAAAAAAAACACTTGGGAAAGAAATGGAAGCAAAAAAGGATCATGTGGTAACCGGTGGTGGTGGAGGCGCCGCCTCGCAGTATTAGGCCGTGGACCTGGGGGAGGGCTGGGCTGCTGCCTTCCTCCTCCTCCTCCTCCTCCTCCTCGTCCCCTGCGTGTTCCCTGCGGCCTCCAGCTCCCGCCATGGGCCCCGTTTCTTTCTCGCAGCCCCTCGGCCTCCCTCTGGCCCCGGTTTCGCCGCGGGACCCCGCGCTCCCCCGCGCCGGGCCGGGTTTTTTGCTCCCTTTTTGCAATAATTTCTCGCCTCCCTTCGCAGCAGGGGGCAGGGCCGGGGCGGCTTCGAGCAGCCCCGAGGCCACGGTGAGGGCCGGAGGGGGCAGCGCAGGGCCCGGGGGCGCCGCGTTTCCACCCAGGCCTGGAGCCTCCCGGGTCTCTGTGTTTAGCACTAACCCTTCGTCCTGTTGATTAGGTAGCATTAAAAAAAAAAAAAAAAAAAAAAAAATAAGGAAAATTCTTTTAAACCGCTGGTATCCCCCGGGGCGCAGGGGGGGCTGGGGTGACCCCCCTCCCCGGGACACACAGGCAGGGCCAGGCAAGGACCACAGGGCACAGCAGGGGTGAAACCACTAGAAGTTTAATTGCATTATTACTACAAGAATAAAGGATACCTGAGAGCCTCTCGCAGTGCCCGTATTTTTCATGTAGCATAATCGGCTGGACACCCCCCGTCCCCCCCGAAACAACCATCCCTCCCCCCGAAATGTGAGCAGAAGTCGAGCTAAAGGCACTGAAGTGCTTGAACCCCAAGAGATTACAAAGCAACTTGGTTTGTCTCCTTCTTCTAAAACTCGTAGAAACTTTAGGTGCTTCTCTGCTATGAAACAGCATTTACACGGGCCCGGCCCCGGGGGAGCCGCTCGCTTTTCTCTTCTTCCCTCCTTTCCTTTTCCAAACAGCCCCCCCGGCCTCTGCTTGCAGGGAAGGAGGGCAAAATCCCCCCTTTTGCACTTAAAAAACCTACAGGATCCAGCAAAGCGGCTCCCCCCGCCCGACGGTGCCGGGGGGGAAAGAACAAAACCCAAATCACGACAGTAGTTTTGTTTTTTTTTTGTTACCTTTAGTGTATGTTACAGCTTTATATGGCGTGTTAGAGGTTATTCACAATGAAACGAGGAGGAGCCCCCCCGTGAAGTTACTGAAATAATTACTCACACGAACACCCTACCCCAAGCACAGGCGCTAAACGAACAAAACCGAGGAGAAAGTGTCTTTTGCGGGTGGTTTTTGTTGGTGGTTTTGACCCTCGTTTCCCCCGAGCGCGGGGAAAGGGCCAGGGAGGCTCTCGGGCTCCTCCTGCCCCATGGGATGGCCGAGGAGGAGGAGGGGGAGCCGCGAAGGCCGAGTCCTCGTGGGGGAGCAACGTCCCGGGCAGCAGCGGCTCCCGTTGGGAAAAGCCACCGGGAACGTCGCCCTCGGCAGCGCCCCGGAGTCCCGGCCCTCTCACCTCCGTGCGGGGACGCCGCATCCGGGGATCTCTCCGCCGGGCGCTGCTGGTTCCGAGGTGCCGGCGCAGGCGGAATCCAGGGATTAAGGTCGAGTTTCCTCCGCACGGCCCCAGCAAAATACGAAATAAGCGACAGGAAAAAGGTGAAGAAAGAAGGAAACAAAAAACGAGGCGGCGGCGGCGGCTCTTGCAGGCGCCTGGGGGCTGCGGTGGAGACGTCTCTCCCGCCCGGCTCGAGAGCCGCAAACCCCGGCGGCTGCCGCGGCCTCAGCGGGATTCCCGGCAGAGCAGAGCGCAGTTCCCGGGATACAGGGACACCCCTTGGGAAGCGGCGTGTCCAGCAGCAGCCCCAGGTCCAGGTGACGCAGGAGTCGAGATGGGAAGAGCCCAGGACTTACGGTTGCAAACGCCGGCCCGGGGCGGGGAGGTTCCCATCTCCCGGCATCATCCCGGGCGGGAGGCGACTTCCCGCCCGGCACACGGGTCCCCGGAGTAACCTTTGCTTCCCTCTTCACCCTCCCCGAGGGCAGGGCAGCGAGTCCGGACTCTGCCCTTGGCTGGAGAAGACGAGAAGGCAGCCAAAAAATCTCCCGTTTGCCCCGTTCTCACTCCCAAGCCGGGGAGGGGGCCGAGCCGACCGGATCCGGGCACGGGAGCCGGAGCGGCGGGCACGAGCCGGGCCCTGGTCTCGCTCTTCCCGGCGCCGTTCCGCGATGGAGGAGCCGTTGGCGCGCGCCCCGCGGGCGGGCGCTAGTTCTCAGGGCTGGCGTTCTGGCGCGCGCGGATGAAGGCCATGCCGTGCGTGCGGAAGTGCGTCTTGAGGTTGAGCTGGCTGTCGAAGCCGCGGCCGCACACCTTGCAGCACAGCTTGCCGTCCGGCGCGGGCGGCGCGCCGCCGGCGCCCAGGGGGCTGCGCGGCCCCGGCTCCTCCGCCTCGGCCGCCCCCTTCTTCTTCTTGTGGGTGATGAAGCGGTGGCGGTTGAGGGACACCTGCGAGGTGAAGCAGAGGCCGCACTCGCGGCACTGGTGGGAGCTCTCGTCCGTGCGGTGCTGCGGGATGTGCTCCTGGAAGTCGGCCGCGCTGCTGGCCACGTAGCCGCACTTGCGGCAGCGGAAGGGCGCCTTGCGCTCGCCCTTGGGCGTCTTGGAGGGCGGCGTGGTGCTGTCGGGCTCCTCGCTGCACGAGTCGCCCTCGTCCGACGACAGCTTCCGCTTACGGCCGGACACCTGCGGAAAAGCGGGGGGAAAAGCTGGATGCCGGCGGCTCCCGGCGGGGCGGGAGCACAAACCGCTCCGGAGCTTCCCCACGTGCTCCTGGAAGCGGCTTGTGCCTGGGAATAGGCTGAGCGGGGCAATGGCCTGGGGCTGCCGGTGTCCCTCACGTCAGGCCCCTTGTCCCTTGTCCTTGGGGACAGCTCTGGGGCCACCCCGAGAAGGCGACACAAGTTTCGCATCTTTGTCCAGCCAGACGGGACCGATGGAGCCCTGGAAGGGCCCAGCAAATCCCGCTGGGATGGAGCCTGCATCCACCCGGCGGGAGGGAGCCGCCGGCTCCGGACGCTGCGGGATCGCTGCGGGATCGCGGAGCCGCCTTCAACCCCATCCCAAACCTCCGCATGGACCTCGGCGAGCGCCCGCGAGGCTCCTACCTGCGCGGGGCCGGTCCCTATCCGGGCGATGACGACCTCTTGGCTCTTGGTCTGGTCGGTCACCTTGATCCCGTGCCGCACCTGGATGTGTTTCTCCAGGATGAGGCGGCTGCTGAAGGTCCGCTTGCCCTCCGTGCAGTACCTGGAGCAAAGGGGTGAAGCGACGCTCCGCAAGGACGCTCTGGCACCCCCAAATCCCAGGGCTCATCCGGCCTTCCCTACGGGATATAAAGCCCTTCCCTCCCGCTGCCTCCCTTCCCTCCCGTTCCCGAGTTAAATCCCTCCTCGCAGACAGGACCCGGCTGTTCTGCCCTCCCTCTTGGGCTTCCACCATCCCCAGCAGCTTCGTGGAGGGAAAGCCAAGTCCCCACTAAAAAACAAGCCCCGTTTTCCCAGGCGAAGCCCGGCGGCGGCGCGGGTACCGGCAGGGATAGACGCGCTTGATCCCTTCGTGGTTCACTCGCACGTGTCTCCGGAGGCTGGGAGCGGAGCAGAAGGAGCGCTCGCACAGGCGGCACGGGAACTTCTTCACCGACTGCAAGAAACCGGCAGGGCCTGAGCGGGGGCCACGGGAGCAGGGAACGGGGCTCTGCGCTCCAGGGGAGGCGGCGGCGGCGGCTCCGGAACGGACGTGAATTCCGCACAGCCTCAGCTTTCCTCTCCTTTAGGAGCATCTGCCCTTGCTGAGCCCCAGGTACCATCCCTGCTCCTCGGTGGCCCCAAACCTCAGCACCCCGATAGCCCCTTAAATTCACAGCTGGGACAAGTAACGCCCTGACAGAGGCAGCCTGTGCTCCCAAGGCAGCACACGTGCACCCAGTCCTGCAGCTCTGGGCCGTAGCTATTCCCTTCCCGCATTCCCCATGGCTCCGGCCTTCCCTTCACCTTGCCGTGATCCTTCTTCATGTGCGAGACGTATTCGTCGCGCTCCGGGAACCAGGAGTGGCAGACGCCGCACGTCCACCCGCTGCCCTTGGACTTGCTCGTGGGGTCCGTCTTGCGCTGGAAGCGGCTGCGCTTGGTCTTGCGCAGCTCCGGGGAGCTGGGGGGCTCGTCCTCCTCCGTGGAGGACGAGGAATCCTCGGAGATCTTGGACACGGGCGTTTCCACGGGCTCCTGCTTCGGCGTGAGCAGGACGGCCGCTTTCTTCACCAGGTCTTCCTTGGGCTTCTGCGGCTGATGAGTGTTCTGGAAAGACAAGAGTTGGATGTTGATCCGGGTTTTCCCAGCACAACCGCCCTGACAGCCCTGGTTCCCCAAATCCCCTTGGGTTCTTCAAGGGTGGAGAGAGGAACCCAAGAGAGAGGCGGGTGCCGCGGTGTCACCTTGAGGTGCTCCAACATGGTGCGTTTCTGGGCGAAGAGCAAGGGGCAGTCGGGACACTTGAAGACGCTGACCCGCTGGTTGAGGAGATGCTGGTCGAAGTGGGAGGAGAGCAGGGGCTTGTGGGTGAACACCGTGTCGCACATGGCACACTTGTAAATCATCCTGCGGGAGCCGGGAAGGGAAAGCCACGTCAGGAGGACCCGCGGCCGGAACGAGGAACCCCCGGAGGGTCCCCCTGAGCGAGGGGATGTCACCCGGTCCCTGTCCCCTGTGTGGGCACGGCCGCCCAGATGGAGACTTCACAACCCGCCCGGGCAGCCTGTTCCAGGGCTCTGGCACCATCCCAGCCAAGGCAGGCGGATCAGATCATAGAATCATGAAATGCTCAAGGTTGGAAGGGACCTCTAGAGATCATCCAGCCCAGCCCCTGCACACGCAGGGTCACCTAGAGCACGTGGCACAGGGCTGCGGCCAAGCGGGTTTGAAGATCTCCAGAGAAGGAGACTCCACAACCTCTCTGGGCAGCCTGTTCCAGGGCTCTGGCACCCTCACTGGGAAGGGATTTTTCCTGAAGTTCCTGTGGAACTTTTGGTGCTTCCGTCTGGGGCCGTTTCCTCTAGTTGTGTCGGTGGCCACCAGTGCAAAGAGGCCGCCCCATCCTCCTCACGGCCTCCCTTGAGGTACTTCTAGACACTGCTCAGGTCCCTCTCAGCCTTCTCTTCTCCAGCTGAACAGGCCCAGCTCCCTCAGCCTCTCCTCACAGGGCAGATGTTCCAGGCCCCTCCTCATCCTCGGAGCCCTGCGCTGGCCTCTCTCCAGCAGCTCCACATCCCTCTTGTCCTGTGGAGCCCAGAACTGGACACAATCCTGCAGATGTGGCCTCAGCAGGGCTGAGCAGAGGGGCAGGATCCCCTCCCTGGACCTGCTGCAGACGCTCTCCTTAACGCAGCCCAGGATCCCATTGGCCTTCCTGGCCACGAGGGCACCTGCTCCCTCATGGTCACCTTGTCACCCACCACAGCGCCCAGGTCCCTCTGCAGAGCTGCTCTCCAGATCCAGAGTGTTCTTTTTTCCAGGTTCAAAGGCCCAGCTCTCCCAATAAGAGCGCTGCTCCAGTGCCCTCATTTCCCGGGAGAACCCCCCAAGGAGGCCGCGCTCCGCCGGGAAGCCCCGGAGCCCTTACTTGGACTGCTGGTTGCTGAAGCCGGGGTGCTGCGTGTAGACGTGCGCGTGGGCGCTGGGCGCCGACTTGAACGCCATGGGGCAGATGGGGCACTTGTGGAACACCTCGCAGTGCGACGTCTGGATGTGCGACTTGATGGAGTTGACGCCGCCGAACACCACGGCGCAGCTGGGGCACCTGGAGAGGGAGCAGAGCGGGAGCGCGGCGGCGCCTCCGGAAGGGCGCTCCCTTCTCCCGGGCACCCATCCCGCTCCCGGGAAGCCGGAGCTCCCTACCTGTAGCCCACGCGCCGGGAGAAGTGCAGACAGGCCTCCTTGAGGTGCGCCTCGAAGTTGGCCAGCAGGAAGTTGCCGCCGCACTCGGGGCACACGTGGGGCGGCCGGTTCTTGTGCATGCGCTGGTGGGCGTTGAAGCTGCAGCGGTTGGACATGATCATGGGACACGTCGTGCACACCTGCGGGGAGAGCAGCATCAGCGCGGGCACCTCCGAGCCCCTGCGAGGCCAACGGGGACATCCAGCCCGAATCCGTTGGCCGCGCGTCGCTGCCAGGGCACATTTTAGCCTGGCAGCAGCTCGGGGGGCTGCTGGGATGTTTTCATAGGATCATGGAATGCTGAAGGTTGGAAGGGAGCTCTAGGGATCATCCAGCCCAGCCCCTGCACGCGCAGGGTCACCTAGAGCACGTGGCACAGGGCTGCGGCCAAGCGGGTTTGAAGATCTCCAGAGAAGGAGACTCCACAACCTCTCTGGGCAGCCTGTTCCAGGGCTCTGGCACCCTCACTGGGAAGGGATTTTTCCTTAAGTTCCTGTGGAACTTTTGGTGCTTCCGTTTGGGGCCGTTTCCTCTAGTCCTATCAGTGGCCACCACTGAAAAGAGACCAGCACCATCCTCTGCACTCCCTCCCTTGAGGTACTTCTAGACACTGATTAGATCCCCTCTCAGCCTTCTCTTCTCCAGGTTTTGCACATGGACAAGGTGCCTTTTCCAGGCTTCCAGTCCCACTGCCAAGGGCCTGGGCGCTTTGCTCACGGCTCCAGCTCCCACATCTCCCTGTGCGGAACAAAGTCTCTGGGCTTCTTTTTTAAGAAGTCACAATGTTGGGAGAGGGGATGCACTCGATGCTGGCACATTCAAACGCTGCTTCCCGTGTCCTGGGAATGCCTGGAAAAGCCTCAGGCACCTGCAGGAGGGACATGAGGTGCCACCAGCACAAGCAGCTCCAAGGAGGCTGCAGGTCACGCCGGACAGGGCAGGATTCCCCCATGGATTAGGACTCGGAGAGACTCCTAGCTCAACAGCAGCCCTTTGGGGGGACTTGGATTTCAGCTGTGTCCCAAAAATGTCTTTTGGCCCTTTCCACCTCTCCCGGGGCTCAGACAGCCAGGCTCAATCCACATCAGCATGTGAATCCCGGCGCTCCTGGCGAAAGCAGCCCGGAATATCTGCATTTGAACAGCGCCCTGGCCGGAGCAGCTTCAAAGCAAACAGAGTTACCAGAAAACGGCCAATTCCTGCTCTGCAGAGGAAGCCGAGGGCCGAGAGCTGCTTTTGGGTGTGAGGAGAGACAAACGGGGGCTGCCGTCCGGGTCGGAGGGCTCCCGTTTTCTCTCCCTGAAAACGGGATCCCTATTCTCTCTCCTTGCCTGCTGAAGGGCATCGCTCCCGGGCATCGATCCTTTAAGGCTGCCGGATGCCGGTGGCAGGAGCACGCGGAGGGTTCAAGGTTGGAAAAGGAGGGAAAACAGAGCCCGGCTTCTGCGGCCTCCGTTTGCGGGTGGCAGAGGGGACGCGGCGGCCGCTCCGCGTCCCCGTCCTGTTGTCACCTTGCGCCGAGGGGAGTGGAGACCCCTCCACCTCGCTTGTGTTTGCAGCCCTTCACCGCTGTCCCCACGGCCTCGTTGTCCCCAATTCTGCGTTTTTACGTCCCCCCCGGCCACTCCGCGCTGCGGCTCCCAGCTCCGCCGAGCGGTTTTCCAGCATTCCAGCTGGAAAGCACCCGGAAGGCGGCAGGGGGACGCCGCAGCGCAGCCGGGAGCGGCTTTTCCCGGCAGCCACCCCGTGTCCTTACCGTGCTGCTCGTGGTCCCCGTGGTCCCTGCCTGCTGGAAGTGCGCGGCCAGCCCGGCCTTGTCCTTGCACTGCTCCTTGCACTCCAGGCAGCGGAAGCAGCTGTAGCTGCTCTGCTCCGAGGCGCCGCTCAGGGGCAGGATGGGCAGCTCCTGCGCCCCGTTGGCGGCGGCCACGGCGTCCTGGGCCACCGTGGCCACCTTGCCGGCGGGGAAGGAGGCCACCGACACCAGCGGGGTGATGTCGGGCTGCCCGATCATCTGGTCCAGCGCGATGGGCCGCATGACGAGGTGCGAGCACTGCATGACCAGGCCCTTGTCCTTGTGCTCGCGGGCGTGCAGGAGCAGGCTGCACTTGTTGAAGAAGACGAGGCGCTTGGTGCAGTGGTTGCAGGTCACCTCGATGCGCATGCTGCGCCGGTCGTAGTGGCGGGCCAGGCTCTTCTCCAGGGCGAAGGAGTCGCCGCATTCCAGGCAGCGGTAGCCGAAGGGAGGCAGCAGGAGGCTGGCGTCGGCCGGCGGGTTCAGGTTGGGCTTGTAGGTGGGCAGCAGGTTCTTGCTGTTGAGGATCTTGTTGAAGGCCTCCACCAGGCTCGACTGGCTGCGGGAAATGACGGTGCCCGCGAGCGTCGGCGACGGCTTCTGCGGCTGCACCATGACCACCGTGGTGCCGTTGACCTTCTGGTTGGCCGCGGCGGGGACCGCGGCGGCCGCCGTCACCGCGCTCCGCGCGTCGGCCTTGGGCAGCGCCTGCGGCACCAGGTTGAGGATGTTCTTGGCCACGGCCTTGCCCGCCTTGCCCGGCAGCACCACGGACTTCTGCTGGGCCACGCTGGCCGCGATGAGCATGGCGCTGCTGGCGCTCTGGATGGTGGACACGGGCAGCACCGTGCCCTTGATCTTCGTGCCGTTCCCCAGCTGGACGCTGACGATTTTGGGGCCCTCCACGGCTTTCAAGGGGCTGGAGAGCTCCAGTTTCTCCTTTGGGATATCCAGCCCCATTCCATCTTCCTTCTCCGCCGCGGCTGGATAAGCAGCAGCCTCCAGGGAGGTCTCTTGGGGGCTCTGCTCCGGCGGCCCCTTGGCGGAGCCCGGCTCCGAATCCGAGGAGATCCTGGTGACAGTCCTGGTGATGCTGCCACAAGACGTCTTGATGGTTTTAATCCTCACCTTGAGGGGCCGCGAGGAGTTGGAGGAAGGGGAGTCGTTGTTGTCGTCGCCCTCCTCCTCCTCCTCGGCGCTGGACATGCTCTGCGGGCTTCCCACGGCCTTCGCCAGGCCCTCGCGCTCCTCTTTGAGCGGGACGGCGTCCAGGCGCTTCGGAGACGCCGGCAGCCCCGGGCTGGGCGCCGCCGGCGACGGGGGCTTGAAGAAGGGCTCCCGGGGGCTGCCGGGGGAGGCCTTCCCCGCGGGGAGGCCGCCGGCGAGGCCGGGGTCCGGCCAGGCGGCGATGGGAGAGTCGCCCGCGGAGTAGCGCACGGTGACGGATTTGAGGTGCTCCAAGGGGCTGCCGCCCAGCGCCGCGGCCAGGCCCTTGGGGCCGGCTTCCCGGGCGGCCTCTTCCGAGTCGGATTCCTCCTTCTTGATGCAGGGAACGGCCGCGGGAGAAGGGTTGGCGGCCCCCGGCTGGCCGCTCTCAAAGGGCTGCGGAAAAGCCGGCGGCAGGTTCTCCGCGCCCTCTCCCATGGGCTCCTTGCAGTCCAGGGACGGCGTGGGGGACGGGGACAGCGAGGGCACCGCCAGGGCTTTGTCTTTGGCCTTGCACTCCCGGGACCTGTCGATGAGGTTGGCGCCGCCGTCCTCGTTGGCATCGGGGCTGAAATGGGAGAAGATATCCAGGGCCTTGGGGCCTTTCTCCTTCCCCCAGCACTCGCCGTTGGAGGAGGCCACGGCCTCCACGGACCTGGCGGCGGGCGAGCGGGGCATGTCGGCGGCGCCGAAGCCATTTTGCAGCAAGCGGGGCCCCAGGCCGTGGCCGTCCTTGCCGCGGCCGTCCAAGGCGTCGAGCTGCTCCGGGCACACCGTGTTCTTGACGATGACGCTCACGGCGGTGATGTCGGCGTGCGGCAGGACGTGGTCGGCGGCCCCCGGCTCGCCGGGCACCTGCTTGATGTGAGCGTCGGCCTCCTCGTGCCCGGAGTGGATGGCCTCGTTGGCGTCGATGTCGGGAATGTCGAACGCCGCCAGGAGGTCGTCGAAGTCGGGAGTTTTCATGTCACCCATGGTGGGGGATCCGGAAGAGCCTGCGGCACGGCAGAGGGAAGCGTCAGCCCTGCGGCCCTCCGAATCCCCGCGGAGGCGGCCTCCTTCCTCCTATGGCCCCACGGCAGCGGCCTCCTGCCTCCCACAGCCCCGGCCTCCTGTCTCCCACGGCCCCACGGAGGCGGCCTCCTGCCTCCCACGGGGGCGGCCTCCTGCCTCCCAATCCTCCTCTGCCTTTTTCCATTTGGGTTTGGGTATCATTTGACTCCCCACAGGATCCCAGCCCTCTGCAACCAGGGCCCCGGAGCCGGGAGATGCCGTCCCGGCTCGCGGCGCCGATCCCGGCGGGATGCGACAGCTCCCAGCAAGGCCGGGCTTCGGAAGCAGCCTCGGGGCTATCCCGGTCGGGCTTTTTTCCACGTGCGGAACCCTCTCCAGGCTCCAATTCGGCTATTCCGGGCCCTAAGCAGGGCTGGGAGCACCACGGTGGTTTTCCCAGCAGACAGCTTAGCTGCGAGGCTTAGTCTGGCTTTATTTTTAACTCAGGTCACCCCAAGGGGACCAAGGGACCCGGCACTGCAAGCGCCAAGGGGCCCTTCTCCCCTGGCATCCATCCTCCTGCTCCGGGGGCAAATCCAGCCAGGATGACTCCTTCCCACAAGATTTTGAGACGTATGTCCCATCTTATTAAAATAATAATAAATAAATAAAGCCCTGAGTGAGAAAAGCAGCTCTCTCCTCCAGCAGCGATCGCAGCTGCCACCAGCAGAAAGGAGCAGAAGGAAAAGCACCAGGCTTGAAATTCCCGGGGGGAAGGAGGCAGATCCCAACGGCTGCGGTCCTGTTCCAGAGCTGCCATCTGGCAGCCAGGAGGGATTCAAGTGAGCTTTGGAATAAGGCAGGTCGGAGAAGGAACGGCGGGGACCGTTAAAACCCCCTCTTGTGCATCCAAAGAGCCCTTCCCTTGCAGATCCAGGGAATTAATGCTCCTACGGCAGCTCTTCCTCCCCAGAAGGAAGCAAATTTGCCTCCTCCTTTTAAGCAGGAGGATCGAGAGCTGCTTTTTGCCACCATCAGAGGTTTCTCTCCCTGTCCTGCCTCTCCGGAGCGTCGGCTGCTCCGGCGGCGTTTCCGGAGCCGTTGGCGGGAGCGCGCGGCACTGACCTGCCGGAGAGGAGCTTCCCGATGGAGCCGAGCGGGCGTAAAAGCCAAAAAAAGGGCAGAAAAGGCTGGTGAGAGCCCTCAGGTTTCACGTGCGGGGGGCCCCGATGGCAGCGCCGGGCGGCGAGACGAGCGGCAGCGACGGTGACATCCTCGGTGCCTCCTCGGTGACATCCCAAGGCCAAAGGCCTGGCGGTGACGGCTGCTGCAGGAGGAGAGAAAAAGAGAGAAATTAATAAAATAACCCAGTGCCCAACTCCACCTGACGGCACGCGGCTTCCGAGCGGGTTTTTGACCCCAAATCTGCAGGGATTCCTCCAATCTGGCATTCTTGGAAAGCCTAGAAATGGGGAGGTGGGTGCGCTCCAAAGCTGCCCCCGCCGCATCCTGCCCCACCATCACCTTAACGTTGGATTATCCCGCACAAAAGACGGGAGATGCCGCCTTCGGGACTCGCCGTTTCCTTCCTTTTTTAAGCAGGGAAATTGCTTCAAGTCCACCCAGAGCCCCGTTTCCCCGAGGAGGGAGGGCAGCGCCGCGAGCTCCAAAGTTGCCTCCGACTTCGGAGCGACGCTTAAATGCGAGTCGAAGAGCCCGAGGGGCTGGCGGGCAGGGATCCCGGCATCAATCCCACCGGAGAGGCCGGATCCGGAGCAAATTCCCCTCTCCTTTTCCCACCGGGGGCCTCCACCTGTCCCGGCCGCTTCCCGCGCGGCATCGCGGTCCCGCTCCAGCTTTCCCAGGAAAGGAGCTCGCGCCTCCCTCCCGCATCCCGAGCCAGGAGGAGGGATCCGGCCCCGGAGCGGCCGCTTTGCAGGGGCTGCAGCAGGTCCCCCCCTTCTCGCCTCCGTTTCGGCCGCCCGACCGGCTCTTCCGCAAGCGGGAACGGTGCGGCCGGAAGCCCGGACACGGCTCCGCTTCATCCCATTGTTCCCCCCCTGCTCCGGGGATTAAATCCCCGGCCATTATGCGGGTGTTTTGCCATTACGCGGGTGTTTTGTGCTCCCATTGTGCTGCGCCCGCCCCGTCCCTCCGCATTAACATCTAAACAGGGCTCTGCTATTCAGCCCCGAGCTCCGGGGCCTCCCCGATCCCGATTTTCCACCGGAGCAGCCGCCCGGAGCCGCCCGGCGCTCCGGGAGGAGGAGCGTCCTCCGCCAAGGCCTTCCGGCCGCGTTTCCGTCGGGAAGGCGAGCGCCGAGGCCCGGCCTTCGCCCCGAGGCCGCAGGGAAAAACATCCCCCTCCCTGATGGGAAAAACCCAAACGGGAGAGTCAGGCTGGGAGCAGCCGGGCTGAAACAGCCTCGTTTGGGAAAACCGAGCGGGAAACCCGGGGAAAAGCCCCCAAAACGGCTGCGAAAAGGAGCCGCCGTCGGCAGCTGCCGCCCGGGACACGCGGCCCACGGGAGGCTGCTCGCGGATTAAATTCCCCGACGTGGAGCAGAATTAAGTCCCTGCCATCTGCTAACGTCGGGGGATAGAGCAAAACAAACAAGCGGCGGGGGAGAGCCAGCAGGCCCCACGATTTGGCCGGAAAAAGGAAGTTTTTGGACGCCAGCAACGCGTTTTTGGAGCGCCCAGCGGCCTCGGGGGCAGCAGGGAGACGTGACCCAGCGGGAGGTGCCCCTGGTGCTGCGCGAATATCTGCGCGAGGTGCCCAAAAAAACCCAAAAAGGGGAGTTTTTGCTGTCGGATGAAGGCCAAGATGCGGATCGCAGTGGAAAAGGGGCTTCCTCCCCAAACGCTGGGCCGAGAATGTCCCGATTCGGAACGGAGGAGCAGGTTGCTCCGAGGTGACGCCGGGTCCAAAGGTGAGCGCCGACGTTCCCGGAGCCGCCGTCCATCATCCTCGGCCCGCTCCTGCCCGGATGCTTTTCCCAAGGCTGTCGGGATGCTCGTGGCCGGGAGCAGGGAACATCCCTCACCAGGATCCTCGTCTCGCTGCCGATGCCACCGGCCGGGCTCCTCCGTCCTCCGCAGGGAATCGAGGCCCCGGGAAGCCGCGATTCCGAAATGCGCCGCTCAAAATTCCGACAAACCTCAGCGCCGACGTGCGGGAGCTTTGGCTCCGCTCCCCTTTTAGGGACAGCCTCCGACTTGGAGCAAAACTCGGGATAATCCCAGCGCCCCTGGGCAGCCGGTGACACACGGCCAGGCCGGGAATTCCGGGATTTTGGCGGGTAGAGAGCAGGAAAAGGGAGCAGCGAGGAAAGGGGAGCGACTCCTGCCACCAAAGCGACCTCGTTCTCCCAATCGAAACCAAGAGGCTCCTTAGGACGAAGCGCCCGACTTCCCGCGCGACGTCCAGCCCGGCCAGGGCTGCTCTTCCTCCTCCTCCTCCTCCTCGGCCCTTTGGGGAGAAGCTCCGGCTTTGGGCTCCTCTCCCTGCCCCCGACCCAGCCCCGGGCACCAGGAAAGCGGGAAAGCCCCGGAGCTGCTCCCGGGTGTCCCCAAGGAGGGGGGACGGCGACCCCGGCCAGCGGCGCCTCCCTCCGCCTCTTCCTGCGCCGGTTTCTCCTCAGACCTGGAGGAGCAGGAGCCCCCCCGGGAACGGGGAAGGCGGGGGGGGGGAGGATCCAGCGCCACCGGTTTTACCAGGTCCCTTCTGCCCCCTGGGCTGCCCCGAACGCCCCCCCCGCCACCAAAAGGGCCTAAAATGAAGGGGGAGCCCAAAACAGCCCCCCCCCCCCCCGGGGCTGGGGGAAGGGATGCGCCCCCATCCAAAACACACGGGGGGGGGGGGGGGGTGAGCGCTACCCCCCACAATGGCGGCCTGAGGGGGCAGGAGGTGCCCGCAGCCCCCCCCTCCTCCCCCGTTGCCCTCCCGCGGTAACGGCCCGGGCGGGGGGGCCGCGCGGCCTGTCCCGGCGCGCGGGGGCGGCCCCCGGCGGCGGTACCTGCTGCGGCGGGCGGGGCGCGGCCCCCGCTGCCGCCCCGGGCCCCGCGGCGGCGTCGCCTTCGCCACAGCCACTTCCTGCTTGGCTCGCGCCCCCCCGCCCCGCGCCGCCGCCGGCCGCTCGCGCGCCGCGCGCCCGCCCCCTCGGCGCCGCGCCCCATTGGCCGCGCCGCCCGTCCGTCGCCGCCGAGCGCCCTCCCATTGGCCCGCGCGGACGTCGCTCGCAGCGGCTCGCGCCCGTCATTGGCGGAGCGGGCGACCACTCCGCGGCCGCGGCCCGCCCCCCGCGGCGCGTGCTCATTGGGGTGCGGCGGTGCCATTCAAAAGCTGGTCTCCGCCCACTCCACTGCCGCAATTCCCATTGGCCCTGGCGAGGCCACACCCACAGACCACTCTCCATGTTTATTGGCTGGCTGCTGGCCTCATCACCCCAGCCCGCCCACTGCTGTTCCCCATTGGCTACATGAGTCTGTCCTTCAAGAGCGATTCCCGCAGCTATTGGCCAAGAGTAGCGTCCATCCGGGCACCTCCCTCTTGCTGCATCCCTATTGCCCGAAAGAATCGTCCGTCACCGTAAGATCACGCCCCTTCCGGTGTCCAATTAGCTGAAACCACTCGGGAGCGGCCAACCCCCAGCTCCTATTTGCCAGCTCGGCTGTCACTCAGCGAAAGGGCGGTTCCACCTCCCAGCTGGCGCGGGAACGTCCGGGCTCGCCCCATTGGCGGAGCGCCCACCCATGCCCCTCCCTCGGAGCCTTACGAGTGGCTGTTCCCCCCGTCACTCAAGGCACCCCTCGCGCCACACCCACGAGCACAACACACCGCTGATTGGCTGACTCCGCTGCCCATCACGGGCTCGGCCCGCCCCTGGGGCTCAATGTAAACACCCCGCGGCTCCCCCGGGGTCCCCACGGGGCACCAGAGCCTCCTTAAATGTCTTTATTAACCCGTTATTAACCCGTTATTAACCCGCTACCCCCCCAAACGCCCAGCCCTGCGCCTCGCTCCCCGCCCTCCGCGCTCACGGCTACATGGGAGCCAGGAGGGCGCGCGGGGCCCGCGACGCCGCGCCGGCGGCGCCGTCATTTCTTCTCCTCCTCCTTTTTGTCCTTGCTCTCCTTGGAGGCCTGCGAGGCCAGCGAGCCCATGGCGTTGCGGATGGCCTCGTTGTTGGGGTCCACCCCCGGCAGGTTCTCCAGGACGCTCTGCAGGAACTCGGGGTCCTGCATCACGTCGTAGTCGTCTTCCTCCTGCGGGGACACGGAGACGGGTCGGGAAGAGCATCCGCTCTGCACGGGACAGGCTCTGCCAGGGAAAGGGTGACCTGGGAAACTGAAATCAGGCGCAGGTTTGGAGTGTGAAAGGATGCGGACAGCCCAGAGCAAGGGACCCGAGCACAGAGAGGGACTCTTGGAGGCTGGGATTGGGAGAGGCTGGGACAGGCCTTCCCAGGCGGACGGGGACAGCAAAGCGTCACCTTGGTGGGCTCCGACGTGTCCATGGCCGTGCTGCTGTCCACCTCCGCGGCCTCCGCCTGCGCGAACTCTGCGGACGGGAGAGAAACGGCGCGGGACGGGTCATCCACTCACCGCAACCCCACACACCAGGGCCACGCACGAGCGTTTAGGGCGACTCGGGCCCTGCCCAAGCTGCGAGGCCCCATTTCTTGGGGTTCGTTGGGGCCAGCGGTTCTGGCCACGTGCAGGACTTGTCCCCCGGGCCGAGGGGCTCACCCGCTCCCTGCAGGGACATCTGCATGGCGTAGGCGATCTGCTCCTCCTCCGTCATGCTGCTCAGGTCGGGCAGCCCCGCGCGGCCGAACTCCTGCTGGGTGATGGTCATCTTGAGCAGAGCGTCGTCGGAGTCTGCACGGAGAAGAGCGGCGCGTGGGTGACGAGGGCGCTGCTGGCACCCGAAACACAAGGGCCCCTTGCATGGGGGTAAATGCAGCCACGCTGGGGACGAGGAATAGAGCAGAGTGGCCCCCTGGGGACAGGGGGACACGTCTCTGAGCAGAGCGGCTCCCTGTGGCATTCATGGGACAGGGGGATGGGTTGTTCTTGGGAACAGAGAGGAGTTTCATAAGCTGGGATCTGCCCCAAATTCCACAGATAAACAGCCCAACTGGGCAGAAACCCCCTCCCATTTCCCCGTGGCAGATGCGGGAATTCCGAAGCCCGTTACCATCCCCTCCGGTGGACGCGATCCCGGCCTCGGCAGCGGAGGCCGCCGCGGCCCTCCTGGCCTCCTCCTCTTGCCGCTGCCTCTGCTCCTCCATGGAGACCCGCAGGGCCTGCGGAGACACGGGGATGAGCCGGGAAGAGCTCGGGATGGCCCCGCTCGGCGCTCACCGCCGCCTCCCCCGCGCTCACCAGGGCCAGCTCCGGGTCGGCGCTGGGATCGACGCCGAACTCGAAGTCGCTGGCGCCGAGGCCCAGCATGGCGCCGCCCTCGCCGGCCAGGATCGGGGAGCTGATGAGGGCATCGGCCAGGCTGGGCCCCGGCGGCACCGTCACCAGGTGGGAGCCCGTCCCGTCCTTGCCGTTCAGGGTGTTAATGAAGGCCGTCAGCTTGTCCGTGTTGGCTTCCTATTGCGGGGAAAAACTGGGATTAGAGGCTGGCTCCCCCCTGGTAGGGACCTCCAAACACCCCCACGTCCCCCAGGGGGACCGGAGAGCTGGACAAGTGGCTCAGGGTCACGCCACACTGCACCTGAGTGTTTCTCCTTAAAGTTTTTCTTTAAGGAGAAAAGCGCTGCTTTTAGGGAAGCAGGAGAGGTCTCTCGGGCCTTTTAGCTTTTTTTAAAAAGGAGATTTTCTTAGGACATTTAGCTTTTCTAGCAGTCCCTCTGCTGAAGGGACCGAGGTTCAGAGAACTGTTTGTTTTCTTGACCCACGTGCCCAGGTAAGACTTCAGGCTGGACCGGACACACAATCCTGGCTTGGATGGGAATTCCAAGGAGAGGCGGACAAGTCTCACCTCTTCTCCAAAATTGATGATGTCAACGTTGACTTTTTCTTTCTTAAGACGCTTTGCCAGTTTCACCAGCTGCAAGGAGAAACTGCAGCATTAGGTTTCAGGGCTTAGATGCATCCAGCTCAGTGGGAACCGGGCTGGAGCACTCCGGATTCACTCCTTGAGATTTGAGTTTCCCAAATTGTAGCCCTCAGGAACTCCAGAGGTATTTTCCAGGAATAAAGCATTTAAGACGTCCATACGTGCGACAGGCACCACCAAGCAGCTCTTGCTGCCAGAGGAATCAACTGGTTCCAACGATTCTGCAGAGAGTCTGGAGCTGGGAACACCATCTCCACCCTTGAACCTAACAGATTTTTGACTTGCTCTTTGAGAGCGACCCCAAATATCTGGATGAACTTTGCTGGCTTTGTTTCAGGCACAAAGCTGCATCTTCCTAAATGTCAGAGCGTTGTTTCTGCTAAGGGTATTTTCCCTTAAAAGCCCACAGGTGACAACCAGAAGGCGGGAGGCCCAGGACAGAACAGAAGCTCCCTGAATAGACGGAGCAGCCGGAGCTGGGGGAAGGAAGCGATCCCACCCAACCCATCCCAAGATCCGGATCTCTGTCCCTGGCTCTGGCCCAGCTGTTCCCATTCCGAGGCCAACCCCAAGTCCCACGCCGAGTGATAAGCAAGGCTCCCTTTGGAGCACAACCGGATCGTGTTTCCCTGGGAAGAGAGCCCCTTGTCGCCACTCACATCTTTCTCGTTGTCTTCCACGGGGCTCCCGACAAAGGCGATGATCCGCATCTTGTGATTCTTGCCCTGACGATGTTTCAAAGCCAGCTGCAAAACGAGGGTCACAGGGCACTTAGTGAACAGCTCCCAAGAAAGAAGGGACGGCCAAGAGTCACTTCTCTTGCTTCCAGGGGAATTTACACACGGGAAACTCCAGGCTAAATACCAGGGCAGGTGACCATGCCCTGGTGGAGAGGCCTCAGTTAAGGAGGTGGGAAGAGTTTGGCTCATCAGTTCAGGACATTTGATCAGCTCAGTGATTTGCTTTGCTTAGCCCCGGAGGCACAAACAGAACGGGAGCTCAGGCCTCAGCAGGAGAAATAGTTCAGCAGGACTCAGCAAGGCAGAAAGAGCTTCCCAGAAAGGCAGAGACTCACCTGGGAGCAACCACTTACATGAGCAACTCGGATTCCTGTGCAAAAGGTGATCTTCCCTTTGGGTTGCACTGTGTGGAGCTTGGAAAGGATCCGGCCTGTGTCTGGGGTCAGCGTGGTCAGCACTTCACAGTTACTGCAAGAAAATGCATTGAAACTGGCGACCTTTTACCTGGGATCTTTGCAAAACCCTTCGCTGCCCACGGGCCTAAGAGGCTGATTTTAACTGACTCTGGCCGAGAGGGAGCTCTGAAGGCACCAAATTCCTCCAAGCTCCAGGAGGACGAAGAAACGCTCCCTCCTAGAGCTGCGGCGACAGCTCCAGCCTCGACCCGCTCGTCGCACCACCCGGCCCCGGCGGCCGGACACCCCCTGCCCGCTCGTACTTGGCCAAGGTGATGAGGCCCACGTTGTTCTCGGGGTTGCTGCGGGTCTTGGAGTGGCACACGATGTTCACGGCGTCCTGCTGCGCCTGCAGGCGCGTGGGGAGGAAGTCCCCGTTCCTCATGTACTCGCTGTTGTCCACGCTGCGACACAAAGGAGCAGGGCTCAGCGCGCGAGCGGGGCGCTCGTCCCCAAAGAAGAGCCTTTTCGGGGAGGTCACAACGGGACACAAACTCCCCAGAGGCCAAAGGACCCCAGGCCGGGCTACTACAGACACAGTGACACTTCCGTGAGCGTCCGGATGGGACACGTCCCTCTGGGAGCAGGGGCACGTCACAGGGACCGTCCTTTGGGCCATGGGACAAGCTCAGACGACAGCCCCAGGGCCTGAGCCTGGAAGGGGGCTGCTCCGGATGCTGGAGCTGTTGGGACAGCTCCGAAAGCGGCAGGATGGGGTGGAACCTGCAGCCCGAACTCCCCGTGTTCGGCACCGGTCCCAGCCCGTGCTCCGCACACAGGGCCCTTTACCACGAAAGGGCCCTTTACCACGAAATACACCCCCCGCCAGGACCCCCTGCCCCAAACTGCCCCTGTCCCAAAGCTGCCCCTGTCTCAAAGCTGCCTCTGCCACAAGCTGCCGCTGCCTCTGCCCCAAAACTGCCCCTGTCTCAAACCTGCCCCTGCCCCAAACTGCCCCTGCCCCAAAACTGCCCCTGCCCAACCTGCCTCAAAGCTGCCCCTGCCCCAACCTGCCCCTGCCCCAAAGCTGCCCCTGCCCCAAAGCTGCCCCTATCCCAAAGCTGCCTCTGCCCCAACCTGCCCCTGCCCCAAAACTGCCCCTGCCCCAACCTGCTCCTGCCCCAACCTGCTCCTGCCCCAAAGCTGCCCCTGCCCCAAAGCTGCCCCTGTCCCAAAGCTGCCCCTATCCCAAAGCTGCCCCTGTCTCAAACCTGCCCCTGCCCCAAACTGCCCCTGTCCCAAAGCTGCCCCTGTCTCAAACCTGCCCCTGCCCCAAAGCTGCCCCTGTCTCAAACCTGCCCCTGCCCCAAACTGCCCCTGCCCCAAAGCTGCCTCTGTCCCAACCTGCCTCAAAGCTGCCCCTGCCCCAGGCTGCCCCGCTCCCCCCGCACCTCCACCACCCTTCCTGCCCCCTTCCTCACCCCCCCGCGCCTTCCCCTCACACCCCGTACCCCAAACCTCTCCCTTCCAGCTCCCCGCACCGCCCAGACCTTCCCCTACAGAGCCCGAGCCACCCCCTGCGCCCGGGCCCGGGCCCGCGCGGCCCGGGATGACTCAGGGAAACGCGTCCCCACGCGGGGCGCGCGGGCGCGGGGCCGTGCGGGCCCGGGGCCGCGCGGGGGACGGTGCGGGGGGCCGTGCGGGGCCGGGGGCCGCTCACCACACCATGGTGCTCTCCAGAACCATCTTGCCTCCGTCCCGCACGGCGGCCCGCGCCCAACACGGCGCCGCGCGATGGGCTCCGGGCTCGCGGCCAATCAGCGCCGCCCGTCTTGGGAGGTGAGGCGCGGCGCGGCCGCGGGGCACGCCGGGAGTTGTAGTCCCGCCAGCCTCAGGGAGGCGCGAGGGGACATGGAGGGAACCGGGACCCGCGCGACGGCACCGGGCCAGGACGTAGCCCTCGGGAGCTCCAGGGAGGCCCGTGTGGCCTCCAGGAGCCTCCTTGTACCCCCTACTCTGGGCTTGGAGCCCCATTCCCGCCCAGGGGAGATGCATCCCCTTCCTCCTCCCTGTGCCCAAGGAAAGAGGGGAAAATAAATAAAATAAAAATAAATAAATAAATAAAATATAATAAATAAAGAATAAAATAATAATAAAAATATAAAATGTAAAATAATAAATATAATAAAATAAAGAGCCTGGACACATTATTGGGTTTAGTAGCATACCGTATATTGCGTCTCTGTGCTGAGAAGAGACAGCTTGTGTTTCCCAATATCCATTTTAACAGCGGCCCAAAGGAAATCAGAGTTACACGGTTAAAAGGACAATATCCACGACACGGCACGAGGTGTTTTCCACGGGGCAGGTCCCTCAGCACCGGGCTGGGAAAGGAGCAGGAGATCCCACCGTGCAGCACGGGAGCGGCGTCCACACGGAGCAGGGAAGGGCTCCGGCCTCGCTCCGCTTTCCATCCCCGGTGCTGGCGTCGGATCATCGCGCCCAAGGAAGGGGCTTTCGTCCTCTCCTTGCTCCTACCCGTGCCGACCGGCCGGGAGAACCGCAGCCGCCGCGATAGAGAAAAAAGACACTTTATTTATTCTTTTTTTTTAAAAAAAAGACATTAAAACTAGTTGCCTGCCACTTTCAAATGCGCACGCAAAAGAAAACGACGACAACAACAAAAGTTCTTCTGAAAAAACATTACAAAGCAGAGGTCAATAGTTCTGATATATAAATGCCACCCCGCCCCAGCCCTCCCCATTTCCCTACTCACTGAATAACTATCCCCAGAATAAAACACTTAAATACGACTTCATAAATAGTAAATCATGAAAAAAAAAATGAGACTTGGTTTTCTTTCCTCCTGGTAAAAAAACAAAAAACAAACAAACAAAAGAGTTAGGAGGGAAGATAAGAAGCAGTGTCTAATATAGACAGTTACTTCGGCTATAAAGTGTAACCTGCTGGATAGAGTCAGAGGTAAAGGGGAGGGAGAGCGGAAGATCCACCAGAGACATTTCCAGTCGTCCCCATGCTGATCTTCCCGATCCCGGGTCTCGTCGTGACGTTTAAATTGGTTCGAGAGCCCTTGAGACTGTTCTCGCAACTCCACCAAACCCCTTTGGATCCGGACACCCGGAGTAAGGCCGTTCCACTTGGTCTTTCAAAAAAAAAAAGGTTTTCCTTAAAAAAATAATCAGCTTATCGCATCCACTTTAAAAGTTTGAAGTGGAAAGGTGGGAAGAGACTCGCCTCTGGAACATCAACTAAAAAAAATCCCCTCTACACCACTACATTCTTTGTTTCCTTAGCAATCATTGCTAATTAGTATAGAAATCCCTTGCACTACTGCAAGGGCAAACACTTTTAAATTACTTTTTTTTTCATATATATATAAAAAAGAGGATGGAGGATTCTAACCCACTGGGAACATGGGGAAGAGTCGCTTCATTTCTTAAAAAAAGCATTTAGTGAAAATAAAGATCAGGCCAACGTTTGCTTGGAGATCTCTAGGTAAGTGTCTGCAGCCAGTGCCTGCGAGGCGTCATCGCGCCCGGCTTGTGTGCGCACAACGGAAACAGCAACAGATTTTGCTCGTTTTCAGGTTTTTGTTTCATTTAAATTGGACACGAGCCCTCAGCATCCTCAGGCTCCAGGTGCATCTTGCAGAGGCCAAAAATCTGTTGCAACACACGGAACAGGCGGCCAGGTACGCAGGAATCTCAGTTTCAAGCTCTGCAGAGCGCTGGTGTCGACCATGGCTCTGCAAATGCTGGCTAAGATATAAGTGGGAGTTATCAAAAGGGAGCTGAGCTATAAAAACTGCGAGGTTTTTGCAAGTGGTGTCCACAAAAGGATGTAACAGCAGAGCTAGGGCAGGGGAAGGGAACCGAGCGGGCTGGGTTTGGTCCGTTTGCTTGAGAAATACCAAAGGCTTCAAGGAGATGACCCTTACAAAGGGCCTTTCCCCGCAGAGGGGAAGGGAAGAAAAGGTTTGTCTAAAAAACCGGGGACAAAGCAACCCAAAACACCTCCCTGACACCTCAAAAGCTTCGCACATTCCAAGTCCTCCACGATGAAGCACTTAGCTGTCCACGTGGCAACGCAAGGCTGAGGATCCTGTAACCGAGAAAAACTGGCGGAGGAATAAAGAACAAAAAGAAAAGCTCCTCTGCGCCCAGTTTAGCTTCCACTCCCCCGTTGCGCCTCTCTCACGTGGGATACTTTTTTGGTGGAACACTGAGAAGCCTATTTATTTGTAAAAAAAAACCCACTATATTGCAGGACTGTAAAGAAGTTGATATGACCAAATTCAAACCAACACTTAAATTAAAAACTTGCTTCGAAATACAAAATTAAACCACATTGCTCTGTCGCAAACTGTCCCAACGAGGCTTCCATGCCCGTTTCCCCCCCCAGGACTCTGAAGAGTTGCCCATTCTGGCCGGGTTTGCGACGCTGGCGTCACAAGCGGCTAAATCCCAGAAAATCGGATCCCTTTCCCAGAGAACTGGAGCCTATGGAGCATTTCCTCCTCCTGTTGACCACCTGCTTTGCTCCCACCAGGCTTTAGAGAAAGGAGGACAGCACGGATACAGTCCCACCTCGAGGGCTCTGCCGTAAGGAGATTTTCCAGGCGTCCAAGGCTCAGCGGTGCTGACTCCGTCTTTGTTAATACTATCCCACTAAGTGTAGCCCAGCCTTCTAGGTTTCTGTCCAGGTTAAGATTTCTAATAAAATAAAATAAATCAGCCCCAGGGGCTGGACGTTTGCCAGGCTCCGCAGAGCACGCAGAGCGAGCCGCTTCCATCCCGACCGTCTCGGTGGTGCTTCACTGCGAAGAGAAAAGAGGGGAAATGCTGGAAAGGAGCCTGCCTTCCTCCGAGGAAGGGCAGCACAAGGGCTCCTTCACCTAAGCCACCCTGGGAGAGGGAAAGGGAAGGGAGCTGCTGAGTTGGGCTGCATTTGGGCTTTTATTTGAGCTGCCCCTTTCCATTAAAACAAGCAGGTCTGGGTATTTAATCAGTGCTGGAGCAGTGGGATAGTCCGTTCAGATTGACCCGTTTCTCTGCTATCAGACCCACTCTGGAAGCTCAGTGCCCTGCCTCTGCTCTGCCTCTCTCCTTACCTAATTTAAGGCTTTTGGGGGCGGCAGATCTCATTAAGAGCAGCGCACAAGGCAGCCCGAGCCTGCGTGTTCCAGAGGGGAATGAACGACATCTGCTTCCCGCTCTGCTCGATCCACACACAACCAGCCAGGCCGGTGCTCCCAGCAGCACAACGAGAAGTCAAAGCAGCCCCTGTAATTGCCTGTCCACCTATAGAGCTGCTCCTATTCTACCCGAATGGGAGGTACTCACAAAGCTTATCTCCGTTTCCTGCAGGTCTTCAAGCTGTTCTCTCAGTTCTGAGGAGCGCTCCGGTATGGAAGGTCCCGGGGATCCACTGGGGAGACAGAAGGGACAGATCTGTAAAGCAGGTTTTTTAAAACGAGCCCTCAACAAGTGCCATTTCTTGGCTACCCTGCTATACCCAGCGAAATGAAACATCCAAGCACTGCCCGAGGGCTTTTGTTAGGCAGATTTATTCCAGGGTCACAGGCAACACTATCCCTGCTGACCCAGGCAGCGAAAATAACACCTAGAAAACCAATCCCCCAGCAAGCACGACTCCCAACACGGGGAACAAGCACCTTTTGTCCGGCTAAGAAGCGACACCTCTTTTCAGAAGTCTCCAAGCACATGAAAATGGTCCAGGCACAAAGTATCCAGCATCTCCCCGTTGCACTGACAACTGGGGGAGGTTTATGACCGCCCGTGTGTCCCTTGATTTGTTACAGCCTGCTGGAAGCAGATTAACTGGCTCCATCTCCTGTTGCCAGCACGCAGAAGGCATCCAGGTCCGCAGCACCCCGCAGATCGGATCAACAGCAGTTCTTTAACCCAAATTGAGTCATAATTGTCCTCATCAGGCGCAAAAAAATCCACCTTTCTGCCTAGATTGAGCCTCACCAATTTGTCCGCTTCCTCTCAGCTGGTTCCTCCACTTCTGTTGAGCTTTCTGACTGGCAAATTGCCCATTCTGACCGGCAGAGAAATTAAAGACGACGACGCTCGGTGCTAGTTACAGAGCAAGAATTTCTCCCAAAGTTGACGTAAGAGCAGAGTTCTAATGAAGGGCCCGTGATCAGGTTCCCAGAAAAATAAATACCCGCCTATATCTAGCTCTGGGGCTAGGAACTTACCTTCCCAGGGGCACGTGGTGACGTGTTGGTGTGTCAGACCCCAGCACGGGGCTGCCGGGAGGTTAACGCAGCGCTGGGCCGCGAGCCAGGGGAATCCCAACCGTGCTGCCCTTCCCGGGATGAGGACAGGCTATTCCTGGAGCCTGGCACGGGGAGGGCAACGTCCCCGGCCCGTTCGGCACCGCAGCCACCTCGCCAGCCCCCAGCAGCAGGGAGGGATGAGACCTCCGAGATTTGCCGTGCCGGATCCGAGCAACTCCCGGCCGGGTGGCGGGACAGGGAGAACCGGCTCGGCGCCCGCGTCACCGTCACCGTCGTGTGGTGACAGCAAGGGCATGGATGCAGCTGCCAGCGGGTGGCACCACTCCAGGGGACAGGGGATTGTGCTGCCAAGCTCAGGCTGAGGTGGTCTGGGCACAAAAGAGCCAGATCCTGTCCCAACCCTCGGCGAGCAGAAGGGGAGAGCTGCTCTGGCTGTAGAGAGTTCCAAGGAGATCCCTATTTGGAGAGGGCTGCGTAGGTTTAAGAGGCTTCCCAAAGAGGGGTAAATACCCAACTAGACCAGCTAACTCTGTAGAGAGGGGGAAAAAAAAAACATTTAAAGCCATTCAGCGAGTTACAGTGTTAGAAATCAGTCATGTACAAACTGCTTTCACTCTTTGCTGGGTTTGCAGGGCTCAGCAGCAGCTCATAGAAGGGGGACAAAAGCTGTTTCACCATACAGCAAGCAACCTCTGCCACGTCATGCCCTCCATGTTGAAGCATTTTAACATGGCACTGACTGCGAGAACTCTGTAAGGACCAGGCAGCAACAAGCACGGGGCCAAGGCTCAGAATAAGTGTCACTGAATTCCCCCTCTGAGGCAGGATAAGGTTTCAGGCAGGCTGGTTCCTCCCCTCACCTAGACAAGATGATGCCAGGAGCTGTTCTAGGCAAATCCTTTGCTGAGCTGTCAGCTTTATGCACTTGCACGCCCACTGACCTATGTAGAGATCGAAGGAGAGAGACCTGCAGTTAAGGAAATGGCAAGGAAGGCTCCGGCATGCCCACGGCCTGGAAAGGAGCAGCTCTGGTGTAGGATCCCTACCAAGAAGTCTCCGGGTTTGCAAGGGGGAGCAAGAGGTGCTCACTGCAATTGTGTCTTGCTTTCCTTCAGCTCAGAGCAGACACTGCAATCTGTGCCAGTCTGGGTGAGGAAAGCGGTTTCCAATCACATCCAGGAGGAGAAGTTAACACCTCAGAACAGCTTCCGTGAAAGGGATTGTCCTCTGACCACAGCTCCTCCTCACACCTGCCAATGGTACCCCGTGGACAACAAATAACACATTCAGACGCAGACAGAAGCTCCCTCACAGCTCTCCATGCTCTTTTTTTTTTTTTTTTTTCCCCAAGATATTTTGAGCTCCTGTCCCAGGTCGGAGGAGCTCAACGCTGCCCAAATCAGGAAGATGCAAGAGAGCCCAACCCTCCGAGAGGAGCAGCCAGCAGGTCCCTTCGAGGGCCACCCAACGCCACATCAAGGCTCTTCACATCCATTTCCACAGCGACACTTCCACTACGTTGCTTTCATGAACACAAACCCTTCGAGTCCAACAAGGCCGTTAAACACAAAACAAGGACCCCAAAGCCACGGGGACTCCCCCACAGCCCAAGCAGGAGATGCAGGATCACGTCGCCTGTAAGGGACCGCGCGCGGGACGGGTGACACGATGCTCCCCCTTGCACATGCTCCAGCCCACGGGCCTGAACTTGCTCGACACAAAAAGGCCACTCAAGATGCAGGTTTTGCACCCATGCCAAACCCGCAAACACCCCCCAAAGCAACGCAGAGCCCTGCCACAGCCCCTAACCCCAAGCTGCAGGAGCTGCTGGCCCACGTGTGCTGGGAGAGCCCTGCTCTTACCTGTTTGCAGGAGAGTTGAGGCCCCCGCTGCCCAAGGAAGAGGTGGACAGGGTCGTTGCGACGGAATCGCTGTTGGCTTCATCCACCGGCAGCGTCCTGGGCAGGAGATCTGGACGCCCAAGGTGGGAACCTGGGTTAAAGCACAGACTGTTCCATCACCACCGCAACGAGTGGCACTACGTGGCACGAGCTGCCACACGGCACCGGCACGAGAGCTGGGCTGGATCCCACCCGAGACACCTAAAATCCCTGGGGACAGAGGGACCAGCCCTGCATTCAGTTCTCTCAACTGGAATTACTGTGGTGGCTTCGTGGGGAACAGCTTCTCCACTGACTTCTTGTTTTTTAAATCTAGCCAGTTGCTTTGCCTCCAAAGCAGCTTGCTGGGGCAATTAGTTCTACAAGATAATTATGCCCCAAGGAAAACTATTTCCCTGCAGTTCTTCTCCTGCTCACATCAGGGGAATTGGATTAGAAGTATCCTCCCCAAAATGCACTGATGGGCTCTGAGGGGCACAGAAGTAGGGCTCAGTGTCCCCTGGACCTTCTCAGTGCCCCCAAGAGATCTTGGTCCCCATCTAGTTTCACGTACCCACAATCTCAGAAAACAGGGTCCCTGGCAAATCTGCAAAGCAACAGGGTGGTGTCTCGCCCGGTTCAGGAGGCAGCAGGCTTCAATGTCACAAAGATGAGCTTAAAAAGGGCCTTTTTTAAAATTGTGGTTTGTTTGTTTAAGCCCAGGCACCAACCTTGCTCCACGTCCACCTCTGTTGTCACTTGTGCTTTTGTCTCGTAGGACACGTGTGACAGGGAGGGCACTCCTCCTTGGCAGCTCCGCCGAGGAACCGTCGTGCCCGAGCGGCTCTTCTTAGAGGGAGAAGGCTTTACTTAAAGACAAAAGCCAAAACCCCACTTGACTAACAACATTCTTCTCAGGAAGGGGTAAAAGACCCGACCCAGCAACTTTGCAGTGCCAGAGTGTGACACAGAGGCTGAAGCAACACCCAAAATGCTGAAACAGCTTCTCTAAAGTCACAGCTGTGTGGCAAGAGCAAACTGGGAGGAAGCAAGAGGTGACACAGCACATTTCCAAGAGTTCTCCCATGTTGGCAGGCAGCTTCCCGAGCAGAGGGAAGCAGAATTGCCAGCGATTGCAGGGTTGCAGCTGCACAAAAGGTACTTACACGGTATTTTCTTGAACGCTGTGTTGCACATGAAGCGTTGGAACCTCTCGGCGTAGAAGCTGGGTCTGTGCACGGATACGGTGTCCTAAGAGACAAACGTGAAGTGCAAGTCTGAATTAAGGGGTGTTCAAGGCTCTCCAGGCTGTCAATCTTGTTGTGTTGGAGTGGGAACAGTCAAGGGGTTCTTTTATGCAGCAACTAGTAGCTGTGAGAAGCAGGTTGGATCCTGAAATATGAATTATATCCAGAGCAATCAAATACTTCCTGAGGTGGATGAGCAATACTATTATTTCCCATGTTTCTGAGGGGACCTAGAAAGTTTTCCTTTTATGTGAAGTGACAGCCTCTAAGAGCCAGGATCCTATGCCCAGAAGCACCAGGAACAGGAGACAGTTTCAAGAGCCATCGCTGGAAGCTACACGGTGCATTTTTACTACTTACTCCATCATGTACAAGGGCTTTCCAAGAGTGCTCCAACTTCTTGATAAATCTGAGAAAGGAGAGGATTAACAATGATGTTAATGCCAGGTCTCCACAATCTCTGTTACATCCGTGTTACACAATCTGTTTTACATCATGTTACATCATCTTTTAACAGAAATCTTGCAGCTGTTTCTCACTGCCCAGGCAGGAGTGATTAGAGGCATTTTAGGCCACCACCTATTTTTCCCTTGCCACTTCCTGCACACTCCCTGTGTACAACAACCACAGCACAGCAAAGAACTTTGGGACAAGAAACCTGTTCCAGCAACATGAAGTAAAGGCAGTAAACAAGACCCACAAAATAATCCCAAAATGTCAAACAAAAGAAGAAATGAAACCGTTAATAAAAATAAATTAGAAAGCTTATTCGTGTCTCAACTATTTCTCCAAATCCAATCTTGATATCCAAGCAAGGGGAAATAATGCTGTGAATTGGAATTCATGCTGGCATTGCAGGTTTCCTACCTGTACGACTGCAACACATCGATGATGCCAACGTAGAGGAGCAGTCTCTCCCCTTTGGCATTGCGGGCTGGAATGCCTCCCATTCTAGGGAAAGAAAAGGGTAAAAAAAACAGGAAATAATATTTTCATACCCTACTGTCCCCCTCATGCAGCCTGGCATGAGCTGAGGACTGCGTAAAGCATCTAGCGAAGCAGCAGCACCAACGTGGACTTACTGGTCATCTGTTTCTATGGTGCCACCTCGCCGAGCTTCTCCTTGGATCGATTCCATGGCTGTGGAATACAGGGCCTTCTGGGCAGCCGGTCGGCGCGTATCCGTCTGGGATGTCCCGTCTGCCATGGCGTGCTCCCTCTGCGCCTGGTCCATGTTGTGGATTGCCACGAGCAAACTGTAATCCATGATTTTAAAACTCTGCAGGACCTGGGCGGGAAGGCAACAAAGGCCCATTCAGTGCTGCAAGCTCAGGGAAAAGGTCGGAGCAGGCGGATTCACGAGCATGGTCAGCGTTTTTGCGGAGGGCAGCGAGGGCACCGAGGGCAGGGCTGTTGATCCACGCTCCAGGGGCTCCAAAGGGACCCAAGGTACAAGCCCCAGGGCTCTGCACAGCTATTCCAAGGCAGTTTGGGACTTGGAACTGGATTCCGGCTGGCAATCCCACCCTTCTCCCAGCATCCTGCTCTACTCCGGAGCACGATCCTGGCAGGAGGAGGGAAGACGCCGTTTCCTCTCGCTCCAGAGGCTGTGCCGAGTTTAATTCGGCTTGGAAGCACGGAAGAAAACTGGGCTCCACGTCCTGCTTCCCATCCACAAAGAGATGGACAGACAGACGTCCTCTACTCAACACCCCAAGCCAAGGCTGCAAGGACAGAGGCTGCTGCCCACTTTTCTCGGGAAAAGCTCAGGAAAGGGCAGGAAGCCTCCGCACTGCCCCTCGCCCTTCCCACTTACCAAACAGTCTCTCTGCAACGTTTTGCACAAGGCGCTGTACATGTCGGAGTCTAAAAACAGCCCGTCGGGGATGTCCTGCATAAAATCCAGGTCCTTGTAGGTCGGGAAGACCTTCTCCCGCTCCTTCTGGGACGCCCGGCGCTTGTAGGTGGAGCCCTTCAGGTCGTACTTGAGGTGCATTTTCACGGAGCGGGGCAGCAGGTTGTTCATGACGACGATGCGGATGTTCTTGCCCCCAGCCTGGACACAGTACAAGCCGTAGAACTTGGGCAGCAGCGTCCTCGGGTTCTGGTTCAGGTTCTGAAACGCCAAAGGGCAGCGGGACATTTTTCAAAGCCGTTCTGGTTATTCGAGGTGCCAGTTTGAGGAGTTATTTGCTCCTTCACCTGCCTCTAAATTGAATATTTATAAAGTACCCATGCAATAAGCTGCCCAAGTGACTCACCATGTAGTAGCCAGGTAGCAGCTTCTGCAAGAACTCAGCCTCCTTGTGCTGAACCGTTTTGATGATGAACTCATCGTCGCTGGATACGTAGAAGAGGGACCCGCTGGCGCCAGAGTTGGAGAGCTCGATGAGAGGATCGTTGCAGAGCGAGTACTGAGGAAGACACAGGGAGAAAAGTGACGAATCGGAGGGCACAGATTCTTGCTTTTAAATATGAACAGAGGCAAAATGTAGGGACACGCACAGCATCTACCACTAAGACAAGAGGAAAGAGGGCAAAACGCCCAAACACACAACAGCATGGGAGCAAATAGGCAACAACGTACCAGGTAGTCATCCGGTCGGATCCCGAAGAGCTCCCGGAAATAGCGGAACGCCACCGGAGCGTAGGTTTTGAAACGGAAGTCGTTGTAGTGATGAGCTGGGGTCAGGTTACTGCCTTCGCTGCTCGAAGGGAGAAGCACACGAGTGTTTGTACCCGAAAGGTTTCTTGGAGGCACCCGAGAGCACCCGCCGAGGGGAACGGCCTGACACGCAGCACAAATCAGCATTTTTCACCCAAACAGGGGTGTCTCAGGCACAAGAAGAGCCAGGAGAGGCTCCAGGAGGCAGCAGGAGAGCTGGGCTCACCCCTGCAGTCAACTGCTGAGCTTGGGGCTGCTTCCCAATGTACAGACAGGGGTAGGAGCCAGCTCTCCCGCCGTCGAGCGCGGCGGAGGGGACACGAGCACTGACCTGGGGAAGAAAATGCTTTCTACGACGTAGAAATCTTGCATGAGAACATCTCTTTCAGGTTTGGTGCTCAAGCTCCCAACTGTGTGCGTAATTCCCAGCTGAATGGCCCCTTTCAAGGCCGACGAGGTTGTCTGGAGGGGCAGGAAACACACGAGTTAGACGTGATGCAGCGGGTCGCCAACGGGCACAGGCAGAGCTCAAAGTTTCAATCAGGGGATTTTACACCAACTGGCTCCAGGGACAGGTAGACATGAACCCTGCTGCAAGGCTTGCTGGAAATGTGAAGGCTGCAGAGCAGGTGCAGGTTGGATTTGTGAGCTGCCGCTCATGGATATTTCCCTTGGCTTCCACGTAAAACAAACGGAGCCAGGGCTCACAATCCAAACAGCTCGTGTTTTCCTGCAGCTAAACGAAGCTCAGCCCCCTCCCATGCAAAAGAAACCACTGCAGAGCAAAGCATTTGGTGACAGAGGGATACCCCGGGGTCTAAGACCAGATTTGAGGAATATTTTGCGCTTTTGCCCAGGCGTGCATCCTCCACGAAGCCCTAGAAAACGGCCACAAACATTTCACCTGCTTCACTGTTTCTGTCCTATCACAGCTGGTTGCCTGTTGCCAATTGCTTTTATGTAGCAAAAAAATTCAAACAACAGCTCATGACCTCTGCAGAAGGAAGCTACATCCCAAACTTAAGTAAAAAAGCAATTCCAAAAGGCACTATCAAAAAAGCTTTTGAAGCAGCACATGAATTCCTCCCATACGCTCCAGTTCCTTACCAGACAGGTAGGGAAGTGCAGCTGGATTAGAGATTTGGAAGAGCCGCTTCCGTAAAGCACTCAAATGTCGGCACCAAATCACTGCCCAACCTCAACCCTTCTGGGATTGTGTGTGAATCAGAAGGGACCCAAGAAGTGTTGCTGAGGGGCCAAGTTTCAAATTAATCCCCTCTGGAAGGCGGCAGCAGCAAAGGCCACGCTCAGCCCTGGGATTTCCCAGGTTCTGGCCAGCGTTTGTGTTGCAAACAGGAGGACACCCCTGCCAGGAGCCGTGCAAGAGGAAACCCACCTTTTTATAGGTGGTCTCCCCCGTGGAATCCACTCCTCTGTGGCCCTTCTTTATCGTCTGTGAGCCCGGCTGTCCGGAAGAACCCGGCATCTAGGATGGGAGAGAGAGATGGTAAAGATTAGGAATTAAAATACATAACTTGAAAAGAATAAGAATCTTGCTGCAACCTCAACTGGGCTGCTGCCCGGGTTCTACACGTATTTAAGCCTGAAAGGAGGCATTTTAACACTCTTAGAGGACATTCTGTTAACTAGGGGGAAAAACAGCAATTTATCAGCCAAACTTACCTCTGAGGTGAGTGATTTTTTGAACGTTGAGGAACCTGTTAAAATAATAAAGGCATATTTAGAGTTAATCGTTATTAGGCAGCACAAAAAGCTTGGCATTCTGCTTGGAGCTCCCCAAAAAGCACTGACTCATGCTCGATTTCACCCCAGCTTCTCTGACAGCAGCAAGGAATGTTGTCAAACCACACGGAAAGGCTGTTCTGCTCCCTGCAGCCCCACTCAGTTTGTGCCCAGGCCACTGTCCTTGGCTACCGTCTGCTCTCGCTGGGTCCAGGAATCTCCTCTGGATTCCTGGAATCTCCCCTGGATTCCCGGAATTCTCCAGCTCGGCGTGAACACAAATTGTTCTACCAGATTTTCGCATTGCTTCGGGATGCCCTGTGCTTGCAAAGGACCCTGGCATTAAATGCAACACGTGCAATTAACCCCCAGTTCCTTTTGGAGCAAACGATTACGTAAATGAGACCTTCCAAAAGCCCCAAGATTCCAGCACGCCCGAAGTCGCTTCATCCCCTTGGAAATCAGCTGTGTTCCTATTCAATCTTCCATACAGAATCATATTCCAAGAGGATTTGACCACAGCGCTCTCATCAGAAGACCCTGCAGCAAATTTGGGGGGTTTTTATCCTGCCTTAATCGCATACACAAAACATTTAAAGGATATAAAAGAAGCCTCAACTGAGAGGATGAGCATCCCAAAGCACAGGGGAGCCGGGTGCTGGGAAACCCACCCTCCTCCTGCAGAAAACTCTCTTTTTTCACTTTTTTTTTTGCTAAATGACTCCAAAGAGCCTCTAGATCAGAGGCCCCGACGGGGAGAAAAGGGTTGGAAAGAGGAAAGTCGCTGCATGTGGTCACAAGCCCCGGTCCCAACACGCCCTGTTCCGAGGCAGGAAGCACCGCTCCCTCCCGGCGCTTTCCAGGCAGTTTTTCCGACTGGGAAAGCGGCGATTCCCGTCTGCCCGGCACAAAACACCCATTCACCCTGGCTGGAGAGACCCAAACAGTTAACTCGAGCTGCTCGCCATAGGAAAAAGGAAACAGGCTGCGGTTAGAAACTCACAGCGCCCAAAAATGAGCTCATTACATCCCAAAAAAACTCCCTTTTTTTCTTTTTTTTTCCCTTTCACGAGCCTGGGAGCAATCCCTAGGGCCGATTCCAGCGCATTCCTCCGAGCTGTTTACTGGAAGCTGAATCAAGCTAAGCAAATAGCTGCCTGGCCTTGGCCGTCCTGGATTATTTCCAGTCGGCACAGCCAGGATGTTCTTCCAGCCACGAAATCACTGCAAGAATCAAAAGCTAAACAGAAGCCGCAGGGATGGCACCTGCTCAAATAGTTTGGGCAAAAGTTTTGTTGCAAAGAGCATAGCAAGACGCCCAAGTCAGATCCTTAACTTGTTTTTTTCCCAGCAAACGCACACAGCAACTGGATTTAGGCAGGACAGATACCTGCGTGGCTCTGTGTTTAAATAGAGCCGCTCTGGCAAGTTTTGCCTCGTGTTTTTGGTAAAAATACCCCGCGGAGCCGGTCGCGCACCCCAGCACAGCGCGAGCTCCGCGCCGGGATCCGCCTTCCTCTTCCTCCTGCATCTTCCTCCGGCACAGGAGAGGCTGCCCCCTCCGCAGATCCACGGCACGAGGGCTTTCCCCATGCGGCTCTTTTACGCTCCGGACCGGGAAGATCCTCTTGGATTCTCCGTGCGTTTCGGGGGAACGCGTCTGCGCAGGGGCACAAGCCGGGTGGGACCCCAAAATACGGGCCCTGCTCCACACTGTCAGTGTGGAGGCTTCCCAAAAACGTCCCCGGCCGCGCGCGGAGACGAACGCGTCTCCCGCAAACCCAGATCCAAACCTGCACGCGGGAAGAGCGGAGCCGCCTCTTTGTATCCGAAGTGCAAACCGGGCAGAAACGGCAGCAAAAACGGCCCCCCTGGAACAATCCTGCTGCGCACACGTTGCTGTCCAGCGCTCACACAGCACACACGGAAAACAGCAGCTTCCCACGAGGGCAGCGTGGGGAAAAGGCCCCCGGTTTCGGCAGTCCCCAGAAGCCAAGGCAGGGGTTATCGCGTGGCGCTTTGCTGTTGGTTACTGGGCAGGGAGAAACCATGCTTTTCTAAGCATATATATGCAACACGACTACCTCTTCGAAATGGTACCACTGAGCAGCACAAGAAGCTGAAATCTATGCAAGGAAAAGAAACAGAAAGGTTACGCAGGCGTCCCGGGTGAATGGGTCCTTTCAAGGGATGTGTTTTCGCTGAGAAAGTTACCCCAGTATGAAAAGAAATGCTGTTTGCACGAGGTAAGGTGCAGCTTCAAGCTCTACATGGCCAACGCGCAATGCAAACCTCGGAAAGGGAAGAGCATAAGGATTGCTCCTGCTTTTGCAAGGAAGCTCCTGCAGGAACATGGGCAAGGGCGGCCTCAACCCAAAGTTGAAGCCAACGCTCTTAATCCCAGTTTTCTCAGTTGAAAAACGACCTCAGGAATCAAGGCTGGGCACTAAACTTGATAATTCCCTTCTTGGAGGCACCCGAGGGAAGGTGGCAGCTCAAACCTGACATCTCCATGTGCTCTCCGACAGCCCTGGGAGAAAGAGGAGCAAAATAACCCCGAGTGCCCCCGACGCAGCTCGTTAAATAAACGAGATCGTCTCGGTGATGGTTTCAGCAGCGGCGAAGGATGGAGCAGCCCACGGAGGCAACAGGACTGAGCGGGGGAAAGTGGAGAGAAGTGGGCACAAGGCCTGAGAAAAGGAGAGCGAGCTAGAAATATCCAGCATCTGTTCCCGACTCTCTTCCATGTTTCTTCCTCCGTTATCCTGCTCACAGCCCCAAGCCTTTGGCCTTTCTCCTGCCCCAGTCCAAGACACGGGCGTGGAGACACTCCGGGCCTCGTTACGGAGCCGCCTGGGACTCAGGAACACCCTGGGAATCCAAGAATCCTGTAAAAAAGCCACAATTTAAACTAAGGAGCATTAAAAAAATCATTGAACAAATAAAGGAAAAAATACCTTATGGCTCAGTGCAACGGCTGGAAAAAAACAAGGGTGCAAGAAGAGCTAAGCGCTGTGAAAAGTGAGTGAAATACCAGCCTGCAGTGTGTTCATTTTATTGCTTTTCCTGATGTTTCAGAGCAAAAACATCCTGGGGGCGGGGGGAGAGCAGGAATGAGGTTATCTCGAGTTTCCCAGGAGAAGTCGGGGCAGAGGGCAGGATTTGCTGGGAGCATTTAGCACCTCCGCGTCGAGGAGGTCTCGGAGAGGAGAACGCTGCGGGATTTTCTGGAGAATTCCTCCCCTGTTACCTGTGGAAAAGCTGGAAAGAGGCTAGTGCCTCGGAGCAGGCTCTTCTGGCACACAGGATCCTGCCCATTTGAAAATGAATCCCGCAGTTGGCCTGAGCCCATCGATTTTATAGTTCTGCATTGCTAGAGCTTGCCACAAAAACACCTCAAGGATCGGAAATTTCAGCTCATCCCTGCCCCCTAAACAGCAAGAGCTGGTCAAGAAATACAAAACTGCTCATTTTTGCATGGCCTGGTCGTTGGGAATGCAGGTTTACAGCTAGCAGAGCTACTTAAGGGATCTTTCAAATAAACTCTTAAAGGATTTCTATTTCTCTAGAAGGATAAAATTGAGGTCAGATGGAAGGTATCTGCTGCCCTGGGAGCGCTCTGCTTTTTAAATAAGGCAGAGTCCTCGGGGATGTGGCAAGATAATATATTTAATCACCACGATTACATAGCAATCGAGAACAAGAACAACTGCCTGTTGTGGTGCTTGGAATTGGAGGAAAACAAATCCCAAGGAACGAAGCTTTGTGCAAGCAAAGGGAGGCGGGAGCCGGAGAGCCCCGGAGCAGGGCAAGGATTCGGCCCTCGGATGGACTCGTCACTCACTGAGACAGCCCAACCTGGGGACGGTGACAAAGCCGAGCAATTCCCGTGTCGCCGAAAGCGACGGTCCCCGTCTCGACACCAGGACCTGGTTTATGGTATCGCTCCACGACACCAAGGAGACGGTTTTGACACTTTGATACTAGAGAAGGACACGAGAGAGACACGTTTTATAACTCAGAGACAGGACTTAAGTGTTTTGAAGACCGATTTTAAGTTAAAGAGGAGCCGTTTGGGCGCTTTTGAACTAATCCGCTCTTCCCTCCTGGCTGGACCAGGACAGGAGCTGCTCTCCTGCAAGGACTTAAGGAACTTAAGGAACAATTTCTTAACAGTGAGGGTGCCAGAGCCCTGGAACAGGCTGCCCAGAGAGGTTGTGGAGTCTCCTTCTCTGGAGATCTTCAAACCCGCTTGGCCGCAGCCCTGTGCCACATGCTCTAGGTGACCCTGCGTGTGCAGGGGGCTGCGCTGGATGATCCCTAGAGGTCCCTTCCAACCCTAAGCATTCCATGATTCCATGATTCTGTGACTTGCTGCTGGGGGTGGATGAGCCTTTCTAGAGCTTTTCCACCCATGTTGAGGATGGAGCAGCTCAGGGCCCTGCTCGTGGCTCCGTAACTCCTGCCAGAACAACTCGTCTGTCCCCATAGAGCAAATCTGGAGAGCAAATCTGGAGAAAAAACCTTTTGTCTGTAGGGAAGGGGGACAATGACCTCTCAGCTGCCTCCGTAATTACGAAGCGGCCGCTGCAGCAGAGGCACAAAGAACCCAACAACTGAAACCCCCCATTAGCATTTTGGGCCCTTCAAAAGCAGGAAACCTCTCGGGGCTGCCCCGGCGGGTGGAACGGCCAGGGCTGGAGGGAGGGAATCGCTGCTCGTGAAAGGGGGGGAGTTTCAGAATCCTTCCCGGCCCCAGTATTTGAGTGTGAGGCAGCAGCTCGCTGAGTAACCAGCCCCGGGGCCATCGGCACCAGCACGGCTGGTTTGGGATGGTTTAAGGCTTACTGGGGCGAAAATGGGAAGCCCTGTGTCCAAAACATCAGCTTTACACACAGCTACGGCCCCCTCCTGTCTGCCCCCCGTCTCCCGGGGATCTGCCCAAGCAGCACTGGAAGGAGTAAGCTGGGAATCTAAAGCCTCCACATGGTCAGGATAAAGCAGTAAATGGCCACGTTCTGGCACGGGGCTGAATTTGGGGCCGCGTCGGCTTCTCTCCAGGCTGGAAACAAAAGCACCGGCTCCCGCTCCAACCTGCTCCCGGTTCTACCTGCTCTGGCTCTACCAGATCCTGCCCAAAGCCCAGATCCTGCCCGGCCCGGCACAGAGAGGCAGGAAATGAGCAGCAAAACATCCCACCAGCAACATCCCGCTCCCTTCGGAGCGGGCGGCGGAGCCTCCCGGAGATCGGAGCAGCAGCCGGGAGCGGCGACGGAAACCTGTGGCTAGCAGGGATGGACCAAGGCGAGCGCACGGCCCGCGGCCCAGGCTCCACCATCAGGATTCACGTCCTGCTTTCCAGCGCTGCCATTGATTCCAAGAGGAGAGAAGGGATTCAGCCGTGCGCTTCCACGTTTTCCTCTTAAGTGAAGCTCTCGGAACCCTTCACACCCACGAGACTTCCCAAGCAGGCTCTGCCATCCTGTGTTGGGAACCTTGTAGGAAGCCGCTGCTGTTTCGAGCCAGCGCGAGAGGCCCGGGGGTTGTATCGAGGGGGAAAAAGGCTGCCCTGGCGCCGAGCACCACAGATCCCCCCGGGAAACGCTGCAGAGGGCCGAGCCGCACGTTTAGGAACCAGGAAGCCCCGCGTTTCATCCCGGCCCCGCTCTCCACAGCCGCGCGCGCTTTGTCACCCCGGGATCCCTCAGGAACGAGGCCCGTGCCCAGCCCGGAGCCGCGGGGGGAGGTTTCTGCGCCGTCCCCGCCGCGGAGCCGCCTCGGCCCGCCGCGATCCCTGCCCGCCCCGCGCGGCCCCCTCGTACCCGCGAGGCCGCCGCTGCTGCCGCTGCTGCCCCCGGACTCGGGCCCGGCCGCCGCCATCTTGCTGCGCTGCCTCCTCCTGTGGCGCCCGGCGGCGGCGGCGGCGGCGGCGGCTCGCGCGCTCCGCCCCCCCCCTTCCCCCCCCGCCTCCCGACTTGGTACCGCCCGCCCCGCCCTGCGCCGCCGCTCCGGACCGCACCACCCGGCAGGGGCGGGGGGGGAGTGCGGAGCCCGCACGCGGCGCACGCGGCGCACGCGCCGTCGCCGCGTCCCTCAGCCCCGCCCCCCGGGCGCAACCACTGGGCGCGGAAAAAGAGGGGGGGGATCCTCCCGCCGGAGGCGTGTGGGTGTTCATAGGGCGCATGCGCGCAAGGGGAGGGGGCGAAGCGGCCACGTGACGGGGAGCGCGGGCGCGAGAGGTGGCGCACGCCGCGGATGACGTCACGCCGGGGCTCGGCGATGACGTCACACCCCGGCGCTATAGGCGACGCCCCCCCGCCCTTTGCGCCTATACGAGAACCTGTAGCCCGCAGGGCGGCGCCCTCTAGAGGTACCAGCCCCGCACTCTGTAAGGGACCATATAGGGCACTTATAGCCTATAGGGGGGGCCGTGCCCCATAGGGAACCTCCCGCCGCCTATAGCCCCCCCGCAGCGCCCTCCCCTCTAGGGGGCGTGGCCGCTCTCATCGAGCGCTCGGCGCTCGGCGCGCGCTGCCTGGGCGCGCGCGCGCGGGGAGGCAGGCGGGCGGCAGGGCGGGCGGCGGCGCGCCGAGCGCGGCGGCGGCGCGATGAGCCTGGCGGAGGGCCGCGCCCCGCGGCGCACGGCCGGGAACCGCCTCTCGGGGCTGCTCGAGGCCGAGGAGGAGGATGAGTTTTACCAGACCACGTACGGGGGCTTCAACGAGGTGCGGGCGGCTCGCAGGGGCCTGGGGCTGCTCGGGGTTGAGGGTCTCTGAGGGGACCCTGAGGGTTTGGGGGGGCCCTGGGGGACGGAGGGGGCTGGGGAAGCTCCGTGGGGGGTGGGAGAGTCCTGGGAGCCCCAGGGGGGGCAGGAGGGAGGTTTGGGGGCGCTTATGGGGGGGGAGGACCGGGGAGCCCCTTTGGGGAGGCCGGGGCGGGCGCTGAGACCCTGAGGGCGGCCTGGGGCTGTGGGGGGGGCGTTGGGGGCTGCAGGGGACCCTTGGGGACAACGGGAAGCTTTGGGGGGGGGGCGCTGAGCGGGGGGGGCGTTCGGGGCCTCTGAGGGGGGACTGGGGGAGCAGGGGGTCCCGTGGGGGCTGCAGGGGACCCTTGGGGACAGCGGGGAGCCCTGGGACGGGGGCAGTTTGCGGAGGCGCCGCCATCCCGCAGGAGTCGGGCGACGACGAGTACAAGGGCGACCAGTCGGCCAGCGAGGACGAGGTGGACTCGGACTTCGACATCGACGAGGGCGACGAGCCCAGCAGCGACGCGGACGAGGGCGAGCCCCGGCCGCGGCGACGCGGCGCCACCAAGGCCTACAGGGTGAGGGGGGGCGGCCCCGGACGCCCGGGCCCCCCCGGGGGCTGCTCCCTGCTGCCCGTCTTTACGGAGCTGCCTCTGAAGCGCCGGGGGAAGATCCGCGAAAAGGGGGTCGTTAAGGAAAATTAACGCTGTAATTAGTGATATAGGGGGGGATGCCTCTCTGGGGCTGTCGGGGCCTCAGCAGGGACCGCTCGGTGGCCCCTGCCTGGGCTCGTGTTTGAACGTGGAAGTTGAGCAGGGAGGGAAGCCTCCCATTTCCCGCACCCCGTTCCCGCAGGAGCCCATCAAGACCCTGCGCCCCAAGAAGCCGGACGCTGCCCAGAAGACGCGAGAGGTGAAATCCGTCCCCTCGGAGCTGCAGGATGAAGTGGTAGACAGCGAATGTACGCGGGCCGGGATGGGGGGCTGGGAAGGGGGGCGGCCGGCGCTCGCGGCTGACGCGCGGCCGCGGCGCCAGGCCGCAAGCACATGCGGCAGTCGACCACGGAGCACACGCGCCAGACCTTCCTGCGGCTCCAGGAGCGCCAGGTGCAGTCCAAGCGCAAGAAGGGCGGCGCCAACCACGACCGCCCGCTCACGCAGGAGGAGCTGCTGGAGGAGGCCAAGATCACGGAGGAGATCAACCTCCGCTCGCTGGGTGAGCGCCCGCGCGCCGGAGCACGGGGAGGCGCCGAGACCCCTGCCCGTCCTCCCAGGGGGACGGGGAGGCGCCGAGACCCCCTCTTGTCCTCCCAGGGGGACGGGGAGGCGTCGAGACCCCTGTTTGTCCCCATGGGGAAGCAACGAGACCCCCGTTTGTCCTCCCAGGGAGGCACCGAGACCCCCGTTTGTCTCCCCGGGGGGACAGGGAGGTGCCAAGACCCCCATTTGTGTCCCCAGGGAGGTGCCAACACCCTCATTTGTCCCCCCAGGGGGACGGGGAAGCACCAAGACCCCCATTTGTCCCCCTGGGGAGGCACCGACTGCCCCTTTTGTCCCCCCAGGGGGATGGGGAGGCACCAAGACCCCTGTTTGTCCCCATCGGGAAGCACCGAGACCCTCCATTTGTCCCCCTGGGGAGGTGTCAACACCCTCATTTGTCCCCCCAGGGGGATATGGAAGGCACCGAGACCCCCGTTCCTCCCCATGGGGAGCACTGAGACCCCCATTTGTCCCCCTGGGAAGGCACCAACAGCCCCTTTTGTCCCCCCAGGGGGATGGGGAGGCGCCGAGACCTCCGCTTGTCTCCCCGGGGAGGCACCGAGACCCGGTTTGTCCCCCTGGGGAGGTGCCAACACCCTCATTTGTCCCTCCAGGGGGACGGGGAGGTGCCGAGACCCCTGTTTGTGCCCCTGGGGAGGTGCTGAGATCCCTGTTTGTCCCCTCGGGTGGCTGGAGAGGCGCCGAGACCCCCCATTTGTCCCCCTGAGGGGACAGGGAGATGCCAAGACTCCACATTTACCCCCCTGGGAAGGCGCCGAGACCCCCATTTTGTCCCTCCTCCGGCTCCTGCAGAGAACTACGAGCGCCTGGAGGCCGACAAGAAGAAGCAGGTGCAGAAGAAGCGCAAGTGCGTGGGGCCCGTCATCCGCTACTGCTCCGTCACCATGCCCCTCGTCACGGAGCTGGGCAAGGAGGAGAACGTGGACGTGGAGGGGTAGGGACGCGCGGGCGGGCGCCAGCTCCGGCCCCCCGGCTCCATCCCGTTGCACCGAGGGGGCCAGGCCGGGCGTTCGGCTCCCTAATCCTGCCCTTGAGCCGGGGGATTTGGTGGCTCTGGGAGTCGCCTCGGGGTTTCCCCCCGTGTCCCGCCCGAGCTAATTCCCGTCTTTCCAGGTTGGATCAAGACGCGCAGCAGGCGGAGGCGGCGCCGGCGCCGGGCGGCAAGTGCTCGCGGACCTTCATCACGTTCAGCGACGACGAGACCTTCGAGCGCTTCTTCCCCAAGGCCAAGCAGCCGCGGCTGCCCGTGCGCGAGCTCTGCCCGGTGACGCACAAACCGGCCGTGTACCGGGACCCCATCACCGACATCCCCTACTCCAGCATCCGCGCCTTCAAGATCATCCGCGAGGCCTACAAGAAGTACATCACGGCGCACGGGCTGCCCAGCGCCGCCGCTGCCACGGCCGCGCTGGCCGCCGCGCCGCCGGGCGCCGACGCCGCCGGCCGCGCCACGCGCCAGAAGATCATCATCAAGCAGAGCGTCCCGGCCACCTGAGCGGGCGCGCGGGGGGCCTGGGGGCCGCTCGGCCCGCCCGCGGGCGAGGGCGCCGCTTTTTCGGGGTATTTATCGACTTTTTACGGTTTTTATATGGAAGGAGGTGGCGGCGCCGCTGTCTAATAAAGCCGAGGTGTGTGGATGGTTCCGCTGGGAAATGAGCAGCGCCGGGGATTCCTGGAGGCCCTATGGAAAACAAAGGGGTGGGGGGACGGTTTTCCAGAGGGCTGGCCCAGGTCCCGGGGGGCGGCAGCGGCACCTGCTCCCGGCTGCTCCGGGGGATCCTGGTGGATCAAAACGGGGGAGCGGAGAGGGGGGAGCCGCAGCCTGAGGCTGCTCCCGGGAAGCTCCGGGCGGCTCCGCGGGGCGCTGGCCGGGCGCGATAGCGCGCGGGGATATGTGATCTCGCCCCTCCCCGCGCCGGGCGCCGGATAAAGCGCTGAGCTCACGCGCTGCCGCCGCAGCCCCGGGGCCGGCGCCCGCGCAGCCGCCCCGGCCAGCACCGAGGTAGGGACGCGGCGGTGGCGGGGGGGGGGGACGCTGGGGACGCTGTCCCCAAGGCGGTGGCTTCCCCGGCTCGGTGGCACCGGTGCCCTCGTGGGGGACCCCCTGGGCACCTCTCTGTGCAGAGCAGCAAGTGTCTCCCTGGGTTCGTCCCCTGGTGGCAGGGGGGACATGGGGGACTCTAGGGGTTTCCCCTGCTGCTGGGGCTGCCCAAGTGGCACTTGCGGGTGGGGACAGGGCGCTGAGGTCCCCATGGGGCACCCTGGAGCCCTCTGGGTTCCCCCCAAATACAGGGGGCTGGGGGGGGGGCTCCCTGCACCTGCAGCCCCCACCCTGGGGTGCCCCACGGTGTCCCCAGCCTTGGGGACCCTCCTGCGCTCAGTGTCCCCCGCTGCTTCCCAGGCCGCCACCATGACGTCCTACCGGCAGGAGCTGGAGAAGTACCGGGACATCGACGAGGACAAGATCCTGCGGGAGCTCTCGGCCGAGGAGCTGGAGCAGCTCGACCTGGAGCTGCTGGAGATGGACCCCGAGGTGGGGGACGCCCCGTCCCCAACGCTGTCCCCAGCGGGGCCGCACATGGCACCGGGTGCCCAGGGCCCCGGCGCTGGCACAAGGAGGGGGACGGGGGGCGGCGGGTCCTTTGGTGGTGGGGGTGACACCCGGGTTGTCCCCGTCCCCAGAACGTGCTGCTGCCCGCGGGGCTGCGGCAGCGGGACCAGACGCACAAGAGCCCCACGGGGCCGCTGGACCGCGCGGCCCTGCTGCAGCACCTGGAGAAGCAGGCGCTGGAGGTGGCCGAGCGCGACGACCTGGTGCCCTTCACCGGCGAGAAGAGAGGTGCGGGGACACGGGGGACACAGGGGACACGGCGGGGACATGGGGGACACAGCAGGAACGCGGGGGACACGGTGGGGATGCGGGGAGCGGGGCCCTGCAGCACCGGGTATATTTAGCTCGGCTCAGATGTCCCGGGTGAGCTGGGTCCCCGCCAGCCCCGGGCATGGCCACCTTCGGCGGCAGTGTCACCCCCCTCGCGGGCGGCGCTGCCACCCGGCAGCAATGTCACCCCTGTGGGCGCTGCCCCACTCCCCGGTGTGGGGGCACGAGGCTGGTGGCAGCGCGCGGGGAGGCAGCGCGTGGCACGAGGCAGTGCGGGTGGCAGCAGGTGGCACATGGCAATGCAGGTGGCACACGGTGGCACAAGGCGGCGTGGGTGGCACACGGTGGCACAAGGAGATGTGGGTGGCACAAGGTGGTACACGGCGGTGTGGGTGGCATATGGTGGCAGCAGGTGGCACACAGTGGCACATGGGTGGCACATGGCGGTGGGGACACGTGGCCACACGCCCGTGTGACACCCGTGTCCCCCCGCGCCCAGGGAAGCCCTTTGTGCCCAAGGCGCCCGCGCGGGAGCTGCCGCACGAGGAGCAGGTCACGCTGGAGCCGGAGCTCGAGGAGGCGCTGGCCAACGCCACCGATGCCGAGATGTGTGACATCGCGGGTGCGCGCGGCCACCGCGGCCACCGCCAATGCGCAGGGACCTCCCGAGTGGCCACCGGGGGGCCTTGGGGGCAACTACAGCCCTTTGGGGTGTCCTTGGAGGCAGCTGTGGCTTCTCTGGGGGGTCTTGGGGACAACCAGAGTTGCCCGGGGGGACCTTGGGGACAATTGTGTCCCCTCTGGGGACTCGTGGAGACAACTGGGATTGCCTAGGGGGACCTTGGGGGCAGTCATGGCCCCTCTGAGGGGTCTTGGGGACAACCCGGATTGCCTGGGGGGGCCTTGGGGACAGTCGTGGCCCCTCTGGGGGAGTCTTGGGGACAACTGGGGTTGCCCAGGTGGGCCTTGGGGACAACTGTGGCCTCTCAGGGGGGTCTTGGGGACAGTCGTGGCCTCTCTGGGATGTGCTGGGGACAACCAGGGTTGCCCGGAGGGGCCTTGGGGACAGTTGTGGCCCCTCTGAGGGGTCTTGGGGACAACCGAGATTGCCCAGGGGGACCTTGGGGACAATTGTGGTCTCTCGGGGATTCTGGGGACAACCGGGATGGCCCAGGGAGGCCTTGGGGACAGTTGTGGCCCCTGTGGGAGGTGCTGGGGACAACTAGGGTTGCCCGGGAGCGCCTTGGGGACAGTCATGACCCCTCTGGCAGGTGCTGGGGACAACTGTGATTGCCCAGGGGGGTCTTGGGGACAGTCATGGCCCCTCTGAGAGGTCTTGGGGACAACCGGGATTGCCCAGTGGGGCTTTGGGGACAATTGTGGCCTCTTGGGGGTACTGGGGACAACCGAGGTTGCCCGGGGGGGCCTTGGGGACAGTTGTGGCCCCTGTGGGGACTCCTGGGGACGAGCGGAGCCGCGTCCCTGTGCCCGCAGCCATCCTGGGCATGTACACGCTGATGAGCAACAAGCAGTACTACGACGCGCTCTGCAGCGGCACCATCTCCAACACGGAGGGCATCAACAGTGAGTGGCCGCGGGCACCGGGGGCGGCGCGGGGGCCGCGCGGGCGCCGCCGGACGCCGATGCCGACACCTCCGTGCCCAGGCGTGGTGAAGCCGGATAAGTACAAACCAGTGCCGGACGAGCCGCCCAACCCCACCAACGTGGAGGAGACGCTGCGGCAGATCCGGGCGGACGACGCGGCCCTGGAGGACGTCAACCTCAACAACATCAAGGTGACGCGGGTGGCACCGCCGAGGGTGCTGCCTTGGAGCATCCCTGCTGTCCTGGCATTCCTGGGAGCTATCCCGGCGGATCCCCGTGGGGCGGCTCCCTGGCCCTGTGGCCAAAGGAGCAGCCTCGAGGTGGCCCTTGGGCACCCATCCTCAGCCAGGGTGGCCCTGGGGTGTCCCCAGGGTGCTGGTCCCCCATATAGGGCCTCACGGTGCCAGTCCCCACCCTGGAGGCTTCCCAAGGGGCTGCTCCCTATTCCCGGGCCACATCCCAGTGGAGCAGCCAGGGCCAGGCCAGCTTTTCCTGGGGGCAACCGTTGTCCCCAACCTGCTTGTGTCCCTCTGTCCTTGGTGACGCTCGTAGCCCCTCTGGGACCCTTGGGAGCTCCCGTGTGCCCCCAGGAACGTCCCCGTGCCCTCGGTGCCATCTCCCTGCCCGCGGCGGCCCCGCGGCGCTCTGCTCCCAGGACATTCCCATCTCCACGCTGAAGGACATCTGCGAGGCCATGAAAACCAACACGCACGTCAAGAAGCTCAGCCTGGTGGCCACGCGCAGCAACGACCCCGTGGCCAACGTGAGTCCCGTCCCCCGGCCATGCAGGGGACATTGTCCCCTGTCACCAGCTCCATCCTGGACTCCCCAAGCTGCCACCAGCAGCCACTGATGGCACCAGGGTGCTGGTGGCAGCCCAGGACATGGCCAGGGGGAAGCTCCCCACGTCCCTGAGGTGACACCCAAGGTGACAGCCAAGGTGACAGCCGAGGTGACAAGCGGCTCCCGCAGGCCGTGGCCGAGATGCTGGTGGAGAACAAGACCCTGCAGAGCCTCAACATCGAGTCCAACTTCATCACGAGCGCCGGCATGCTGAGCATCATCAAGGCCATGCACCAAAACAGCACCCTGAGCGAGCTCAAGGTGGACAACCAGGTAGCCACGGGCACCCACGGGTGGCCCCCGCGGGGCGCAGGGGGGTCGGTCGGCGACGGGTCCCCCGTGTCGCGCAGTGCCAGCGGCTCGGGGACACGGTGGAGATGGAGATGGCCACCATGCTGGAGCAGTGCCCCTCGGTCACCCGCTTCGGCTACCACTTCACGCAGCAGGGCCCGCGCGCGCGGGCGGCCAGCGCCATCACCAAGAACAACGAGCTCCGTGAGTTCCCGGCCGGAATCGCTTCCCGTGGGACGCGGCGGCGGGAAGGCGGCCCCTGGCTGACCCGCGTGTCCCGCCGCAGGTCGCAGGCAGAAGAGAACCTGAACGCGGCCCCGCGGCAGCTGCCGGCCCGACGCGGAGCCGGCTCGGGTTTCCGCTCCTGCCGCTTCCCGAGGGTCGGAGCCGCCGGGAATAAAGAGCACGGAGGGACACGGGGGTCTGCGGTGGCTGTGGGGAGCCCTGCGGGGGCAGGGGGGAGCGGGGTGGGGGGCGCCCTGCTTTGGGGGCATTGGGGTGGGCAATGGGGCACGCGGGTGCCCGTGACGCAGGCCGGGAGCTGCCACGGGATATTTATACCCGCGGGATTGGGTTACCGGCTGGGGGGGACGGGGCACCCCCCCGGGAGGAGCCGGGTGTCCCCTGGCACAGAGCCACCCCCGGCATCCCGGGGGCCGCGCGGGGATCCGGGAGGAGCCCCCGGGCACCCGGCCTGGCTCCCGTTTGCGGCCCAGGGTAAATCCCGGGGGAAACGGCAGCCCGGGCAGAGGTGCCAGGGGGGACGGGAGGGGACGGGCCCTTCGGCACCGGCCCCTGGGGGGTCACACGGCGCCAACACGGCGGGGAAAACGGGGGCCAGGGGGGCACAGGGCGACGGGGAAGGCGTTTGCCAAAGGAGCAGGACAGCTGCCGGGGAGGAGGAGGAGGAGAAGGAGGAGGAGGAGGAGGAGGAGGGAACGTGGCCCCAGAGGGCACGACCCGGGGGCACCTGCCAGCAGGCAGCAAAAGGAGGCGACTCGGGCGAGGGAGAGGAGGGAAGCGGCTGCAGATGAAGCTGCCACCCCCCGGCTGCTCCCCGCGCTGCGGCCACGGCCAGGACACCCCAAAAACACCCGCACGGGCCGTCCCACGGCGAGGACACCCCTAAAACACCCGCACGGGGCGTCCCACGGCGAGGACACCCCTAAAACACCCGCACGGGGCGTCCCCAAGGTGAACGGTCCCCACATCCCTCCCCGCGCCAGCGTGTCCGGAGCTTCCCCAATAACAGAAGCCACCACGGCCTCGAGCTGCGCCGGTCTCTATTCGCGCGGAGCTCGGGGACGGCTGGGGACACCACGGGGACGCCGGCGCCGCGGGGCCTCAGGCCGGCGGCTCGTCCTCGTCGGAGTCGAACTCGGCGTTCTCGTCCTTCACCCACTTGCCGGAGCCGTCCTGGATCCAGCCCGCGCTGAGGGACACGCGGAGGGGACGGTGACGCGGGGCGGGCAGAGGGGACAGTGACGCGGGGCGGGCAGAGGGGACACCCCACGCCAAGGGGCCCCGCTCACCTGCGCAGCTGCAGGTACCGCTCCAGGGCCTGGCTCCTCTCGGCGCTGAGGGGCTGGGGTGGCCTCGCAGGGGACAGCGGCACCTTCCCTTTGCCACCTCCCCGGGGCCGCGACGCGGCGGCTGGGAGAGCGCAGAGGAGCGTGAGCGACGCAAACGGAGGCAGAGCCTCCCCGGAGCGGGCGGAGAGGCGGGCAGGGGGCTCCCCGGTGCCCGCGCGGCCCCGCCGTCACCGTCACCTGCTCGCCGGCCGCGGTGGCCGGGCAGCAGCGCCGCCGAGGTGGCCTCCACGGCCTCCGTGTCCTGCGGCGCGGAGATCCCGGGCTCCGGAGGCGCCGCGGCAGCCGCAGGGGCGGCGCTCGGGGCCCGCGTGGCTGCTCTGGAGCCGCTCCCGTCCGCCCTAGGACGGGCGTCGAGCTCCAGCCAACGCCACCAAACGCCACCCCGCGGTGCGGGGGACATCCCCGGGAGCGTGAGGTGCCACCAGGGACCAGGGCAGCGCCCACTGCTTCCCTCTGCCCCCCGGGAGGGCCGGAACGGCCGCGGGCTCTCACCTCACCCGGCGGCAGCGGCTGCTGTAGGGCGCAGCCGGGAGCAGGGCGCTCTGCGCGATCCTCCTGGTGCGCGCCAGCAGCGGGGCCGCCGCGTCCTGCGCCGGGGGACAGCGCTGGGGTCGCCCGGCCGCGGCTCCGCGGGGGACGGGGCCGCCCGCACCCACCTGCGTCGCCGCCGGCTGCGCCCGCGCGGGCTCCCGAGGCGCCGGCTCCACCGGGCGCTTCCCGCCGTAGAAGCTCCGCAGGCCTGGAAGGAAGGGACATGAGAGACACAGGGGACACGGGGGACATGGGGGACACGGGGGCGCCATCCCCGCTCCCCAAACCCCCCGCTTACCCGTGAGGTGTTTCTTGCCAGCCCGGTGCACGGTGAGCACGGCCAGCGTGTCGAACACGGGCCGGTGGGGACACACGGTGCACGCGTACCTGCGACGGGGACGAGGCGCCGTGGGGCACCCCCGGAGCCGGGATTTGCCCCCCCGGAGCCGGGATTTGCCCCCCAACCCCGGGGGTCCCGCTCACCTCCCGCTCCGCAGCAGCAGCGCCTCCTCCTCCGGGATGAAGCTGGCGAGCAGGTCGGTGACGCGCCGCTTCTGCGGGGCCGGAACGGTTGGGAACGGGAGCGGCGGAAGGAAGGGGCAGGGAGTTCCAGGCAGGACAGGGGGGTCGGGGAAGGGGGATTTGGCGCCGCCCCGGGGTCGGGCGGGATTGTGGCGGGAAGGGAGATGCCAGAGCCCGGTCCCACCTGGAGCGCCCCGAGCTGCCCCGCGTCGTCCCCGTCCCGCTTGAAGGACATGGCGGCCGTTACCATGGGAACCGCCGCCGCCCCGCTTCCGCTACCGCCCGCGCGGCGCTGGCGGCCAACGGCGGCGAGGAACGGGGGCGGGGCGACCATGATGCCGTGCGGCAGCCCACGGGGGGCCGCGCGGCATGCTGGGAGTTGTAGTTCTGAAACGGTAGATTTGGCCGCTGTCGGCGGGGGTGGCGGCCCGGGAGGGGGCACAGGGAGGCGGCGGGGGCCGGGGGGGCGTGGGGACACAGCGACGGCGCCGGCGACACCGGGCGGCAGGGCGGGAAGCGGGAGGGGGAGGCGCGGGGCGCCGGGGACTACAAATCCCAGGGGCCTTCGCGAGGGCCGGGCCGGGCGGCTCCGTGCGCGGCCCGCGGCGGGGCCGGGGGAGCGGAGGGGGCCGGGGCGGGAGGGGGGAGCAGGGACGGTGGCCGAGAAGCCCCCCGGGGCGCTGTGGCGGGGCGGGGGGGCGTTAGCATGAGGCCCCCCCCGCGCGCGCCGGGGTGAGGGCGGGAGCGGCCATGGCGGCGCCGCCCCGGCGGGGCGGGGGGCGACCGGGCCGCGAGCACCGCCTGGAGCCCGGGGACACGTTGGCGGGGCTGGCGCTGCGCTACGGAGTCACCGTGAGCGCCCGGGGCGGCGGCGGGTGGGAAGGAATTCCCGATTCCCCCATCCCGCCCCGGGATCCTCTCCCATCCCTCCTCCCCATCCCATCCGCATTCCCCGTCTGTGCCCATCGTGTCCCATCCCCGTCCCGTCCGCATCCTCATGCGACTTCGTCTCATCCCTGTCCCACCCCCATCCTTGTCCCCCTTGCGTCGGGTCCCCCCGTCCCATCCCCACGGGTGTCCCTGTCCCCACGGGTGTCCCCGTCCCCATCCCACCCCCATTCCGCGTCACCATGTCCCATCCCCATCCATGTCCCCCTCGTGTCAGGTCCCTGTCCCCATGGGTGTCCCTGTCCCCATCCCACCCCCATTCCATGTCACCACATCCCATCCCCATCCATGTCCCCCTTGTGTTGGATCCCTGTGCCCATCCCAGCCCCATGGGTGTCCCTGTCCCCATCCCACCCCCATTCCATGTCACCACGTCCCATCCCCATCCATGTCCCCCTCGTGTCGGGTCCCTGTCCCAACAGCCCCTGTGCTCCCCGCAGATGGAGCAGATCAAGCGCGCCAACCGCCTCTACACCGACACCATCTTCCTCAGACCGACCCTCCTCATCCCCGGGCCGCTCGGCCCCGAGGAGGAAGAGGAGGAGGAGGAAGGAGCCCCGGGAGCCGCCTGCCCGTCCCCGTCCCGCCACGAGCTCTCGGCCGGCGATTTCCTGCGGCGACTGGACGCCGAAATCCGCCTCTCCACGGCGGCCGCCGCGCGCCGGCTCCGCCAGGGCCCCGCGGGGTGAGCGCTGCCCCTCGTCCCCCGCGTGTCGGTGCCCGAGCCGAGGGGGTGCCCGCGGTGCCACCCCGGCGTTGTCCCCCCGCAGCGACGCTGACGCCGAGGCCGAAGGCGCCCGGGCGGCCGGTGCCGCGGGGGCCCGGCCGGAGCCGCGGGGCGCCCTGCTCGGCCCCCGGCCGCTCACGAGGACGCCGCGGGCGGCTGCTCTGCGCGACGCCGAGGACGAGATCTTCACGCTGTGACGGGGACACCCAGGGAGGCGCTGGGACCCGCGGGGCCACCTTTACCAGCTGACTTTTTTCCTTAGGATCCTATTTATTGGTGTCGTTTTTCCCTCTGGGGGGAGACCCTCCTTTCTCTGTGCCAGCACCTGGACCCCAGGGAGTTGGGGGCCTTTTGGGGACGGGGTTTGTCACCCCTCTTTGCCTTCCCTCTAACTGCAGCCTGTAAATAAATGGGAGCGCTGTCACCCGGCTCTGCCTGCCCTGCCACCCCCCTGGGGACACAGCTACGCCCAGGGGGACAGTTCCCCCCTGGGCCAAGGCCCTGGGGACTCCAAAATCCCTCTGGGTTGACGCTGGGGATAAGGTCACCCCCTCCAGGCAGGAAGGTGACAACCCAGGGGACGACAAAGCTGCCCGCCTTGCTTTTAATTGGCATTTTCAACACCAACGTTTCACTTCCAAGTTGCTCCACGGGAGGCTGAGAAGGATGAAAACCTTGGGGAATGTTCCAGAAAGCACCCGGTGTTCGGAGGTGTCCATGAAGGATCCCGGGGCTCTCCCGGGTCTGGGCCTGTAGCAAATCCCGATGGGAAGCAGCCGCCCGGCTCCGAGACCAGCGCGGGGAGGATTTTTGCATCCGCTTGGTGCCCCCTGGGCACTGCCAGCTTCCACGTCCTTCCATATTCCATGTGCCAGCTTCCAGCTCCGTCCCCTTGCAGAGCTTTAGCCCTTACTGACCTTGGCAGAGGTAGTTTCGCACTGTCCCTGCTCAGAAGCAGGGACGCGGCGGCCCCGCGGGAGCAGGGACATTTGTCCTGGGTGCCAAATCCGCGGTAGCTCCCGGCAGTCGCCGGGATCTGCGCTGGGAGGGGGACAGGAGGGAACCTGCGCCGTGTCCCCGGCCCTTTCCCTGCTCCCGCTCGGGAAGGCCCCTCTCCGGCGCCGGATTTGGGAAGGCCGAAGCCGCCCGCAGGCTCCGAGAGCGCCGGGCCGTTCCGGGCGCTGCTCCGTGCCGCTCTTCCCGGGAGCTCCGGCTCTCCGCAGCGGATCCCGGCGCTCACTCCTGCTCGCGCTGCTGCAGCAAGTGCTGCTCCCACTCGGCCTCCACCACCTTGTAGAGCTCCATGGTGGCCCTGGCGTCCTCCACCGAGGAGTGGCCGCTCTTGCCAACCTGCCGGGGACACGGACACGGCGTTGGCACAGCCCGAGGCTCCATCCCGTCCTCCCGGAGCGGAGCTGCTCCCCGGGGAATTCCAGGAGCTTCCCGCTGAAGCGGCAGCTCTGCCCCTGCTGCAGACCCCAGCGTGGAGCAGCGCCAGCCCCGGCGAGAGGAATTTGGGTCCAGTGGTACCTGGATGTCCCTGTTGAGCAGCTGCTTGGCCAGGCGCTTCAGGGACACGGCCACGTTCTCCGGAAAGCCGCCCCTGCGGTTCAGCAGGGGGATCCTGGCCGTGTCCCGCGTCAGCGCCGGCGGGTGGAAGTACTTGAGCGCCTTGAAGTCGTTGCAGACGGCGTGGCCGACCACCACCTTCCCCGCCAGCACCTTCAGGATCTGCGGAGGGAGGACGGCGGGTGACGACAGCCTCGGGACGCCCCCGCCACGGAACTGCCCGGATCCGCCGCGGGGATCCGCGGGATCCCGAGCGCGAGGGCAGCCCCTGCCCCAGGGAACCGAGTTGCCAAGAGCCGGCGCATCGGGGGGATCCCGGCACCGTGGGGGGGGATCCCGGCACCGTGGGGGGGGATCCCGGCACCGTGGGGGGGGGGAATCCCGGCATCGTGGGGGGGGGGAATCCCGGCATCGTGGGGGGGGGGGAATCCCGGCATCGTGGGGGGGGGGATCCCGGCACCGTGGGGGGGATCCCGGCATCGTGGGGGGGATCCCAGCGCCACGGTGGGGATCCCGGCCCCACGGGAAGGATCCCGGCATCGTGGGGGGGATCCCGGCATCGTGGGGGGGATCCCGGCATCGTGGGGGGGATCCCGGCATCGTGGGGGGGATCCCGGCATCGTGGGGGGGATCCCGGCATCGTGGGGGGGATCCCGGCATCGTGGGGGGGATCCCGGCATCGTGGGGGGGATCCCGGCACCGTGGGGGGGATCCCGGCACCGTGGGGGGGGATCCCGGCACCAGGCGGGGGGGATCCCGGCCCCACGGGGGGGATCCCGGCCCCACGGGGGGGATCCCGGCAGGGGACGCACCTCTCGCCGCGCTCTGCCGAAGGGGACGGCGTTCGCCATGTGCTGCCGCCGGACGCCGCTCCAGCGGGTGCGGAAGTCCACGACGGGCTCGGCCGGGCGCACGTAGCGGTCGTAGAGGACGGCGCCGTCGTAGGCCACGACGCTGCAGCGGGCCAGGGCGCTGACCCGCCCGCCCGGCCCCGTGCCCACCATCTCGCAGTCGATGGCCACCACCTTGCCGGGCCCGGCCGGGGGGACGCGGGCGCTTCCCTTCCCCGCGCCCGTTCCTTTGGGCAAGCGGCTCCCCGCGGCGGCCCGGGGGTTATTCCCCGCGGGATCCCGCCTGGACGGGCCGCCCCGCCGCTTCCCGCCGTTCCCGGGGCCGCTCCCCGCCGGCCGGGCCGGCGGCAGCTGCTTCTGCTTGAGCAGCCCCTTCCTCTCGAGGAAGCGGCGCCGCCGCACGAAGCTCCGGTGCTTCGCGTTGCCGCCCGCCCGCGGCGCGGCGGGGCCGTCCGGGTCCGCGGTCACGTTGAGGATCAGGTCGGACATGGCGGGAACCGGAGCGGCCCCGGGGGGTTCCTCCTCCGGACGGGGCCACCGCCGAAGGACCCCGGACCCGCCCCCCCTCCCCGTCCCCAAAGGGCCCCCCCGCCGCACGCACTCCGGCGTCCGCTGCCCAACCCGGAAGCGGAAGCGAGAGCCGCCGAGGCCTCTCCCGGGACGGGGAAACACGTGCGCGCGAGCTCCGGGGTCGGGCGGAAGTGACGCTCTGCGCGTGCGGCGGTGAGCCTTCCCCCCGGCCTGTGCGCAGGCGCAAAGTGCACAACCCCCTCCGTCTGCGCAGGCGCAATGCTGAGGCGGGAACCATAGAGAGGCCAGGCGGTGAGCGGCGCGGCGGGGGGCGCTCTAGCCCTCCCGGCGGGGGCCGTTTCTATGGCGCGTGGTGGCTGGAGGGGGAGCCGAGCTCTTGGCGCTGACGTCACGTGTGATGTCAAGCGGGCGCGGGTGACGTCAGGGATGAGTGCGGGGGGGGAGGTGTCACAGCGGCCGTGACGGGGGCCACCCCTGGGATGACGTCAAGGCCTTGCAGGGCCGCCGGGTGGCAGCGCGGTGCGGCCATGACGTCATCACCCGGGGGGGGCCTGTGGCGGGAGCAGCAGCTGGCGGCGAATATCGCGCGTGTCCTGGCGCTCTACCGGCCCCTGCTCGACGCCTACGTCGTGGTGAGTGTCCCCGTGACGTCACCGTGACGTCACCACGGCATCACGGTGATGTCAACATGACTTCACTGCGACGTGACGCCCCCGTGATGTCAACGCAGCATTACCATGATGTCACTGTGATGTCACTGTGGTGTCAGTGCGATGTCACTACGGCATCACCGTGATGTCACTGCAGCATCACTGTGATGTCACTGTGACCCCACTGCAACATAAGCGCAATGTCACCCTCACGTCACGGCAATGTCACCATGATGTCACTACAGCACCACCGCGATGTCACCGTGACACCGCAGTGCGGTGGCACCATGCTGTCACTGCGACATCACCGCAATCTCCCCATGGTGTCACTGCAATGTCACCGTGACCCCACTGCAGCATAAATGCAATGTCACCCTCACGTCATGGCAATGTCACCATGATGTCACCACGGCACCACCACGATGGCACTGTGACACTGCAGTGCGGTGGCACCGTGCTGTCACTGCGACATCACCGCAATCTCCCCATGGTGTCACTGCAATGTCACCGTGACCCCACTGCAACATAAGTGCAATGTCACCCTCACGTCACGGCAATGTCACCATGATGTCACTACAGCACCACCGCGATGTCACCGTGACACTGCAGTGCGGTGGCACCGTGCTGTCACTGCGACATCACCGCAATCTCCCCATGGTGTCACTGCAATGTCACCACGCTGCCGCCATGACATCCCTGCAGCGTCGCCGTGACGTCACCGCGGCGTCACCGCGACGTCCCCGCGATGTCCCCGCACAGGAGTTCTTCGCCGAGGACCTGTGGTCGCAGCTGCCGCCGTCGTGGCGGGCGGCGCTGGCGGCGGCGCCGGCCCCGCAGCTGGCGGCCCGGCTGCTGGCGCCACCCGGCCCAAGTGCCACCGCCGTGTGGCCGCTGTCCCTGCTGGCCTTCCGCGCCACCGCGCACGCGCTGGCCTTCCCGCGCCACCGGCACCGCCACCAGCACGGCGGCCCCAGCGAGTTCCGGCACAACCGGTGCCAGAGCGCGCGGCTGCACCCGCTGCTCCGCAAGCACGTCAAGCCCAAGAAGCAGCACGAGATCCGCCGGCTGGGCAAGGTGGGCGCCGCGGGGACAGCGGTGACACGGGCGCCGTGGTGCCGCCGGTGCCACCGCCGCCCTTGCCGTGCTCCGCGCAGGTGGTGAAGCTGCTGAGCGAGGCCGCCGGCTGCGACCGCGTGGTGGACGTGGGCTCGGGGCAGGTAGGACGGGGAGTGTAACGAGGGGCCGCGGTGGCCGCGGTGGCACCGGCGCGGTGCCCACCGTCCCCTCGCAGGGCCACCTCTCGCGCTTCCTGGCCTTCGGCCTCGGCCTGCCGGTGAGCGCCGTGGAGGCCGACGCGCGGCTGGTGGCGGCGGCCGAGCGCTTCGACCGGGAGCTGCTGCAGGCGCTGCGCAAGGCGCGGGCGCGCGGTGACACGGTGAGGACCTTGGGGACAGCGCGCCGCGTCCCCAGACGCCCCCAAAATAACCAGCCTCATCCCCCCACCGCGCAGGTGCCGCTGTCCCCGCGGGCACCGGAGCACGTGGCCGGGCGCCTGGACCCGCAGGCCCCCTGGCAGCCGCTGCTGCCGGAGCCGGGGACGTCGGCGGTGACACCGGGGAACCCGCTGGCACCGCGGGGCCGCGAGCGGGTGCTGCTCACGGGGCTGCACGCGTGCGGGGACCTCAGCGTGGCCCTGCTGCGGCTGTTCGCGCGCGGGCGCCACGTGGCCGCCGTCACCTCGGCCGCCTGCTGCTACATGAAGCTGTCGGCGGACGCCGCGGCGCCCGCGGGCGCCCGGTGCTACCCGCTGAGCGCGGCGGTGGCGGCGCTGCCGGGCCACGCGCTGTCCTACAAGGCGCGCGAGGCCGCGTGCCACGCGCTCGAGGGCTACGCGGAGCGGCTGCGCCGCGGCGCCCCCGGCACCCACTGCTACCGCGCCGTCCTCGAGACCCTCATCCGCGCCGCGCGGCCCGGCGCCAAGCGCCCCGGCGTGCAGGCGGTGCCCGGCGCGCGGAGCTTCGCCGAGTGAGCGCGGGGACGAGGGGGACCGCGGGACAGCGGCGTCCTCGCGCTCACGGCTGTCGCCGTCCCCCGCAGGTACGCGCGCCAGGGGCTGCCGCGCGTGGGGCTCGACCCGGCGGCGGTGCCGCTCGACTCGCCGGACATACGGGCCATGCTGCGGCAGCAGCACGAGGTCGTCGCCTTCTTCAGCCTCGCGCTGCTGCTGGCGCCGCTCGTCGAGAGCCTCATCCTCCTCGACCGGCTGCTCTACCTGCGCGAGCAAGGTGGGCGCGCGGGGCGGCGGGCGCGGGCGCCGCGGTGCCGCCGGCGCCGACGCGGCCTCTGCCCGCAGGTTTCCAGTGTGCCCTCGTGCCCCTCTTCGACCCCCAGCTGTCCCCACGCAACCTGGTGCTGGTGGCTGCCAAGTGTCCCCTGGGCCCCGTTCTGGCAGCGCTGGAGGAGGACAGCAGCGAGGATGAGGATGGCGGCGGGGACGAGGCCGCGGCGCCGCCGGGGAGCTGCCCCCGGGCACAGGAGGGGTGAAGCCAGGACATGCAGCCAGCGAAGGCCACGTGTCCCCTCTTGGGATTGGGGCGAGCGGAGAGGACGTGTCACCGTGCGCCCTGGGCCAGGGGGTCCCTAGGGGCTTTCGTGCAGCCTCCTGGGGACCGAGGTGTCCCCAAAGCCTTCGCCCTCCTCCCGCGTTCCCAGGACAGAGGCTGGCGGTGAGGTGACACTCCGGAGCCAAGACGGTGTCTGTATTGCAATAAAGCTGCTTTCCTACAGCCCGGGGCTCACGCGGTGCCCGGAGCGGGCGGCAGGGCCCAGCCTGGCACCCCGGTCGCTCCTGCCCTCCACGAGCTTGTCCAGAAGGTGCCGTGAAGCCCCACATGCCACAGAGGCGCGAGGGAAAGGGGCTTCTGCACCACAGCAGCGCAGAGCACGGGGATTCGCCCTTCTCCCCGGCCTCCCTGTTAGTACCAGTAGGATTTCCTGGGCCGGCGCGTCTCCACGATGCCCATGGCGTCCATAATCTCCTCCTCGAAGGTCTTCAGGGAGGGCACGTACGTCTTCTTCAGGGCATCGTCCGCCGAGGTGTCTTTGGGGCCATCTGCTCACAGCGGAGGGGCCGGCGCTGAGCGTCTCGACCACGGCACCCCCGGGAAGAGGGAGGCCGCCGCGCGCCCTCACCTATCCACTCCTCGGGCACGACGCCGTCCTTGCGGGGCTGCGCGGGCACCGGGATGATCCTCCCGCTGCGCAGGGACACGCGCACCCGCTCGCCCTCCTCCGTGTAGCGCCACTGCACCTCCGTGGGCTTCCTGCGGACACGGCGCTGAGCCCCGGCCGCGGCGCCCGTCCCCACGGGCGTCCCCACGGGCACCTACCTGTCCTCAGGGTCCACCAGGGAGACCTGGTTGTGCAGCAGGGGGGCTTCGCTGGCGATGTAGGTGCCAGGGAACTTGGCCATTTTGTGGATGTAGCGGTAGTGCTGGGGACGGCGGGCGGGTTAACGGCGCCCGCCGCAGCCCCGCGCCCGGCCGGTCACCCCCACAGACGCTGCTCCTCGACCCTCACCGTGTTGAGGCCCTCCACGACGACCCAGTTGCGGGCTCGCACCACCTGCGTGATCTGCGCCTGCTTCCCCGCGTCCTTCCCGACCAGCACTTGGACCTGGCGCCGAGCGGGGACGCGTCAGGGGTGGCCGAGACGGCTCCGGGCCGAGGCCGCCACCGGGGCAGGCGCCGCGGGGCTACTCACGGTGTCGCCCCGAAACAGCATCCACTGCTCCTCGCTGATGGGCTCCACGAAGACCTTCTTGCGGCGGCGCCCGGGCGGGTTCCTCTGCTTGGCCATGGGCGACTCGGGCGGCCACGTGCCGTGGCGATAGTCGCGCGGCAGCTTCACGCGGGCCGCCGTGGCCAGCAGGGCCGAGAGGCGCATGGCGGCGCCGGGGGAGCCGCAGCGACGAGTCTAAAGAGGAGACCGGGGCCTGCGGAGACGCCCCGACCCCCGGGAAGAGTAACGGGGAGGGAAAAGCCCGGCCCCCGCCCCGGGAAGGGGACCCGGGTCCGCGGAGCTGCCACCCGCCGCCGTTCGCCCGCTCTCACCTCAGGCCGCCGCGTCCCGGGGCGGGCGGGGAGCGGGACGCGCAGGCGCAAAGCGCGCTGGGGCTTGTAGTCCCGCAGCGGGCAGAGCGCAAGGCGCGCTGGGACTTGTAGTCCCGCGGGCCCCCGAGGGACGCTGGGAAATGTAGTCCGGCCGCGCGGCCTCCATTTTCTGCGCGCGGCCTTTTCCGAGGGCCCTTCCCCTCCCCGGGGTCCCGGCTCTGCCCCGGTGTCCCCGGGGCGGCAGCGCTGGGGTCCCCGCCAGGGACACGCAGGGCGGAAGCACTTTAAAAAGGCATTAATCGCTTCTTTATTTCAAATCAACCGATCGGCCCCCTAGAAATCACTAATACAAAGCATGCGCCCCGCTGCGGCGGGGCTGGGAGATGCGGGTTGGTTCAGGGGTTTGTGTTTTACTTCGTTGCTCTTCATTTTTTTTATTTCCTTTTTTTTTGTTTGTTTTGTTTCGATTTTCTTCTTTTTCTTTTTTTTTGGTGGTTTTTTTTTTTTTTGTTTTGTTTTGTTTTCCTCCTCGGTTGGTTTCCCGGGTCTCCGGACGCCGCGGAGGCGACGAGGGCGAGACGGTGGCGCGGGGCACGCGGAGCCCTCGGAGCAGCAGCAGCCTGGGAGAGATCAGCGCCCGGCGGAGGCCGCTACGGGCTGAAAGAGCCAAGAACAGACGGGGACACTCGGGGACGTCCCGGGAACCACGGGGACGGAGCAACCCCTCTCCCCGGAGCCCGGCTCCGTAGGGATGGGGTCCCGCCGCTGCCCTCACCTCTCCTTGTGGTCTCTGACCTCCTCCGCCTTGTCCTTGCCCTCCTGCTTGGCCTCGTTGGCGTCGGGCGCGCTGGCGGCGTCGCTGTTCTTGTCCCCTTCGGCCGCCTTGGGCTTTGGCTCCTCCTTGGCGCCTTCTTTGTTGTCCGCCTTCTTCTCGCCTTCCTGCCCCTCCGCCTCCTTGGCGCGTTTGGGGGAGTCCTAGGGGACACAAACGGGGCTCAGCCCTTCCCCGTGCATCCCCGAAAGCCTCAGCGCGTCCCCGCGGTCCCCAGCGCCGCCCGCTACCTCCAAGGCATCCTCCGCTTTCCTCTTGATCCCGCCTTTCTCGTTCTTCTCCTTGGACTGCTCGTCGATCACCAGCTTGCCCTCCTCGTCGCTGCTGCCCTCCGCGTTGCCCTTCTTCTCGCCGTCGCCCTCGGGCTCCCGCTCCGGCTCCGCGTCCTCCGCGCACGTCTTCTTCGGGGTGGGCTGCAGGGGCGGCACGCGGAGCTGCAGCCGAGCGGGACGGGAAGCGGAGCCGGCGGGACGCGGGGATCCCAACCCACCTGGTAGCCGGAGGCTTTCACCGTCGGGTTGTTCTCGATCTCCCACAAGCCTTCGCTGAACCCTTTCCTTTTGTTGGGCTTCCCAAACTTCTCCTTGCATTCCTCGTACGGGAAGAGGTCCTTGGGGCCCAGGAATGCTCTGCTCGGGAAAAGGGGAAAGCGACGGGGTTCCCGTGCGGGATCCGCAGATCCCGTATCCCACCCACGCGCCGGGGCCCGACTCACGTTTCGTGGGTCCCGAAGAAGAAGACTTGGTATTTGTTGGAGGAGGATTTGACTGCGGCTTCCGGCATCTCGTCAATCTGTCGGATACGGAGAAACGGATAAAGACAGGGCAGGGGGGAGCACGGGCTCCCATCCCGCTCCGAGCCGGAGCGGGCAGCGCTTGGATACCGTGAACCCCGTCCCTGGGCACAGGCACCTCTGGAACACCGCGGCCGGGAAGGAACGGGTTTATTCCTTGGGAATAAACTGGCAAATCCCGGGCAAACCAACAGCCAGGGAAATAACGATTGCAACAGGCAAGGTGTGAGGATGGGGGCGGCGGAGGAATTCCGCTTCCCGCTCCGGCCCCGCTCTCCCATTTCCCACTTCCCGGCGGGAAAGAGCATCCCGGGAAGCGCAGGAGGCGGCCGAGGCCGGCGCTGCCCTAAGCTCCTGTCTAGACGGGCTCAGACACATCGAGCTCAGCAAAAACGCGGCCCGGCCGCGCGCCGGAGACACCCGCGGGTGCCTTTTTGGGGAAAAAACAGCAGAAAACGGGCAACGCCGCCGGGCAAACCCCTCGGTGCCTGCAGCCCCCACCCCGGGCGGCTCCGCGCATCCCAAATCGGGAGGGAGGGAGGGAAATTCCGGCGGCACCGGCTGCCGTTTGGCCCTTCCCTCCGCCCCACGTGGCGACGGAGCGGCTGCTTTTCCCAACGTCTAAAAATAACCCCCCCCCCCATCCCAGCCAGCGCTAATGGAGCCGTAAATTCCCGGGAAAACCCCCGGGGAAGGTGGAGGGAGCCCGGAGGGGGCTCCCTGGTTGCTGGGGAGGAAGGAGAGGGAATAACCGCTCCGGCGCCGCGCGCTCCGGCTCCCGTTCCCAGCCCCTGCTGACTCACGGCACGACCTTTGCTAAGTCACCGGCTCCCGGGATCTCCGTTTTTCCAAGGGGGAGACCACCGGGAGCGGGTGGGGGGGGCACGGTGCAGGATTTTGTGGCATTTGTTGATTTATTTCTATTATTTCCCCCCGTTTTCTCCCAGCCGAGGGCTCACGGTTCCAACAGGGAACAACCTGCAAAAACGTCGCCTCTGGCCGGGGGCTGCAGCCAAAGCGATGCCTGGAGCCGGAAAAAAATCCCAAGCTTTTGTCCCGAGAGGTCCAAAAAGGAGCAGATCCCCAAAAGCGGCTTCATTGCTCCCGGCTCCGGAGCCAGGACGGGACCCCCGAGGGATCCGCTTGGACCAGCCGGGAGCTTCAAGCCCAGAATCCCATTGGGAATCTCGGTGCTCCGGCTGGTACTTTCTGTTGCATCCTTCTAGGAAGGGAGGCAGCATCCCTGTGGGCCTGAGCAGCCAGGGAAAACGGGGATAACGGGCCGGGATACCTCGCGCCAGGGCGCTGGTTGGCATAGCAGCGCTCCTGGGAGCTGGAAAACCCGCTGGAAGGAAAGAAAACAGGGAAAGCGGTTCCCGGCCTGGGAAAAGGGGGCGGAAAACCGGAGCGAGGCCGGGAGAGGCTGGCGGCCGGACTCTACCCCCGTGCCGCGCGCTTGAACTTTGCAATGGAGCGAGGGCAAAGGGGGACGCGGGAGAGCCCTCCGGATCCCCGGCATTCCCCGCGGGAATCCGCCTGGAATGAACCGGGCTTTAAAAGCAGATGGAAGAGCCGGGGGGGGGCGGGTTTGTCCCCAAGGTGCCGGGTGAGGAGCCCCCATCCCCGCGGCGGCACCTGGCTCCTATCCCGGGAGCTGGAAACGGAATATCCCGGTGAGCGCCAGGCCCGGCCGGGAGATAAGGTTTCATGGGAGCACCTGGTTAGTCACCGGGGAGCCCGGCCCGGCTCCTCGGAGCAGGAGCCGGGATGAGTCACCGGGAAGGGGGATCCGCTCCCCACGGATACGCCGGACACCTGGAATTGCACCGGACACCTGGAATTGCACCGTGCTGCAAAAACAGGGATGTTTCCTGGGGGGGAAAACAGGGGTGGGAAGGCGCTGGCCCCGCTCCCAGGGATCCCTGCTGCTTCCGAGCGGGCATTTTGGAGGCCGGAGGCAAATCCCGGCGCCTCCCCACCCCCTCGCGGCCGAACGCTCCCAATCCAAACAAAAGTGCAGGTGGGATCCGGGAGCGCCGGAGGGTCCCCCCCCCCTCCATCCCGGCGCCGTTTTGGCGGGATTTCCGCCAGGCCGGGAGGGAGGGCGAAGGTGGGAGGGGGAGAGACTCCAAGGAAATTTTAAACTGCATCATCAAGCGCTTAAAAATAACCGGCGCCGGCTCCGGCCTCCCCACGCCCCTTAAAGAGGCCGCCGGGAAGCGGCTCCGGCGGGATGAGGATCCCGGCACGGCGGAGGCCGCGGGCTGATGCTCCCGGCACCCAAAGGGCCCCACAAACCGTGGGGGGTTTTGCAAATTTAGTCACCAAATAAGAGGGGAAGAGGCAAAAAAACCTCCAATTCCCTCCCTTTGGCAGCTTGTCCCGAGGGATCCGGGATGGGAATCATCCGGCTGCCCTCAAAGTGCGGGATGCTCCGCAGGGGACCCCCCCAGGTGGCAGGGGGACATTTTATAGGGCGACAAGGGGGGGTTGATGCCAGGGCACATGGTGGCCCCGTGCTGGCAGTGCCACAGCTCGGTAGGTGAAAAATATATATATATATACATGCGTATATACATATATATTTTAATGATCTTAATGCTGCTTGGAGGAGCAGGTTGCAGCCTCGCGGAATCGCATCCCGCTTTCCCGGGCCGAGCTTCCCGGGGGCGACTTGGCGCCACTCAGCGAGGTGCCAAAAGCTGCGAAAACCCCCAAAATGACCCCAAAAACCCCCCAAAACGGCCCCAAACGGCGGCGCGCGGCGGGGCGGCCCCGCAGGCCGCACACGTGTGTCCCGAGCGGGCCCTGCGTGATCAAGCTGCGACCGGCGGCGCGCGGCGGCGGCACCGCAATAACGCCGAAAAACGCCGAAAAACGCCGAAAAACGGGCATTAAACCCCCCCGGCGACCCCGCGCGGCGCATTGTCCCCGCGCCGCGCTGCCTTATAAACACGTTTTTAAATATAATTATTGTTAAATATGATGATAAAGTGCTGCCCCCCCCCCCTCCTCCGCTTCCTTCTTTCCTTCCCCCCGCCTTCTCCCGGTGGAAAAGCCCCCCCAAAAGTTTTCCAGGCGCTCCCGGCGCGGCGGCTCCCGGGCGTTATATAAGGGGCGCCCGGGAAGTTGGCGGCGGCCAAAGCGGGGAGGAGGGAAACGCGACCCCCCCCCCCGTGTCCCCGCGTGTCCCCCCCTCGCCGTGTCGCCTTACCCGGGCGGGCCAGTGCGGGTAGCCCTTCATCTTGGCGAACACCAGGTCCCCGCACTTGTATTCCTTCTGCCGGTTGGACCGGGACATCTTGGCTGGCGGCTCCTCCCGGCTGCCGGGCGCGGGGGGCGGGCAGGGGAGGAGGAGGAGGGAGGGAGGGAGGGAGGAAGGGGGGGGGGAGGCTGAAGTTTGGGAGCCAAAGCCCGGCGAGGATTAGGGGGGGAAAAAAAATAAAAAGAGGGGAAAAAAAAGAAAAACAGGGAAAAACAGGCGAAGAGGCGGCGCGGCCCAGGCGGGTCCCGCCGCGCGGCTGTTGTTTGTGTTTGAAAAGGCGGCCGCTCCCTGCCCCCCGCGCGCTCGATGCGATCGGCGCTTCGGCAGCCAGGCCTGGCGCGCGCGCGCGCTCCGCAGGCGGCGCGCGCGCGCGCAACCGCGCACGCCCCCCACGCGCGCGCACAACCGCGCGGTGCACAACCGCACAGTGTACAACCGCACAGTGTACAACCGCGCAGTGCACAACCGCGCAGTGCACAACCGCAGTGTACAACCGCACAGTGAACAACCGCGCAGTGAACAACCACACAGTGTAAAACCGCGCACACACAACTGCACAGTGTACAACCGCACAGTGAACAACCGCACAGTGCACAACAGCACAGCGTACAACCGCACAGTGTAAAACCGTGCACACACAACCGCACAGTGAACAACCGCGCAGTGAACAACCGCACAGTGTACAACCGCGCACACACAACTGCACAGTGTACAACCGCACAGTGCACAACCGCACAGTGTACAACCGCACAGTGCACAACCGCGCACACACAACTGCACAGTGTACAACCGCACAGTGAACAACCGCGCAGTGAACAACCGCACAGTGCACAACCGCGCACACACGACCGCACAGTGAACAACCGCGCAGTGCACAACCGCGCACACACGACCGCACAGTGTACAACCGCACAGTGAACAACCGCGCAGTGCACAACCACGCACACACGACCGCACAGTGTACAACCGCACAGTGCACAACCGCACACACACAACTGCGCAGTGTACAACCGCACAGTGTACAACCGCACAGTGAACAACCACACAGTGTACAACCACACAGTGTAAAACCGCGCACACACAACTGCACAGTGTACAGCCGCAAAGCGTACAACCACGCACACACCACCGCACAGTGTACAACCACACAGTGTACAAACACGCGCACACAACCACGTAGTGCACAGCTGCACAGTGTACAACCGTGCACACACAACCGCGCAGTGCACAACCGCAGTGTACAACTGTGCAGTGTACAACTGCACACTGCACAACATACAACCGCAAAGTGTACAACCACACAGTGTACAACTACACAATGTAAAACCGCAGTGTACAACGGCGCACACAAAACCGCGCAGTGCACAGCTGCACAAACGCAACCACGTAGTGCACAACCGCAGTGTACAACCACACACACACCACCGCACACTGTGCAACTGCGCAGTGCACAACCATACAGTGTACAACCGCGCACACACAACCACAGTGTACAACTGCGCTGCACACAACTGCACACCACAACCACACACGCACCCCCAGCACGTGTACAACCACACAGTGTACAACTGCACAGCGCACAACTCCGCACAGCCGCACAGCACACAACCGCGCATGCTCCCTGTGTGCACGTACAACCACACCGCGCAGAACCACACACACAACCGCACAGCGCACAACTGTGCACACACAACCACACCGTGCGTAACTGTACAGCACACAACCACACACAACCCCCCACATGCACACAATCACACCGTGCACAACCGTGCAGACTCCCCACGCGCACACAACCGCACCACACACAGCCATGCAGTGCACAACCGCACACACACCCCCACATACACTACCACACCACGCACACCCCCCCACATGCGCACAACCGCGCCATGTACAACCGCACTGTGCACAACCGCCCACACACTCCCACCTGCACACAACCGCACAGTGCACAACTGCACAGCACACAATCGCGAACACACCCCCACGCATGCACAATTGCAGCGCGCACAACCGCACCATGCACAGCCGGACCCACGCGGTTGTCATGCATCGTGGTGGGTGTTGGGGACATTGTGATCGAGGGCTTCAACAGAAGGGACAAAGCGGGAGGGAAACGGGGATCGTCCTTCCTCCCGCGCGGCGCGGGGCATCGCCCGAGGTTGGGCTTTCCTGCCGAGGATGTTCACTTGCCTCCACCATGGAGAATCCCATGGGAAGAAGCCCAGATCCCGCACTGCAGCCACCCAGGCGAAGGCCCCTTCCCACCTTAACCTGCCTCGGAACAGCCCGAAAAGCCCCGGAATTCCCGCTTTCCTGGGAGATGGGGCCCTTCCGACGCCGCGGAGCTCCGCACATTCCAGCCACGTTTCCATGGAGGCTCCCGGCGGCCGCTTTCATCTTTTGTTCCCCATCATCGCAGGGGGTCCATGGCTGCTGCCCTGGCCGGGAGGTCGTTGGGTTTGGAGTTTTTAATGACTGGGGCTGGGGAAACAAGAGAAAACAACCCCCGAAACAGGAGGGTTCCTGCAAGGCAGGAGTTCAGGAATTCTACGGACAAAGATACTGTGGAAGGGACGGAAATGAGCAGTGGGGACACGGATGGAGTTCGGGGGGTGTTTGTGGCCTAGTTAGTGGGAAGAGATGCAAAGGAAGAAGGTTTAAACATTAATCTGCAGGGGGGAAAACTGCTGCTTTGCTGCAGTCTTGGGGTTGGGTCCCGCTGATCAGGGCTTCTCCATGAACTGGGAAAGACGGGACACACGGAGCCGCCATTTCCATGGGAAACTGGGAATTGCGGGGAAAGGGGCTTTGCGCCATCACGGCAACTGACACGGAGTTTTTATTTTGCTTCCTGATATCTCCATGTGGAGAAGAATAAATAAATAAGAAGCCCTTCTTTAATAAAGCAGAAAACTCCACCATGAGAAGGTGGCGTGGGGGGAACAGACCATGGCCCTTTGCCACGTCCAAAGCGGTGAGCGTGTGTATTGTACCTCACGTGTCGCGTTGTGCTTTAATCACCCGTGTCAGCGCCGTGGGGCTGATTAACAAATTACTTAATTGGGCGCCTTAATTCCGCAAAGGAAAAGGGCCTCCCAGGGAAGGGCCGCCCTCCCGCCCGCCATGACACCCGCCGCGCGCGGGGCCTGCCGGGAGTTGTAGTCCGCGCGCGGCGGGGGCGGAGGCGGCCGCCATTATCTGGGCGCGCGGCGGGGCCGGAGCCGCAGCCGCGCGAGCCCCGTTCGCCGCCGCGGCGGGGGCAGGGGCGGCCCCGCCATGGCCGTTTAGCCTCGCCGCCGCCGCCGTCCTCGCTGCGGGCGCGGCCTAGCCGGGCGGGCGGATCCGCGGCCTCGCGTAGCGGCCCGCTGCCCGCGGGGGGCTGCCCTCCGCGGCCATGTCGCTGGTGGCCTACGCCAGCAGCGAGGAGGAGAGCGACGCGGAGGAGGAGGCGGCGGCCGAGGAGGAGGAGGAGGAGGAAGGGGAGGATGAAGGCGCCGCCGCGCAGCCCGCGCCGCGGGGGCTCTTCGCCGCCCTGCCGCCCCCCAAGGCCCCCGCGCCGCAGCCCCCGGGCGGCGCCTTCGGCCTCACGGGGCCCCCACGGGCTCTCGGCGCCGCCGGGGAACCGGGCCCCGGCGAGGAGGAGCGGCCGGGGCCGCCGCGCGCCGCCTTGAGCCTCCCCCGGCCGAAGAAGAGGACGGAGCCGGTGCGGATCCCGGTGCCCGAGCTGCGCCGGGGGGATGTGAGTACGAGCCGGGCCCGCTCCCCGGTTAAACCCGACACCGGGGCCTCCTTGGGAACCGGCGCGGCCGAGTTGGCCACCAAGGCGGCCCACGTCGGCCTCCCTTTCCTGGTGGCCTCTTCTCCCGTTTGCTTACGAACACAGAGGTTTTCTTATCAAATTATTCCTCACCCAAAGGCTCCAGGGGCTTCTCCTGCCTCATTTACGCTCCGTTTTTTCTCTCCCTGTTGGCAGCATTGGTGGCAGGACAGGGGGGCTCGTGCAGGGCTTTTCCCCCCTATTTTGGAAGAATTATGGCTGGATTATTATTGAACGGGGAGCCAAGGGCGGCCGGAGCTCCCCAAGAGGGACATAAAAGCTGGGGGACAAGAGGAAGTGGCACCGAGTGGCCCCGTGTCACGGAGGCCCCAGGGCCCTCTCAAGTTCCAGTTTCCTGGGTCTTTGGGATCCTTCCTGCTGCTTCTGGGGAGGATCCCAGCGCTCCAGGTAATGGGACTTCGTTGGGTTGCTTTTTTCAGGCAAACTGATTAGGTTTATATGGGTTTATTAGGTTTATATGGCCCACGTTTTGCTGGAAAGACACTTCATAATAAAACAAACATCAAGTTTCTCATGAGTGTCACTGAAATCTGGCAGGGGCTGTGGGCAAATGAAAGGAAACTTGTTTCTCCTCCTTTGCCCCTGCCCTTCAAGCTGGTAAATGAAGGTTGGAAAGAGAGAAATATTTTAAAACTAGCTCTAGTCCTGCAGCATTGCAGCCTGTATTTGCCTGTATTTTTGTGTGTTCTTCACCGTATTTCATAATTTAGATGGGAAACGAGGGCTCTGCCAGTTCACTGTAATCTCTTTCAAGTGCTCTGCAAAGCTGTAAAACAATAAAGATGCTAAAGGCCTTCTGTGATGCCAGAGAGGACCTGGCTTTACGTTCAAGATTTTAATGGATGTTTAAGAGCTCCAAAGTTATTGTGAACCATTCCCCATTAATTTCTGCAGTGAATTTTGGACATCTTTACATCGTGTAGCTTTGTCCTTCCCTCTCTTAATGTGTTCTTTTTCTTGCTCTATGTAGATTTTCCTATAATTAAAAAAGGCTGAATTGTCAACTCTCTAAATGCTGGTTTCTGACTGTAGCCTTGGTTGTCTTGGGCTGTGCTAAGCTCTGTTTTTCTTTCTCAGTCAGATTCAGAGGAAGATGAACCAGCAAAGAAGAAAACTACTTTTCAGGTAAATCCTTAGGATATTAAATGAAGCGGATTTCCTGGGAAGGAGGCGTGTGGTTGGGATGGATCTTGGGCTTCCATTAGTGCCAGGCAGGCTATGATTAGTGTGGGGCTTTTAGGGACTGATGTCCTGGAAATCCCTTGGGGCAGCAAAACCCTCTCTGGGGAAAATCTCCTTGACTTAAATTGTGCATTAATTTGGGAAATGGGGGCAGATGTTTCCTTTAAAAGTCCTTTTTGGGCAAGAAAGCCCCACAGCGTGTTCAAACAGCAGGTGGTTGTGCTAAGCATGGGAAACCCAGCCACGTAGTTCGAGGAAAAGTTAGAGGAGACTTTTTGGCAGGGAAAAACTAAGTAGTTTTGCTCATTTCTCCTCTTTCTGTGACCACCTCCCCTGCGTGGAAATGACCAGGGCCGCGGCGAGGGCTCTGGCTTGTCGGCTTTGCTTCCTCAACCCAAAAACTTGACGGTGAAAGAGCCCAGTCGGCTGCTCTTGCCCTACGCGTTCTCGAGGAAGGCGGCAGAAAACGCCTCCGAGTCGAAGCCGCCGAAGGCCCCGGGCTCTTCCTCGAAGGCCAAACCTCTGTCCAAGCCGGCCGTGGCCACGACTCCTTCTCCCTCCGCAATCAAAGCGGCGGCCAAGAGCGCTGCCCTCCAGGTCACCAAGCAGATCACGCAGGAGGAGGAGGACAGCGACGACGAGGTAGAGCCGGAGAACTACTTCTCCTTGTCTGACAAGAGCGAGCCCAGCGTTGGCAGCGCTGAGACCTATGTGTATTCGGGCACAGTGGGCTCCGAGGATCCTCCGCCGGGGACGGAGCCGGAGCCGCAATTCCAGGACGCTGCCGCCGATGCCCCCCTGGAGTTCAGGACGGCCGCGGGCTCCAGCGGCGCCCAGCATGGCTGGGCACCCAACGCTGGCGAGTGCCAGCCCTATAACCAGTTCCCTGCTTACACGGATGCCAGCGGGACTGGGGCTTATTACCAGGTGGGTGTGAGGTCCTCGGAATCCCGCAGTGGTTGAGGGTGGATCCCTAGGGATCATCCTGTCCAACCCCCTGCTCCGACAGGGATACTAGAGCACAGGGCCCATCCAGGTGGGTTTGGAAGGTCTCCGGGGAAGGAGACTCCACAGCCTCTCTGGGCAGCCTGTGCCAGGGCTCTGGCACTCGAGATTGCCTTCGGAGGAGAGAAATCTCCATGGGGCCCTTCTGAAAAGTGCCCTGGGAACAGGGGCTTTGAATTGGTTCAGGTTGTGGCTCAAGGAAATCTCCCCTGAACTATCTGGGGCAAGAAGCAGAGGCGTTCAGCACAACAGGATCCCGCTGGGATGGGAGCCAGAGAGGCTTTTTGCTGGATAAATCCTTAATAGCTGCTCTCATTTTAAAATGCCCCTGCAGAACTGCCCCTGCTGTTGTCGAGGTGCAGAACTGGGGGTTGCCAGAATTGCTTTCTGCAGGCAGGTTCCTTCCAGGAATGCAGCAAAGTGTTTGCTGCTGAGTACCTCTAAAAATGTGCTGCGCTGTTCAGCGAGTGCCAAAGGAATGAGAATTCCCTTAGCCTTGGAAGGAGGCACGTGTGTAACTTGGTGCAACCTCCAGAGGTTGAATGAAATCCTTCTAGGTGTGTGGGGAGAAAGAAACCAGAAGCTCAGAGCGAGGTGTGAGGCTCGGAGCTGAGTCTCGAGGTCTGTGTTCGTCGCTGTTCCAGGCTCCTTTCCCTGCAGGGATGAACTTTGCTTTTTGCTTTCAGGATTATTACAGCGGTGGCTACTACCAGGAGATGGAACCAGCCCAGGGACCACCCCAGGACATGGCCCCTGACTCCTCCTTCATCGACGACGAAGCGGTTGGCACTTTCCTACCTATGGCACTAAGGAGGTTGCGTTTCGGTGCTGCTAGAGCACAGCATCTGCTTGGCAAGACCTTGGCCAAGCCCAGCCCTCCGGCACGATCGGAATGTTGTTCCGTTGGGTCCAGCGCGCTGCTGTGGACACGTGCAGTGTCTTTCCCGTGATCCATTGGGCTCCTGCTCCGCATGGATTTACAGGCAGGAGCCCATCCAGTGCTTCTCTCCTGAGAGGCCGCTGTCCTTTCAAGGTGGATTTGAATGGTGCAAGTTGGATATTTTAGCAACAAAACCTTAGATGCTTCCGCGGCACCATGACACAAAGTGAACTCCTCAGCAGGAGACAATGCTGGAATAAATAGCGTGTTCCCTTCTGCCTTGGAAAATGAAGTTATAAGCTTAATGTAAACAGTCGGAGGTCCTCTGATCTATAGAAAAGCAGAACTCCTAAAAATTCCTGTTTGGGAAGATGTGTGGTGGGGTGCCCTGCTCCATCCTTGGGGAGCATATGGATCAGAACCCCCATCTCAGGTTGGAAGTGCTGTGTTTTGTGTGAGTCGTTTGTTTCTGTTTTCCTCTTAGTTTAAGCGTCTGCAAGGCAAGCGGAATCGAGGAAGGGAAGAGATCAACTTTGTGGACATCAAAGGTGACGATCAGCTGAGCGGAGCCCAGCAGTGGCTGACAAAATCCCTAACAGAGGAGAAAACCATGAAGTCGTTCAGCAAGGTATAGGCAAGAATGGAGGAATTCCTGGCTGGAATTTAGGAGATCCGTGGTCAGTTCCCAGCTCATTTGCAGCTGAAGCTGTGGGAGACACCACATGGGGCTGGGGGGGACGACCCTTCCCATGCTGCTTGGCTCATTGTATAAATAATTGAGATCAATAGGGCTTTTTAAAACAAGGTCCCCATGTGCAGGTGGTAAAGACCAACCAGGAACTGCTTTAGTCTAATCTGCCCCAAACTGTTAACGTGAAACAAGTACCTGGGGCTTCTTGCCTGGCTTTGTGGAGGCTTTTCTCCCATTTCACTGTCTGGGACGGTATTTTCCAGGGCTGACATTTCCTCTGGCTTTGCTTTTTAGAGAAAAGGAGATCAACCCACAGGACAGCAGAGACGGAAACACCAGATCACGTATCTGATCCATCAGGTGAGCGCGCTCCCTCCGGCATGGACACGATTCCAGAGGGAATTACAGGAGTCAGCACTCAGCTGCTTGTTCTGTGCTTGGGTACCAGACGTTCTGCATGTCCAGCAATAATTAGCTCGCAATTAAGAACCAAACCTGCAGCAGGTGTGAGGGGGAGCTGAGAGGCAGCGGGGGCTGCCCAGGATGGGTGTCCTGGGCACCTCCGACCCACACGGGGCATAGGAATGGCCGTAGGAATCTTACAGCACTGCTCATGGATAGAATTCCTCATTTTATTTGGCTGCAAAACTCTGCTTCCCATGAAAAATTCTGCACCGTGTCTGTGTGGTTTGTAAGGAGCTGCTGAGACCATCCCACAAAAGAAGCTGCATTTCAGGGTGACCGAAATGCAGTTAATGGAGACCTCTGTGAAGAGAATTGTCCTCGCTCCTATAGCAGGGCCCCTTGCTGAAGTGCTCTAATCCCTGTTGGCAGGGGCAGAGGAGGGTAAAATACTGCTAAGGCACCGAGCAACAGGTCTGATCTGAATCCTCTCCATTTCTGCAGGCAAAGGAAAGAGAACTGGAACTGAAAAACACCTGGTCCGAAAACAAGCTCAGCCGACGGCAGACTCAAGCCAAATACGGATTTTAATGCCTCTCCCCCACTTTTTGGCTGTTGTCCCGGGTGACCTGGTGTGTCAGACTTCTCCTGGGCTTCTGGAGATCAGCCGGGCCCCAGTGTAGTGCCCTGTGGGTGAGAGGATGCTGCACTCCCTGGTCTGTCAGGAGAGGGGTTTAATGAAAGCAACTTGTGGAAACTCCACCTGTAACTCCCCCTTCCTGACCCCCCACATAATGTAGATGGTTCAAATCAAGGCTGGCTTGGACAGCTGGGGACTGTCCCAAGGCACAGGGCAAGGTTGGAGCTTTTGTCCCACCACCTGCTATGAGGTTTGGAGCTTTTTTTTTTTCCCTTGCAGGCATCCTGGCTACTAATTCCTGAAATTAGCTGTAGCCACTGGCATCTTAGAGTTACAACCAACTTCCAATTCCCAGTTTGCTCCTTTCTTGGCCTCACTGTATATTGAGAGTGTACTTTTTCTTTTCCCTAAAAGACAGTGAGTTTCAAGAGCAAGCCTGTCTTTTGTCCTTTTTTTGTTGAGACATCCTTCCGACTGTTTAATTTTGTCCAAGTAAATGCAGTGCTCTCCACGATAATTATTTGGGGGTGGGAGGGAAAAGGAGAATGTGGCTAATTTGGTGGTTTTGTTCGCAGCTGCGTTGGCCTCTGTTCCCAATCAAGGGAAAACTGCTTTTTTTGTCTGACTAACAGGTCAGAGCTTGGGATACAAGTAAAACCCCCCAGTGTGGACTGCACCCAAGCAGTGAGGCTCTCTGCCAGCACGAGGAGCTGCTAAGAGCTTTTTGGATAGACAGGAATGCTCCGTGTCTGGATTTTCCTGCTGTTCCCATCGCCCTCCAACCCAAGGCCTGCAGTGCTGTAATCATCTGGTCTCCATACTCGTTGTTCCAAGTATTTCCAGTGCCACATGGTGCATTGCAGATGGCAGCAAGTTTAGTCAGTGAAACAGCAGTATTTCCTGTAATCACACACAGATAAAAGCTGCCTACTGTACTTTATTTTTATTTTTTTCAGCTCTTTAGCTTGTTTGTATCAATCCCATTTCCTATAAAGGCTTCACATCTGATTAAGTGTTAACTTTATCCTCCCCTCTGGGCAGAGGAGACCACGTAGGGCCTTAAATCTCAAACCACAATGTTTTATTGAAGGTGTTAGGCCTATGTGGTGTGACTGCAAATCATGTGCGAGCTCGTTAACCAGATCCATGGATCTGTAGCCAAAACTTAGTTCGTTGCCCACCGAAGTGTGAGATGCTGGAAGGAACAGAGCTGCTCTGGTTATTTAACTTACATTCCCAACACTAAGGGTTATATTTGTTGTAACTGCAGCTAAAACTGCTAATATATTTGTTACTCCTTTTAGGGGAAAATAAAATCCAAAAGGTTGCTGTTTTCTTTTTTTTTTTTTTTCTTCCCATGTTACCTGTTTAAAAAACAAGCCCCTGCAGAATGAAGTCTTTTCTTAGGATATTTTAAAATCTGATTTCTAGTTTAGCTCCCTGAATGTTTTAGTACTTTGCAGAGCCCGTTTTGAGTATTTGAATGACCAGAATAAAGTTACTGTTGAGTAATTTATTCATATCTTATATGTACAGTGAAATCCTCTGAAAAGAGATTTGATAAAGGAATAAACTTTTAAATGAACCAAACCTCACCTGTTTTCATCAGAGGTGTTCATCTCGGCCCTTGGCTTGAGGCATTCAGGTTGCTGCTTAGCTCTCCTTTCTCGATGAGGGTAAAATGCTTCTCCAAGGGGAATTTGCAAAGGACAATCAGCAGCTGAAGATCCGGATCCTATGGATGGAGATGGATGAGGGGGGAGAAAAATCCCTGCCGACGCTGCCGTTGTGGCCAGCAAGGAAAGATGCAGCAAACTGGGTTCAATGTGTGTTTTAGATCGTTGCCCTTTTGCCAGAAGGGAACTCGGGAGAAGGAGGAACCTGGAATTCCGACCACGGCCACTTCTGGCAGAGCTCGGAGGCGGAAGCTCCCCGGAACAGCAGCACGGTGAGAGATTTTGTCTGCAGCAACTTCCAACACAGAGCTGTTGGCAAAGAGGTTTTCCTCTCCCTGATAGATCAGAGCATCCAAAACTTCCTCTTCCCAACCTCGGTTTGGTTACGTGAATCCTGGAAAGGGTTCAGAGACTGATGAGAGCTTCCAAAAAAGCCGTTTTGTGTTTTTTCCAGTGTGTTATTGCACGTTTTAAACGCTAGAGGGGAGTTGCAAGGACAGGTACAGAGCGCTACGCACCCCTCGCTCTGCTTTTAGTCATTTAAGAACAACGAATGCGGGCTGGTGTAAAATGAAGTGCTTTTCTGAGCATTAACAGGGCTAGAAACCCCAGCCTGTCTTTTCTCTCATGGTCTTTAGGACACATCGTTCCCCAGACGACGTTTGATGAACAATTTGATTTGATTTAACGGTTGTTTCTGTGTACCAGGCATGCCTGAAACCCCTCTTTTACTGTAAGCACGTCTTCCTCCACGCTCTATTCATATAAATCTATTCCCGAATCTCTTTAAGGATAAATTAAATCTATTCCTGCCTTCTGAGCGTCTGGCAGGGCAGAGCAGCACGTTAGGAATGGGTAAGAACCAGAACAAGGAGCTGATTGGGGTGTAAGAGGCCTCCTGAGATGTGAAGAGCTGCCTTGGTCTGCACAGGAGCCTGGGTGGTTCCTCCTGCTGCAAGCGGAAGGAATTCCCCCTTTGCGGAGCAGACGGACACGGACCTGGCAAGCCTGGATTTGCCCCGCGTGAGCCTGGAGCAGGGGCTCTCCTGGAACCTACCCAGGCCATGTGGCTTAAAGGTACCCGTAAATGTTCTGTCCTCCTTGGGGTGGAGGATCTGCCGTAAAGGAGCTCGTCGAACTCCGGGGGAAGCTTCACCGGGGCCTGGAATAAGGCGGAGAGGTGGGCGAAGGGAAACACGGGCCATGGAGCCGCTTCCAAAGAGCGGGACGAGCTCCCGTGGGGTCCAAGAGGGAGGTTGGATTCACTCCCCACGGGAGCCGGGACGCCCGGAGCCTGCGGAGGAACCGCAGCGGCTCCAAAGGGAGCCCCGAGCACCGCAGCGGCTGCCCCTGAGCTGGGGGTGCCCACCGGGACCCTGGGGCTGCCCGGGACGGGGCCTCCTCCTGGCACCAGGATCCCTGGGATGGAGGTGCCATCCCGGTTCTGGGAGGTCCCGGGGCAGTGAGACCCCCTTCCTGCCCCTCCACGGGCTCCCCCTTTGCTGGGATTGGGGGAAATAAAAGTGTCCCCTCATTTCTGCGTCCTGCATCCACGTGGGACCGAGCACCTTTGCCTTCCTCCTCCTCCTCCTCCTTGCAGGGGTCAGGGGGACGCGCTGGCCAAAGGCTCCTTGCAGGGACCCCCTGCCCATCCTGGCTGTGCCCTGGGGGGGTCCTGGTGCCCCCCTCCATCTCTGCAGAGGACGAGGGTCCTGGGAGCCTTTTTGGATGGACAGGGAATGATGGGGTGGGGTCTGTCCCCCCACCCCAAATGGGGAAACTGAGGCAGGCGGCGCGGGAGGAGGCCGGGCAGCCCCGTTCCCCTCCTCTCCCTTCTTCCCCTCTCTATTTCCCAAACAAGAAGGAGGCGGCCCCGGCCCGGCCCCGCGCAGTTGTCAGGCTAAATATTTTGCGTGCAGCAGCCGCAAACAAGAGCCAAGGGGCCGCGCGGGCCCGGCGAGGGCCGCGGGGCCGCCCAGGGAGTGCCGGGGGCCGGGCCCAGGTGTCCGAGGCTGCTCCGGAGCCTCCGCGGGCCATGGGGGCGAAGGCGGCGATGGCCTCGCGGCTGTGGCTCGCGGTGGCCCTGCTGCTCCTCGATCCCTGGTTGCTGTCCCCAGCTCGCGCCACGTCGGAAAGTAAGTGCTGGGGAGGGCAAGGGGGGGATCCCGCCGGGAATAGCTGGTTTTGGGGGATGCTGGCTCCGTGCCCGGGGCGTTCGGGCTCGCTCGGATGCTCCCTGCCTCAGTTTCCCCTTTTCGCATCCCCGCTGCAGCCCCCGGGTACTTGGGGATGGGGATCCACAGCCTCTGCTGGGGTGGGAATCCCCGCTGAGTCGGCGCTGCCAAAAGCGGCTCCTTCGCTCGGGTTTCTTGGAAAAGCTGCATCCCGGGAGGCAGCCGGCGGCTCCGTGCGGGCTGTGATGGGAAGAGGGGAGCGCGGGGCAGGCGGGTCGTGCAGAGCAGGGGGCATCGATCGCTCCCGTTTGCATGGGGAGATGGGGTGGAAAACCGAGCTCAGCGAGGGGGAAAATCCCACCGGGAGCAGGAGGAGCAGGAAGAGGACGAGGGAGGGGGCGGCACCGGGAAAGCTGCCGGGAGCCGGTGGCGGCTCCGCTCGAGGATGTGGCCCCGGGGGGTTCCCTGCTGGCAGCGTGGGGACCCTGTCCCTTCCTGCTCCACTGTGCCTCGGTGTCCCTGTCGGTGTCACCGGGTGGGAAGGGGCCGTGTCCCCGCAAAGGGGCTGCACTGAGAGCAGCTCCAGGCATCCAGCTCTGCCTCCATGAGGGTGCCAAGGTCCCCCCCACGCCGTCCCCGTCACCGCTCTGGGGACAGGACAGGTCCCATCCTCCCATTTGTCCTGCACGGCGGAGGGACAACGATGGCTTTGCCAACGTCGCGGGGTACCCAACGTATGGCCATGGCCACAACTGGTCCCCGGGGCGCATGGAGGAGGTCCCCATGTCCCCCTTGAGGACTCGGGGACGGAGGTGGCAGCAGTGGCGCTCAGCAGCCACCGCATGGGCACGGGCCGAGCCGGCCGTGTCCGTGGCCGCTGTTTACAGTAAATCCCTTTTGGCTGCCGGCACCTTCTCCCCGCAATAACCCGGCGTCAGGTTTCAGGCTGCGGGAAGCGCCGCGCGGCCGGGGGAGCGGGAGGCTCCCGGCTCTCCGTGCCGGCCCGGGAATATCCGGGCGGAGAAGCCCCCGGGATGCAGAGCTGGCCTCACGGCTCGCGCGGCCACTGCCTGTCAGAGCCGCTCACGTCGCCCCTAGACACTCCAAGGGATTTAAGGCAAATGTGACAGCCAGGGTGATGATGCTCCCGCCGCGCGCCCGGGGGTCCGTGCAGCCGCAATGCGGGGTCCCCCACGCTGGCCCTCTGCCCCCCGCAGTCTGCGGCAGCATGGACATCCGCAACGACGTCTCCCAGCTCCGGAAGCTGGAAAACTGCTCCATCATCGAGGGCAACCTGCAGATCCTGCTCATGTTCACCACGGGCGCCGAGGACTTTCGGGGGCTCAGCTTCCCGCGCCTGCTCATGATCACCGAGTACCTGCTGCTGTTCCGCGTCTACGGGCTGGAGAGCCTGCGCGACCTCTTCCCCAACCTCTCGGTCATCCGCGGCACCAGCCTCTTCTTCAGCTACGCCCTGGTCATCTTCGAGATGCCGCATCTGCGGGACATCGGGCTGCACAGCCTGACGCACGTGCTGCGCGGCTCGGTGCGCATCGAGCGCAACCAGGAGCTCTGCCACATCTCCACCATCGACTGGGGGCTGCTGCTGCCCGACGCCGTGGACCACAACTACATCGTGGGCAACAAGCTGGTGGAGGAGTGCGCCGACGTCTGCCCGGGCATCCTGGACGTGGAGAAGCCCTGCGTGCAGACCAGCGTCAACGGGGAGCTCGATTATCGCTGCTGGACCTCCAGCTACTGCCAGAAAGGTGGGTGGCCCAGAGCCAGCGGGAAGGCAGCAATGAAGCCAGTAGTTTTGCAAGCCCCAGGGCTGGGGCAGTGGGATACAGGTGCCCATGGCCAGCGCGGCCGTCCCCTGGCCCTGCCCTGCCAGCGGGAGTAATTGGATCCGTGCTGTATCCTTGGCCGGGGGAGAGGCCGGCTCCCAGCCGCCGTGTTTTCCTGGCGGGAGGTAAATACAGGCCCCTCCCGGGCTCGTTTGCTGTAAACAGCAGCTCTGGTAATGAAATATATACTATAAACACAGATCCTTATCGGGGCTGCAACCTCGGCCACTGCCCGGCACCGGCTGTGCCACGCGGCTCCGCCGGGAGCTGGGGCTCCGCAGGGGAAGGGGCTTGGCCCCCCTCCTGCCCACCCCTCCATACGGGTCTCTGTCCATCCTCCGGCCACCTATCCACCCACCCACCGTGCTGCCCACCCCTCCATCCACCCACCCGCCCATCCGTTCTGCTCTCTGTCCATTCACCTGTTTGTTCACCTGGTTGTTCACCTACCCACCCACCCACCCACTCACTCACCCTTCCATCCAGTCATCCATCCATCCGTTCATCCATCCATCCACCAGTCCACTCACTCATCCATCCATCCATCCACCCATCCACCCATCCACCCACTCATCCTTCCGTCCAGTCATCCATCCATCCTTTGATCCATCCACCCGCCCTTCCATCCACTCATCCATCCACTCATCCATCCATCCATCCATCCATCCATCCAGTCATCCATCCATCCATCCTTTGATCCATCCACCCACCCTTCCATCCACTCATCCATCCATCCAGCCATCCGTTCATCCATCCATCCACTCGCTGACCCTTCCATCCAGTCATCCATCCATCCATCCTTTGATCCATCCACCCACCCTTCCATCCACCCATCCATCCATCCACCCATCCATCCATCCATTCACTTGCTCACCCTTCCATCCATCCATCCACCCATCCATCCATCCACCCATCCATTCATCCATCCATCCACTCGCTCACCCTTCCATCCAGTCATCCATCCATCCACCCATCCATTCATCCATCCATCCACTCGCTCACCCTTCCATCCAGTCATCCATCCATCCATCCATCCTTTTATCCATCCACCCGCCCATCCATCCATCCATCCATCCATCCTTTTATCCACCCACCCACCCCAAGCCCCCACTCCTGCCCAGCCCTTCCCACCTCCCTCATCTTGGCCCGTGCCAACCCTCCAGCCCCACCATCCGCAGCCCCCTGGCTCCCTGCAACCCAGGGCCGGCCGGTGGCTGCAGCCCCTTCCCCGGGCTCCGCCGCCACCGCCGCGTGTCCCCCGCAGTGTGTCCCTGCGGCGCGGGCTCGGCGTGCACGGCGGCGGGCGAGTGCTGCCACGCGGAGTGCCTGGGGGGCTGCGCGCGGCCGCGCGACAGCCGGGCCTGCGTCGCCTGCCGCCACTTCCACTTCAACGGCCACTGCCTGCCCTCGTGCCCGGCCCGCACCTATGAGTACGAGGGCTGGCGCTGCGTCACGGCCGAGTACTGCGCCAGCCTGCGCAAGGTGTCCGAGAACCCCCGCGACGCCTCCAAGTTCGTCATCCACCGGCGCCAGTGCCTCTCCGAGTGCCCCCCGGGCTACACGCGCAACGAGAGCAGGTGGGACGCGGGGACATGGGGACGTGGGGACACGGGGACGTGGCTGCCCGCTCACCGTCCCCGCCGCCCGCAGCATCTTCTGCCACAAGTGCGAGGGGCTGTGCCCCAAGGAGTGCAAGGTGGGCACCAAGACCATCGACTCGACGCGGGCGGCGCAGGAGCTGGCGGGATGCACCCTGGTCGAGGGCAACCTCATCGTCAACATCCGCCGGGGCTGTGAGTGCCAGCATGGGGATTCGGGCACAGCCGGGCATCCCTCTGGGCCCGGGATGGGGAACGGGGTGGCGATGGCAGCGCTGGTGGCTCCGGCGGGCGGATCCATGGATGGGTGTTGCTGGATGCCGGGGCCCTGCGGGATCCCGAGTGCTGACGGGTGAACCAGGGTCACGCAAAGCCAGCGCCGCTGCCCATGCCGTACTCAGCGCCTTGGGTATCCCCAGATAACCTGGCCTCGGAGCTGCAGAGCAGCCTGGGCCTCATCGAGACCATCACGGGCTTCCTGAAGATCAAGCACTCCTTCGCCCTCGTCTCCTTGTCCTTCTTCAAGAACCTCAAGCTGATCCGCGGTGACTCCATGGTGGACGGGTGAGGACGGACGGACAAGGCCCGGGCAGGAGGCTGGGACGTGGCTTTGCAGACATCCCTGCCAACGCCTCTGGATTCACCTCCTCCAGGAATTACACCCTGTACGTCCTGGACAACCAGAACCTGCAACAGCTCTGGGACTGGAGCCACCACATCCTCTCCATCCCCGTGGGCAAGATGTACTTTGCCTTCAACCCCAAGCTCTGCCTGGCCGAGATCTACCGCATGGAGGAGGTCACGGGCACCAAGGGGCGGCAGAACAAGGCTGAGATCAACCCCCGCACCAACGGCGACCGGGCGTCCTGTGAGTGCAGGTGGTGGGCGCTGGGGTGGCCACGGGCGGTGGGCGCTGGGGTGGCCACCCTGCGACCCCCATCCGAGCCCTGCGCCCCTCGGCAGGCAAGACCCAGACCCTCCGCTTCATCTCCAACGTCACCGAGTCCGACCGCATCTTCCTCAAGTGGGAGCGCTACCGGCCCCCCGAGTACCGGGACCTCCTCAGCTTCATCGTCTACTACAAGGAGTCGTAAGTGGGTCCCCCCTTCCCTGCTCGCTTGTCCCCCTTGAGTGCGGAGCGTCCCCCAGAACATGCTGCAACCCTCCCAAGGCTGGTGGGGACATGGGGACGGTTCCCACGGGGCGGGCGGGCGCCGGGGCTACCGCGCGGTCCTTGATGCCCGGGGCCAGGCCCTTCCAGAACGTGTCGGAGTACGTGGGGCAGGATGCCTGCGGGGCCCACAGCTGGAACGTGGTGGACGTGGAGCTGCCCCTCAGCACCGAGCAGGAGCCCGGGGTGGCCCTGCTCAACCTGCGTCCCTGGACCCAATACGCCATCTTCGTGCGCGCCATCACCCTCACCACGGCTGAGGAAGGGCGCAACTACGGGGCGCAGAGCGAGGTGGTCTACATCCGCACCATGCCGGCAGGTGGGCGCCGTGCCGGGGGGAAAGGAGGGCCCATGGGAGGGACTGGGGCTCCGGGCTGATGTCCTCGTGCGTATCCAGCACCAACGGTGCCCCGGGACGTCATCTCCATGTCCAACTCGTCCTCGCACATCGTGGTGCGCTGGAAGCCGCCCACGCAGCGCAACGGCAACATCACCTACTACCTGGTGCTGTGGCAGCAGCTGGCCGAGGACATGGAGCTCTACATCAACGACTACTGCCACAAAGGTGACGGCTGCACGGGGACGGCGCCGAGGGGGGCAGCGGGACGGGCGCCAGGGGACGGGGACGCCGGACATTCCCATCCCCTGCACCCGCAGGGCTGAAGCTGCCCACGAGCAGCGCGGACACGCGCTTCAGCGCCGAGGACGGCGCCAGCCGCGACGTGGAGCCGGACGCCGAGGAGGGCTGCTGCCCCTGCCGCCCCGCCGACGGGCGCCTCCGCGTGGAGGGCGAAGCCGAGTCCTTCCAGAAGAAGTTCGAGAACTTCCTCCACAACTCCATCATCATCCCCAGGTGCCGGCCCGGGATGTCCCCCAAGCTGGGGCCAGGACTTGGCCAGGTGAGGGGGATCCCTTGGCTGCTCCCAGCTGATCTTTCAAGCGATTTCTCGCTGTCTCAGGCCACCGTGGAAGGTGACATCGGTGAACAAGAACCCGCAGAGGTGAGCGAGGGCGGGCTGAGCTCACCCGCTCGCAAAGGCAACGAGGGGTCTCTCCTCCACGCGCTCCCGCATCCCATGGGCACCTCCCTGCCCCGCAGGACCCCGAAGCGGCGCCGCGACGTCCCGGCAGCGGCCAGCACGGGCCAAGCTCCGGCGAACGCCCCGTCCGCGGAGCCTCCGGGCAACGCGGCGGCTCCCGCCGCCGGCGAGCCCAGGGCCGACTTCCAGATCTTCGAGGACAAGGTGGTGCGCGACCGCACGGTGCTGTCCCGGCTGCGGCACTTCACCGAGTACCGCATCGACATCCACGCCTGCAACCACGCCGCCCACACCGTGGGCTGCAGCGCGGCCACCTTCGTCTTCGCCAGGACCATGCCCGAGCGTAGGTGCCGGGCAGAGCCAGCCTCCCCTTTGCCCTCGGATGAGGCCCCGGGCCCCTCTCGGGATGCTCCTTTGGGAGCTCATCCCGCCGTGCCCCTCTCCAGTGCAAGCCGATAACATTCCCGGCAACATCACGTGGGAGCCGGCCAGCAAGAACAGCGTCCTGCTGCGCTGGGAAGAGCCCAGGAACCCCAACGGGCTCATCCTCAAGTACGAGATCAAGTACAGCCGCGAGAGCGAGGTGAGGAGCCCGCCGAGCCCCACAGCCCGCTCCGGGCTGCCGAGACCCCCATCCCGGTCCCTGGGCTTCGGTTATGGAGCGGGGATCCAAGAGAAACGGGGAGAAATGCCACTGTCCCCACGGCCTCCAGGAGGTCACCACCGTGGTGTGCGTCTCCCGTCACCGCTACTCCAAGTACGGTGGCGTCCACCTGGCTCTGCTCCAACCGGGCAACTACTCGGCCAAGGTGCGGGCCACCTCGCTGGCCGGCAACGGCTCGTGGACGGGGCTCGTCAAGTTCTACATCCTGGGACCAGGTACACGGGGCTGGTGGGGGGAACATGGGAGCAGCAGGGCAGGGAATCGGGTGCTCCCGGCCCTGGGATCAGGGGATGCTGCCTGGAGGTTCCGGGGATTTGGATGTTGCTGGCACAGGGATGCTCTGCGCTGGGGCAGAGCCCGCGGCATCGGGAGATGCTGCTGGATACAGGGATGCAGGAGCCGGCGCGCTGGCCGCGGGTGTAGGGTTGGGTGTGCGGGTGCCGGGCCCATCCGTCACCCTTGGGCGCGTGTCCCCGGCAGCGGAGGAGGAGTCCGGCAGCCTCTACGTCCTGCTCACCGTCGCGCCCGTGGTGCTCATGGCGCTCATCTCCTGCCTCGCCGTCCTCGTCTTCTTCTACAACAAGAAGCGGTAGCAGCCCCCGGCCGCGGCTCCCGCGCTCGGGCACAGCCCGTGGCCAGCGCCGAGGCTGGGAGGGGGCATCGGGGACCTCGTCCCTCTGCCCTCACCCCGGGCCGAGGCGAGAGCAGCCCCTGAGCGATGTCCACCCCTCCAGGAGCAACGACGGTTACCCCAGCGGGACCCTCTACGCCTCTGTTAACCCCGAGTACTTCAGCGCCTCGCACAGTACGTTGGAATGGGCGGATGAGGCTGCTTAAGAGGGGGGAAACTGAGGCACGAGGTCCCCAAGGTGCCGGTGGGAACTGGTCCTTGCCGGGCGGTCCTGGCACCTCTTTGGCCTCCAAGCTCTGCGTCCTGCTGCAGAGGGGTGACCCCATTGGGACCGCCGGTGCCGCGGGGACGGCGCGGTGACAAGACCCCCTTGCACACAGTGTACATCCCCGACGAGTGGGAGGTGTCGCGGGACAAGATCACGGTGATCCGGGAGCTGGGACAGGGCTCCTTCGGGATGGTGTACGAGGGGCTGGCGCAGGACATCGAGGCCGAGGGCCAGGAGACCAAGGTGGCCCTCAAGACGGTCAACGAGCTGGCCACCATGCGGGAGCGCATCGAGTTCCTCAACGAGGCCTCCGTCATGAAGGCCTTCAAGTGCCACCACGTGGTAGGTGGCCGGCGGGGACGCGGGCAGGAGGGAGGACGGCACCGGGGGAGCCCGCGGCTGCCCGGTCCCCCTCGCCCTGCCCAGGTCCGTCTCCTCGGCGTCGTGTCCCAGGGCCAGCCGGCCTTGGTCATCATGGAGCTGATGACACGCGGGGACTTGAAGAGCTACCTGCGCTCGCTCAGGCCTGACGCCGAGGTGAGGGGCTGCCGCGAGGACCGTCCCTCGCTGGCCACGGATGCCCTCGAGCCCCGTTTTCCGGGCGGCACCGCATCTCTCTCTTTGCCCCCGGGGCAGAACAACCCCGGGCTGCCGCCGCCGGCGCTGCGGGACATGATCCAGATGGCGGGCGAGATCGCCGACGGCATGGCCTACCTGCACGCCAACAAGTTCGTGCACCGCGACCTCGCCGCCCGCAACTGCATGGTCTCCGAGGACTTCACCGTCAAGATCGGAGGTGGGAGGCAGCGCGGGGAGGCCCCGGCACCCTGCGCCTCCCGGGGCTCACGGCGCCTCCTCCTTCTGCTGCAGATTTCGGCATGACCCGGGACATCTACGAGACGGATTATTACCGCAAAGGCGGCAAGGGGCTGCTGCCCGTGCGCTGGATGTCCCCCGAGGCTCTCAAGGACGGCATCTTCAACACGCACTCGGACGTCTGGTGCGTGTTGGGCAAGAGGGGGGGCGAAATGGGGGGCTCGGGGCATCCCCCTGAGCAGAGGGACCCCCTGGCAGGTCCTTCGGGGTGGTGCTGTGGGAGATCGCCACGCTGGCCGAGCAGCCCTACCAGGGCATGTCCAACGAGCAGGTGCTGCGCTTCGTCATGGACAACGGCATCCTGGAGCGGCCGGAGAACTGCCCCGAGCAGCTGTGAGCAGGGAGAGCCGCGGCGCCCATCACCGCGGCCTCGCGGCGGCGCGGATCGGCACCGGGGAGGGGGACGTGCAGGTGGCCTGGAGGGGACGCTGGGGTCCCCCAGAGCCAAGCGGGCGCCCTGTCTCCCGCAGGCATGAGCTGATGTGCCTGTGCTGGCAGCAGAACCCGCGCCAGCGCCCGTCCTTCGTGCAGCTCCTGGAGCGCGTCAAGGAGCACATGGCGCCCGCGTTCCGCACCCTCTCCTTCTTCTACAGCCCCCAGGCGCGCCGGCGCGGCTCGGGCGACACCTCCGACGCCGAGACGGACCCGCTCGCCGAGGAGCCCGAGCCGCCGGCGCGCGCGCCCCGCGACCCCGGCGCGCTGCCCAACGGGGCGCCCGGCCTCTGATCCCCCCCCAGCCAGGGCATTTCCTTGAGGAACGTGGTGGGATTTCCTCTGGACTGTTCCTCTGTCCCGCCTGCAGCTGCCCCAGCCCTGGGAAGGGCCCGCGGGGCCATTCGCGTTATTTATTGTGGGGAAGGGAATGGGGGGCTGCGGATGGGGAGCCAGGCTCCGCTCTGTCCCGTCCCCCTCATCTGCCTCTGCTGCGGCCCCCAGCCCATCCGCGAAACAGGTCAGTAGCATCGACCCCATCTCACGCATGGGGAAACTGAGGCAGGGGCAGCCCCAGCAGCGGAGCTGCCTGGGCCCGGCCTCCGGCGTCGCCGAGTCCTGGGGCCGGGACCGGCATCCTGCTCCGCGGAAGGGGCTCCGCTCTCCTCTCTGCAGCCGCAGAAGCAGCACAAATAAAGCGGGACGAAGCTTGGTGGTGGCAGCACGCTGGTTTGTGGGGACAGAGCCCAGGCTGAGAACGTACCCAGCTCAGTACCTGCATGAGTCGCCCCTGAGGGCACAGGGGCCAGAGCTGGCCCTGGAGCCCTGTGTCCTTGTCACCCAGTATTGTCATGACATCCGCCTTATCCTGCCTCCCCAGAGGAGGAGGGTCCCTGCCAGGGGTGTCCTAAGGGTGACGGGGGGAACAGGGGCCCTGTGCCACCAAATGTCCCCCTCCTTTCACCCGCTGCTCTGTACCTGGATGCTACGGGGCTGCTCTGAGCTGCCCGAAGGAACTCCAAGATTCTGGAAGGCGGCCACGGGGTGGAGGTAAAAATGTGCCGGGGTTCCTTGTGGCCTTTGCCACGCGGATGCCGGTGCGGACGAGCTCCCGATGCGGACGGAGAGCGGCCGTGGCCCCACGATCCCGGCGCTGCCGGTGTCGCATCTTGCGGCTCCCCGGAGCGCAGCCAGGCAGGGAGGGTGTTTGTGTGTCCGTGTGTCCGTGTGTCCGTTTGCAGGCAGGGTCGGGGGTGCCGCTTGGCGCCCACGGGGGGGCAGTTTCACGTCCGTGGGGCAGAGGGGGCCCCAGCGCCGGCCCCGGCGGCTTCGGGCAGGATCGGGACTACCCGACCGGGCCAGGGGCTTCCCGGAGCGCCGGTGCCGGTGACTCAGGGGCTTCCCGGCCGCTCCTCCGCGCCGCTCGTTCCCGTCTAGCGCTCGCCCCCCACCCAGCTCCGCCCGTGGCTCCCCCCGCTCCGCCCGTGGGGCCGGGAGCCGCCGGCGCTGCCCGTTCCGCGGCGGGGGGCGGCGGCCGCCGGCTCCTCCCCGGGAGGTTGGTCCCCGCGGCCCTTTAAGCGGCCGCGGTGGCCGCGCGCTCACACATGTGGGGCGGGCGACAAGTGCGAGGGAGGCGGCGAGCGAGCGGGGCGGCCCCGCGATGCTCCCGCCGCCCGCCTGGCTCTGCGCGGCCGCGCTGCTGCTGTCGCCGCTGGCCGCGGCGCCGTGTCCCGCGCCCTGTCGCTGTCCCGCCGCGGGGACCCTGCTCTGCCGCCAGCCCGACACGCTGCGCAGCCTGGCCGGCCTCGTGGGCGCCTTCCCCGACGTGTGAGTGGGGCGATGCCGCGGGGGGCGGCTCGGGGGGCTGCCGCCCGGCCCGGGGACCCGCGGGGAGGTGGAGGCTGCGAGGCCGGAGCTGACGGGACGTTCGGGAGCAGCAATAGGGAGAACAGGGAGGTGGCGGGACCCGGGGAGGGGATCGGGGCCGTCCCCGAGCTGCCCGGGTTGGGGGCTGTTGTTCATCTCCCCCCTTTTGGGGTTGCACGCTGGGGAGAGCGCGGTTTGAGCGAGGAGGCTGCTGTGGGCGGCAAGAGGGTCCCCGCACGCCTGGGTCCCCCACGCGCTGCCGCAGCCCAGGCCTTGCCGCAGCGCCCTGCGGCAGCGCCCGCGTGCCTCAGTTTCCCCACGGGCCAGGGCGCTGCCAGCTCTTTGTTCGCTGCCAATGGGGTGGGGCGGCCTCAGCCACCCTCGTCCCCACCGTCCTCGCAGGGCTGCGCCGCCCACGGCTCCCCACTGTAATCAGGGGGACCTGACCCCCCACTTTGGTCATGGCTCCAAATCCCCGACTGGGCCCGACGGCACAGGGGTCCCTGGGGCGGCTCCTTGGGGTTAAACCCCACGCCCTGAAGGGTTTTCCATTCCACCCGGCCTGGGAAACGTTGTCCCCGTCATGGCACACGGAGCCAGGCGAGGCGGGCGCCCGCAGAGGGGCTGCGGGAGGGGGGCTGAGACCCGGCAAGCTCACGCACTAATGAGGTCTCAGGCTGGCAGCACAGTTGGGGACGCCCGGGCCCCGTCCCCAAGCCACCCACTGCACCCGCGCTCGGCGGGAGGTCTCAGCGCCGGCGGCACCGCCACATCCCGGGAGCTGCCGCCGTCCTGGCCCCTTTTCCCAGCCTGTCCCTGTCTGCGGTAACTGAAGCGCAGGGGAGTCACCTCCCTGCTCCGTCCCGTGGAGCTGCCGCCGGCCCTGGCACAGCTGGGGTGCGAGCAGGAATGGGGAGGGAAACTCCCTGCTGCCCGGGGAAGTCAGGGCCGTAAATCAGCCCCGGGGCCTTTCAGCTCCGTTTCCCTGCGTGGGGCTGAGCGGAGCGGGAGGGGATGCAGCTCCTAGTGCCGGGCGCTGCCGTGGAGGTGCAGAGCGGGGTCGTGTCCGGGTGCCTTTCCCGGGTTCCTGACTCCAAGCTCCGGCCGCTGCGCCCCATGGAGAGGGGAAAAAACCCCAGGGCAGCGGCGGGGGCTGATCCCTGTGCGGGGCTCTTCTGCTGACCAGGATCATTGAGAACCAGAGGACACTGACGACCTTGACCCGGGCTGACATCGGGATGCTCCGGGACCTCAGGAACCTGTGAGCACCCCGAGGCGGAATGGGGATGGGGAAGCGGGGGATGAAAAGGGATGGATCCCGCTGCGGGGAGGTGGAGGGAGGTTTGCGGGGTGGCTGTGTCCCCCAGGGGGACAGTGGCAGCAGGGCCAGGGGATTTGGGGTGCGGATGCTCAGGCCTTCCCTGCTCGCAGCACCATCGCCAGCTCGGGGCTGCATCATGTCTCCGCAGACGCCTTCCAGGACACCTCCAGGCTGAGCCACGTGTGAGTAGCTCCCGCGCGGTCCCCAAGCGCCGTCCCCAGGCGCAGGGCGGCTCGTCCCCGCGCCGAGGGGGCGGTCGATGGTGTCCGGCTGCCCCCAGGTCGCACAACTCGATCCGTGGCAGCGCGATGGGATGGGGGGAGGTTGCCGCTGAGTGGGAAACCATCGATCGGAGCAGGAGCGCCAGCAGCTCCCGGCAGGTTCCCACTGTGCCGGCCCCGGCGCAGGAGGGGACGTGGGGAGCGGGGGGTTCTGTGTGACGCTGCTCCATGGCTGGGATGGTCCGGGGTGTCCCCGGCGCTTCCCTGTCCCCGCAGGAACCTCTCCTCCAACGCGCTGCGCAGCCTGTCCTGGAAGAGCTTCCAGCATCTGCCGCTGCAGCAGCTGTGAGTCACCAAGCTGGGGCCAGGGGCCACCCGGGTGGTCCCGGCAGCTCCTCGCCAGCCCCGGTGCTGTGCCCTCCGCAGCGTCCTCGCGGGAAACCCCTTGGAGTGCTCGTGTGGCATCCGCTGGCTGCAGCTGTGGCAGGAGGGGAGCCGGGCTGAGCTGGGCAACCAGTCCCTGGGCTGCTGGGCAGGAGGGGAGCTGGTGCCGCTGGGCGCCTGGGCCCCGCGCGGCTGCGGTAGGTGCAGGGGGACAGCGGCGGCGGGCGCTGCCGGTGCCCCGGTTCACCCCGCGGCACCGCGTGCGCCCGGCAGAGCCGCCGTCCGTGCGCATCGAGCCCGCCGAGGTGCTGCTGCGGCAGGGGGACAGCGTCAACCTCACGTGCCACATCGCGGCCGAGCCGCCGGCCACGGGCAGCTGGGACGTCCCCGACGTGGGGCCCGAGGCGCCGCTGGTCACCGAGGCAAGCGGGGGGCGCGCGGCACGGGGGGCACGCGGCCGAGGGGGCCGTGCCAGCCGCGCGCTCTGCGTCCCGCAGCTCTCGCCGCACCAGCTGCTCCTGCGCATCGGCAACGTCTCCTCCAGCCTCAACCGCAGGGACGTCACCTGCCGCGCGGAGAACGCGGCGGGGCCGGCCGAGGCCACCGTGGTCCTGAACGTCACCTGTGAGCCTGGCGCGGGGCGGGCGCGGGCGGCGGGGGGTCCGGCGCGGTGCCGCGGACCCAGGCGGCTCCGTGTCCCGCAGTCCCGGCGGTGATCCTGCTGCTGCAGGAGGCCATCCCGCAGCACTTCTGGTGCATCCCCTTCTCGGTGGACGGCAACCCGGCGCCCAGCGTGCGCTGGCTCTTCAACGGCACCGAGCTGCTCGAGGGGCCCTACATCCACACGCGCATCGTGGAGTACGAGCACAACTCCACCGTGCTGCACGGCTGCCTGCAGCTCAACCGGCCCACGCACGTCAACAACGGCAACTACACCCTCGTGGCCAGCAACGCGCTGGGCTCCGCCGCCCGCTCCGTCCAGGGCCGCTTCATGGAGAACCCCTTCAGCTTCAACCCCGAGGAGCCCATCCCCGGTATGGGCACCACTGCCGTGGGGCAGAGGGGACAGGGTGCCCCACTGGGCACTCACGAGTGTTTTTGTGTTGTCTTCTCTCTCCTCCTTCTTCCTCAGTGTCTCTGTCCCCGCTGGGTGAGTGACCGCGACGCTGCTCCCGTCCCCTCGGGCAGCACCGCGCGGGGGACCGGGACCCCCATCACCGACCCCGCGCGCTTTCCGCAGCCCCGGGCAGCAGGAACAGCTCCCTGGAGGGGCCCGTGGAGAGCGCGGACGAGCACGTCTTTGGGGTGAGCATCTCCAGCCCCACAGGACCCACCGAGACCCCCGGTGTCCCCCGTGGAGGCCGCACGTGGCGGAGGCTCCCGCGCTCACCCCGTGTCCCCGCCAGGTCTCGGTGGCCGTGGCGCTGGCCGTGTGCGCCTGCCTCTTCCTCTCCGTCACGCTCATCGTGCTCAACAAGTGCGGGCGCCGCTCCAAGTTCGGCATTAACCGTAAGCTCCAGCCCCGGGGTCCCGGGCGCGCGGCGGCGGGGGCACCCCGGGGTGCTGCTTCCCGGCGGTGCCGCCAGCTGCTAATTCACTCCTGGACCGGGTTCAGCCTGGAAATGGGTTTGGCGGCTCCCGGGAGACGCCGCAGCCGGTGGCGGTGGGGCGCTCGGCGGGGCCCTTCGCGGCCCAACGTGCCGGTGCCGCAGGCTCGGCCGTGCTGGCCCACGAGGACGAGCTGGCCATGTCCCTGCACCTCATGAACCTGGGCAGCAGCCCCCCGTCCTCGGCCGAGAGCAAGCTGGAGGGGCTCAAGAGCAACGTCATCGAGAACCCGCAGTACTTCTGTGACACCCGTATGGCATGGGGACGCGGCACGGGGGGGTCCGCGGGGCCCCATGGTGTTGATGCCCAGCGCGATGCCCCCCGGCAGGCGTGCACCACGTGCAGCGCCGCGACATCGCGCTCAAGTGGGAGCTGGGCGAAGGCGCCTTCGGCAAGGTCTTCCTGGCCGAGTGCTCCAACCTGCTGCCCGAGCAGCGCAAGATGCTGGTGGCCGTGAAGGTGAGCGCGGCGGGCGGGCGACACGGAGCCTTTCGGCAGCCCCCTCGGCCCGCCTGACACCGCTGCCGCCGCTCCAGGCGCTGAAGGAGGCCACGGAGAGCGCCCGCCTGGACTTCCAGCGGGAAGCGGAGCTGCTCACGGTGCTGCAGCACGAGCACATCGTGCGCTTCTACGGCGTGTGCACCGACGGCGAGCCCCTCATCATGGTCTTCGAGTACATGGAGCACGGGGACCTCAACCGCTTCCTCCGGTGGGTCCGGGCGCCGCGGGCCCCTCCCCGCCGCTCCGAGTGCCGCGGCTCAGACAGCCCCGCTCCGCGCTCGCTGCTAATGCAGCCCTCCTTGCAATATTGATTAGATTAGCTGTCTGAGAGGCTTAAATAGAGAGAGATTGGCCATCAGCTGGAATAAGCAGAGACTTTTCGATTGGCCCCCCAGGTATTGCTGATAGACGGGGGGGCTGCCAGAGGCATCGCTTTAGTGGCCCCGCGATGAGCTCTGAGACGTGGCTTTTATGATTATTGTTATGGGACTTGGCAGTAATGGTTCTGCCGAGCAGAGCCCCCCGCTCGCGGCCGCGGCCTCCTCGGCCCGGCTGTCAGCAGCGCTCGGCATCAAAGGCCGAGGCGACGCCAGGCGCCCCGAGCCCCGGCTGCCTTTCACACCCTGCCCGCGTGCGCTCGCACCCTCGCCCGGCGCCCTTGCACGCGCGCCCATTCCTTGCACGCATGCACCTCTGCACATCTGCATGCGTGCACCTTTGCAATGGGCATGCATGCACATCTGCTGCATGCATGCACATCTGCACTGTGCACATCCACTGCATGCATGCACCTCAGCAATGTGCACATCTGCCGCGTGCATGCATGCACCTTTGCAACATGCACACATGCACATCTGCACGCATGCAAATATGCACCGTGCACATATGCCGTGTGCATGCATGCACATTTGCAACATGCACATCTGCTGCACGCATGCAAATATGCACCGTGCACATCTGCAATGTGCATGCATGCACCTCAGCAATGTGCACATCTGCCGTGTGCATGCATGTACATTTGCAATAGGCACACATGCACATCTGCTGTACGCATGCAAATATGCACCATGCACATCTGCCGTGTGCATGCATGCACCTCTCCAGTGTGCACATCTGCCCCATGCACATCTGTCACACGCACCATGCACATCTGTGCAGGGCTCTTCCCCCTCTCCTCGGCCCCGCTCCGAGCAGCCCCTCTTGCCCCCGCAGGTCCCACGGTCCCGACGCCAAAATCCTGGACGACGGCCAGGGCCAGCCCTACGGGCAGCTCACGCTGAGCCACATGCTGCACATCGCCACGCAGGTGGCCTCGGGCATGGTGTACCTGGCCTCCCTGCACTTCGTGCACCGCGACCTGGCCACCCGCAACTGCCTGGTGGGCCAAAACCTCGTGGTGAAGATCGGCGACTTCGGCATGTCCCGCGACATCTACAGCACCGACTACTACCGGGTGAGACGCCGACCACGGTCCCCTCGCAGGGAGCCTCCCAGTGCCGGGGCTGGAGGGCTCCAGGGAGCATCTCGGCCTCCATCTCCTGCTGGGAAGCGCGCTCCGTTTTTCCCTTTCAGCCGCTGCCCCCATCCATATTTAATGGGGGTCGCGGAGCACTTGGCGCGCGGGGGACCGAGCGGAGCCCCCCGCGCTGAGCGCCCTGCCCCGGGCAGGTGGGCGGGCGGACGATGCTGCCCATCCGCTGGATGCCCCCCGAGAGCATCCTGTACCGCAAGTTCACGGCGGAGAGCGATATCTGGAGCTTCGGCGTGGTGCTCTGGGAGATCTTCACCTACGGGAAGCAGCCCTGGTACCAGCTCTCCAACACCGAGGTGACGGGGCCGGGCGCGCTGCCGGGGGGTTGGATGGAGCTGGGATCCAGCACGGAGCGCCAGCCTCCTCTTCCTCGCTTGGGAGAGGAGGATGGGGGAAGCGCCAGGACATTCCTGTGACACGGAGGTGGGAGCCAGGACGCCGGGGTCCCCCCCCTTGCCCGTTGATGGGCTCGGGTCCCCCCGCTTTGGTTGGCAGCTCCGTGTCCCCGTCGCTCCCGCAGGCCATCGAGTGCATCACGCAGGGCCGGGAGCTGGAGCGGCCGCGCACGTGCCCCTCCGAGGTGTACGGCATCATGCAGAGCTGCTGGCAGCGGGAGCCGCAGCAGCGCCAGAGCATCAAGGAGATCCACGGCCGCCTCCAGGCGCTCGTCAAGGCCCCCCCGGTCTACCTGGACATCCTGGGCTGAGCGGCTCCCCGCGCTCCCCATCCCAACGCCCGGAGGACACGGATCCCCTCTGCCCGCCCCGCTGGAGCCTCCTGCCGTCCCATCCCATCCCGACGGAGCCGCAGATCCGCACCCGGCGCTAGGACCCCGCACTGGACACTTGCTGCAGCCGTGGGATCAGGGGCTCCCGCTTCCATGGGGATGCGGAGCCGGCGCGCGGGGGACCCGGTCGGGGCGGCTTCAGCAGGGATGGGTGCCCCGCGGCTTCGCTGCTCCCCACATCCTGAAACCGCTCCGGAATAAAGCACTGCTGCCCCCGCCACGCTGCCACCAAGGAGATCTGCACGAGGAAAGGGCAGCTTTGGAGCTGGGATGCTCCAGCTGGGAAGGGGGAGGCAAAGCGGCCGCTCCGGGTGCTCCATGGGGCGGGAGGGAAGGGAGACGGCCCCAGCGTCCCGCAGGATTTTGGGGTGGCCGGTGCCACCACTGTCACCCCCAAGCAGCAGGAAGGACAAAGGTCCCCGTGCCCAGGGAGAGCCCTCCCTTCCCCGGGCACCGTCTCCGCAGCCCAGGGGTTATCGGATGCCCTGTGGCATCCACTTAATCATCCTTGCCAGGGCTCTCCGGCCGCCCTGGTAATGTTTGCCACCGGGATCTGCTCGTAATGGAGCTGAGCTGATTTCATCTGGGTAATGAGGCTGCACAGGCCGGGCCCTGGCAGCTCCTTGGCCACTGCCAAGGGACTTGGGGGGCCGAGGGGCGCAGGGGACACCGAGCTGGGCTCTGGGGTGGCCCCAGCAGCAGGAAACCGGGGCCGTCTCCAGCACCCGGCTTGTAGCCCAGCCCTGTTATTACTGGTCCCCCAGCCTGGAGAGGGGACAACCAGGAAAAGGGGGGACAGCAAAGGGAACTGGGGCTCCCCACAGCCCTGTCCATGTCCAGGGCTGTAGCGTGTGGGTGCAGGGGGGCTCCGGAGCCGCTTGGCCCGGCTGGGCCAGCAACCCCTTTCCTTGGGCACCCTCTAATTGCCGCCTGCGCTGATTTATGGTCCTTCCCCTCTTATCTAATTTGAGGAAGGAACAAGATTACAACTTTGAGCTTTGCCAGCGCCGCGCTCTAAATTGCCTCTTCGGTCAATACTGCTCCCTGCGGCCGGGAAGCTGCGGCCGGGCCAGGGAGCCAGGTGGCCACAGGGCCCCGGGGAGGTGGCCCATGGAGCCGGGGGCTTCCCGGGGGACGAGGGTGGCCATGGAGCCCCCGTAGGGCTTGAAGCGGCCGGGCGCCCGCATGGGACACCGGAGCCGGCCGTGACTCGGTCCCCTCCATGGGGGACATGCCAGCTCCGCACGGGGACAGGAGGGTTAAGCGCAGTGGCTCCCTTCCCGCCCGCTCCCCGCCGGTGCTCAGCCCTGATCGATTTTTATCCCCACCCGGCAGTTTCTCCATTTCACCCGCTCCGGCGGGAGCCGTAATGGACTCTGGCAATGAGGTAATTAACGGCTCTGCTCCCTGGAAAAGTTGCCTGGGGCCGCAGAGGCACCAGGAGGGCCGGGCTGGGGAGAGGCCCCCACTAATGAGGGTTAACGAGGGGTTTGGGCCTGATGGTCCCCCCGGCCTCTCTGGGTCTTGTCCAAGGCCAGGAGCATCCCAGGGGTGGGAGGGATCCCCAGGAAGGAGGGATCCCCCTGACTCCGTGCCAGGGTCTGGGTCCTGCCAGCACCCTAGGGTGTCCTGCAAGCCATGATTTGGGCCATGGCACCCTGGATTTGGGGCTTTTTTACTGAAAACCGCAACTCTTCTGCAGGGGATACCAGTACAAACCCAGCACTGGGCATCCCGATGCGGGGAAGTCAATGCTGGCCAGATCCCGAGCAGCCCCCCTGGCCCCCACTGCAGCCCCGAGGGCCTCAGTGGGGCTGCAAAGGCATCTCCGCACTAACAAGTGTCCCCGAGCAATATTTCCCATTAGCTCTGGAGATGCCTCCTCCAGGGCAGAGGCCGGCCCAGCCCCAGCGAGGCCTCGGTGCCCAGCTCCGCACCGTGGGGCTCCGGGAAGAGCCGTTCCGAGGCGCTCGGGGCAGATCCCAGGCTGCGGGTGGGCTTGCCCCTAATGGAGCAGGGGGCGAGGGAGGGCTGCTGAGCCACGCTGGGACGTGAAAATCGTTATGAGTGATTAGAGCTATTAGTGTAACGAGGAGAGGCAATTAACGGCGCCTTGACATCGCTTGAGGCCGGCTAATGTACACGCTCGCTGGGACCGTGGGGCAGCTGCGTATGGGGAGCGGAGGGGGGGACGTGGCCGTGTTGAGCTGCCGGGATCCCGGGTGCAGGGGCCGTTTGTGGCTGGGATTCCCAGGTTGGAGGGCTGTTATGTGGCCGAGGATCCATGGACAGGGGGCCTGCGCTGGGGAGCAACACGTGCCAAGGATCTGGGGCTGGAGGGGCAACGCGTCCGCAGGGATTCTGGGATGGTGCCTGTCCAGGGATGCGGGCTTGCAGGGGGTGTGTGCCGAGGGATCCGGGATGGAGGATGCTCCCGGCTCCGGGCGGGGGGTATCCCCGGTGCGGGGCGATGCCCGGTCCTGCTCCGCGCCGCCGCCAGATGCTGCTGTTCGGCCGCGGAGCCCCGCGCGGCGCCGCCTCGACGGCGCGGCCCGCGGCGGCCCCACGGGACCGAGCGCCGCCCCGGGAGCGCCCCGGGAACGGGGGAAGGGGCAGAGGGGCACGGGGGTCCCGGGCGGGCGACACCGCCGCCCCCCCCACCCCGTGCGCGCTCGCTGGCCCGCGGGAGCCTTCGGGGTACGGGGACAGGGACAGGAATGGGCGCAGGGACGGGGACAGGGACAAGGACAGGGACAGCTCAACTCTGCGCCCCGGGGCGGCGTGGGGCCTCCCGCGGCCCGCAGCCGTGTGGAGCCGGCCCCGGCCGTGGTGGTGCTGCAAACCGGCTGGGTTCTGGCCAAAAAAAAAAAAAAAAAAAGAGCGAGAGCATTTTTTTTCCCTTATCCCTTTTCCGCAGCCATCTCCTCGTTCAAACTTCCTGAGAGCGGCTCCGGGCCTCCCTCCCCTTCCGACGGCCGCTCCGCGCCTCTTCCGAGCCAGCCCGGGCGGCCGCTCGGCCCGCGGCGGCTCCGGCAGCCCCGCGGCCAGGTGAGACCCCCGGGACCGGGGACCTGCGGGCCGGGACCGGGATCAGGGCCGGGGGGGGAACCCCCGAGTCAGCGACAGCGGCGACTCCTTTGGGAATCGGCCGTGGCGGGGGGGGCCGGACGCCGGGGCCCCCCCGCCGCTGCTTGGGCACGTCCGCGCCGCCCTCGACGGGCGGGTGGCGCCGATGCCCGCGGGGACGGGGAGGGGGCGGGCACGGGGATGGGGGCCCGGGGCTCCCGTGACTCCTCCGGGTTTTTCCTGCCAGCGCCGCTCAGTGTATCCTGCAGTTCGGGGCCCCCGGCTCCCTCCGCCCGGTGCGGGGTTTTACCCCCGGCTCCCGGGGGTCCCGGGTCGGGGCAGAGCAGCTCCACGTTCGGCCCGTCCCTTCCCACGCAGGGCGACTTTTCCTCGGTGGAGGGAGGTTTTTGGGAGCCGCAGGGAGACCTTGTAACGGAGCCGTTTTTCCATCGGAGGAAAAACAAACCGTCGCATTTGCAGGGGCAGGAGGGGTCGCTTGGGGCGAGCGGGGGGTTCCGCGCGAACGGGAGGAAGCGGCAGTAAATCCAGCTGCGGGAATCAGGAAGCCTCTGTTTCCTCCTCCTTCACACGTGTATTTATTGGAGAGCTGAGAGCTGCCTGTCCCCGTAAACACGGGGCCGGCAGGACCTCGCGCCTCTGGCTGGATATTGCAAAAGCTCCTCTCGCGGGGCCCAGGAGTCCGGGTTCCCAGGCTGAGCCGCCCCCCCGCAGGCAGCGCTGCTGGCAGCCCCGGCGAGGAGCATCCATCACGTGTTGAGCAAGAGCTCCGCGGATCCCAGAGAATAAACTGGGAATCTCGCTGGGATGGGGCAAGCGGAGCGGCCGCTGTCGCCGCCCCCCGGCCCCCTGCTCTGTCGGGAACGGGATTTGCTGCCGGTGCCGGGGTCTGGCCCGGGGGGGTCTCGCTGTTGGGGTAGTTAATGAGGGTGGTCTCGGCCTGGGGGGGTCTGTGCAAGGCGCAGCCGCAGCGGGAGGGAGGGCAGCGCTTTCCCAGCCCGCTCCCCGCGACGCTCCGGGGCCGTTTCCTGCTCGCAGCCCCGGGGCGGACGGGGCCGGGGCCGGTTCCCAGCGGTTTGACTCGCCCGGAGTCACCTGGTCCCAGCCCGGGAGCAGCCGCGTTGAGGGGCCGAGCGGCGCCGGGGTGGAGGGATGGGGACCGTGCGGACCCCCCGCGGCGGCTCCCTCGGCCCCAGCTGGATGCGATTAGGGGGCCCGGAGCATTTCCTGGCCCCCGATGCCGTGCGAAGGAGCCGGCTGCGGGGGCGGCTTCGCCCTTGGCCCCGGGCGGTGCAAGGGGGAGCCGGGCCAGGCCGGGGGCGGCGGCGGCGCCGCGGGCCGGGCTCACGGCGGCTGCTCCCCGCGCAGGATGGTGCCCCGGGCCGCGGTGCTGGCGCTGCACGTCTGCCTGCTGGCCGCCCTGCGCCCCAGCGACCCCAATGTCTGCAGCTACTGGGAGAGGTAGGGACGGGGCACGGCGCGGGGGGGCCCAGGCGTCCTGCAGGAGCGGCCCCCCCCCGCCCACGCTGCCCGCCCTGCCCGGCAGCTTCACGGTGGCGGTGAAGGAGTCGTACGCGAAGCCGCACGTGGTGCTCTCGGAGGAGCCCTGCACGGGGGCGCTGGGCTTCCCCCAGCCCTGCCCGCGGCAAAAGTGAGACCCCCCCGCCCCGTATCCCACCCCCATCTCGGCCCGTATCCCACCCCCATCCCGTTTCCATATCCCACCCCTATCTCGCCCCGCATGCCACCGCTATCCTGTCCCCGTATCCCACTCCTACCCTGCCCCCGTATTCCACCCCCATCTCGGCCCGTATCCAACCCCCATCCCCTCTCCGTATCCCACCTCCCTCTCGCCCCGTACCCCATCTCCCTCTCGCCCCGTATCCCATCCCCGTATCCCACCCCCATCCCATCCCCGTATCCCACCCCCGTCCCGCCCCATATCCCACCCCCATCCCGTCTCCGTATCCCACCTCTATCCTGTCCTTGTATCCCACCCCCATTCCATCCCCGTACCCCACCCCCGCCTCTCGCCCCGTATCCTCCCCCCCCCATCCCGTCTCCGTATCCCATCTCTATCCCATCCCCGTATCCCACCCCGTCCCGTCCCCGTATCCCATCCCCGTATCCCACCCCCATCCCATCCCCGTATCCCACCTCCCATCTCGCCCCGTATCCCCCCCCATCCCGTCTCCGTATCCCATCTCTATCCCATCCCCGTATCCCACCTCCCATCTCGCCCCGTATCCCACCCCCGTCCCTCCCCATATCCCACCCCCATCCCATCCCCGTATCCCACCCGGTCCCGTCTCCGGCCGGAGCTGGGGACGCTCACGCCGCCCCCGCCGGCAGGATCGCGTACCGGACGGCGTATCGGCAGACGGTGCGCACCGACTACCGGCGCCGCTACCACTGCTGCCAGGGCTACTACGAGAGCGGGGACGGCTGCATCCGTGAGTGCGGGGGGACACGGGGCCGGGGCCGGGGGCTGCCCCCCGGGCTGGTCCTCACGGTCCCCCCCGCAGCCCGTTGCAGCCGGGAGTGCGTGCACGGGCGCTGCGCGGCCCCCGAGCGCTGCCAGTGCGAGCCGGGCTGGAGAGGCGCCGACTGCTCCAGCCGTGAGTGGGGCTGATGCCGGGGGAGGGAGCCCGGACGCCGGGGCCCCCCGGGGTGAAGGCGGCTCTTGCGCCCTTGCAGAGTGCGAGGAGCAGCGGTGGGGCCCGGGCTGCGAGCGCCGCTGCCCCTGTCACCACGGGGCCCCCTGCGACCCGCTGAGCGGCACCTGCGCCTGCCCGCCCGGCTTCGCCGGCCCGCTCTGCCGCCTGCCCTGCCCGCCCGGCTCCTACGGCACCGGCTGCCGCCTGCCCTGCGCCTGCCGCGCCGGGGCCGCCTGCGACGCCCGCACCGGCGCCTGCCTCTGCCCGCCGCAGCTCGCCGGCCCCGCGTGAGTACCGGCCCCGCGGGGCTCCCCTGCGCGGGCCAGCGGGCACCGGCCCGGGCACTCCTGGAGCAGGAATGCCGGGGCTCCTGGGTGCGCTGGATTTGGAATCCCTGGAGCAGGAATGCCGGGGCTCCTGGGTGCACTGGATTTGGAATCCCTGGAGCGGGAATGCCGGGGCTTCTGAGTGCACTGGATTTGGCCTCCCCGGAGCAGGAATGCCGGGGCTGCTGGGTGCACTGCATTTGGAATCCCCAGAGCAGGAATGCTGGGACTCCTGGGTGCACTGGCTCCAGCAGCCCCAGAGCAGGAATGCCGGGGCTCCTGAGTGCACTGGATTTGGCCTCCTCAGAACAGGGATTCTGAGGCTCCTGGGTGCACTGGATTTGGCCTCCCCGGAGCAGGAATGCCGGGGCTCCTGGGTGCACTGCATTTGGAATCCCCGGAGCAGGAATGCTGGGGCTGCTGGGTGCCCTGTCTCCAGCAGCCCCGGTGCAGGGATTCTGGGGCTCCTGGGTGCACTGAATCCAGCACCCCGGGCACCCACTGATCCTCTGGCCGCAGCTGCGAGGTGCCCTGTCCCAACGGCACCGAGGAGACGCCCTGCGCCACCCCCTGCCCCTGCCAGCACGGGGGCATCTGCCACCCACCGGGCTCCAGTACCTGCCTGTGCCCCCACGGATGGATGGTAGGGCCCGCGCCGCAGCCTCCCGGGCCTCAACGCCCGCCTGGCACCGTGGCGGGTGCCGCAATCCGCCCCCTTTGCAGGGTGAGATCTGCTCCACGCCGTGTCCCGCCGGGCGCTTCGGGCCGGGCTGCCGGGGCGAGTGCCGCTGCCACAACGGCGGGAGCTGCGACCCGCAGGGCGGGCAGTGCCGCTGCGCGCCGGGCTTCACCGGGGAGCAGTGAGTGCCGGAGCGGGGCATGCAACGAGCTGCACGGGCTCAGCTTGGAGCAGGGCAGCAAGGCGCGGGGAGCCTCCCGGTGCCCGTGGGGACCTGCCGGCCGGGCCCTGCAGGTGCCGGGAGCGGTGCCCGCTGGGGCGCTACGGGCAGGACTGCGGCGAGCGCTGCGACTGCGCCAACGGGGGCCAGTGCTTCCACGTGGACGGCGCCTGCCTGTGCGAGGCCGGCTTCGAGGGCAGCCGCTGCGAGGAGCGCCGCTGCCTGCCCGGCCTCTACGGGCTGCACTGCGAGAACCGCTGCCTGTGCCACCCGCAGCACAGCCAGAGGTGGGCAGCGCCTCCCCCGGACGCCGGGGCCCTTCCGCGGGGCGGCATCCCTGAGGCTCCGGGTGTCCCCGCAGCTGCCACCCGCTGCACGGCGAGTGCCAGTGTCACCCGGGCTGGGCCGGGCTCTTCTGCAACGAGAGCTGCGCGCCCGGCTCCTTCGGCGCCGGCTGCCTCCAGCCCTGCGTCTGCCTCAACGGCGGCACCTGCGACGCGGCCAGCGGGCGCTGCCACTGCGCCCCCGGTTACACGGTGCGTCCCGGCGCCCGCGGTGGCTCCGGGCATCCCCGCGGGAGCTCCGGGAGAGCTCAGGGGGCTCCTCCATGGGAGGAGCAAGGGGGAGGCCACAGCACCCATGGGTGCAGAGGGGCTTGGGGACACCCAGTTTGTCCCCATGACCCGGGTGGGGGGTGCCTGGGGGGGTCCCTTCCCCTGGTGGGGGGCGCTGCCGACACCTCGTGCCCCCCCAGGACGAGCACTGCTCCTCGCCCTGCCCCGCGGACACGTTCGGGCCGGGCTGCGCCGGGCGCTGCTCCTGCCGCAACGCCCTGGGCTGCTCCGCGCTCGACGGCACCTGCGTCTGCAAGGAAGGTGGGTGGGCGCGGGGACGGGGGGCACCTCCTGCCTGCCCCATGGTGCCCACGGTGCCCTCCCGGCTCCGCAGGCTGGCGCGGCGCCGACTGCTCCGAGCCCTGCGCCGCCGGCACGTGGGGCCCCGGCTGCAACGGGAGCTGCGAATGCGCCCACGGGGCGGCCTGCAGCCCCCGCAGCGGCGCCTGCAGCTGCAGCGCCGGCTGGCGCGGCCCCCGCTGCCGCCAGCCCTGCGTGGTGAGCGCGGCCGGGGGGCCGGATGGCATCGGGGGGGATAGCGTTGGCATGGATGGCATGGGAATGGCCTGGCATGGGCATTGTGTGGAATGGCTGGGCATGGTATGGGTTAGACATGGGATAGCATTGGCATGGATGGCATGGGAATGGCCTGGCGTTGGCATGGGCATCGTGTGGGATACTGTGGAATAGCTGGGCGTGGTATGGGTTGGACATGGGATAGCATTGGCATGGATGGCGTGGGAATGGCCTGGCATTGGCACGGGCATGGTGGGATAGTTTGGAATGGCTGGGCATGGTATGGGTTGGACATGGGATAGTGATGGCATGGGAATGACCTGGCATTGGCATGGGATGGCATATGCATTCGGTAGGATAGGATGGGCATTGGTGGGATTGGGATGGCATGGGATAGCATTGGTTGGACATGGGATGGCATGGACATTGGGTAGGATAGAATGGCATGGGTGGGCATAGGTGGGGATGGCATGGCATGGAATAGGCATTGATTGGGCACGGGGTAGTATTGGCATGGGAATGGCCTGGCATTGGACGGCATGGGCGGGATAGACCAGCATGGGTGGCCATGGCATGGATTGCACATGGGATGGCACGGGCATCAGGTGGGATAGGATGGCATGAAGTGGGCATTGGCAGGGATGGCACAGAATAGGCATAGATTGGACATGGGATAGCTTTGGCAGAGGATGGGAATTGGGTGACATGGGGTGGCACTCAGATGGCAATTGGATGGCATGGGAATGGCACTCATGGCAATTGGATGGCATGGGATGGGACTCACATGGCAGTGGTTTGGGCTGGGCACAGCCTGGGGCCGGGGTGCCCGTGGTGGCGCTCACACCCGTGGCCCTGCCGCCCAGAACGGCACCTTCGGCCCCGGCTGCAGCCAGCGCTGCTCCTGCGCCCACGCCGACGGCTGCGACCCCGTCACCGGCGCCTGCCGCTGCCTGCCGGGATGGACCGGTAACGCACGGGACACGGCGCGGTGGGGGCTGCACCGGGCGCCCCTTCATCCCTCCCGCTCCTCCTCCTCCTCCCGGCAGGGCCGCGGTGCGAGCGGAGCTGCGAGCCGGGCTGGTGGGGCCAAGGCTGCAGCCAGCCCTGCGGCTGCCGCAACGGGGCCGCCTGCTCCCCCCGTGACGGCGCCTGCACCTGCGCCCCGGGCTACCGCGGCCCCGCGTGCCAGCGCCGTGAGTGCCACCGGGACGCGCGGTTTGGGTTGGCGGGGGGGGACACACATGGGGCTGAGGCCGGGGCAACTCGTCTCATGTGCCGCCGCCGCCGCAGCCTGCCCGCCCGGGCGCTACGGCAAGAAGTGCAGCCTGTCCTGCTCCTGCGGCAACCGCTCCTCGTGCCACCACGTCGACGGCTCCTGCCTCTGCGCCCCGGGCTGGGCCGGCGCCGACTGCTCCCGCCGTGAGTGCGGGCCCTGAGGAGCCCTATGGGGCAATATGGGGCTATAGGGGCCTGGCTCGGCCCCCCCCAGGGGCTCAGAGGGGCACAGGGCCCGCAGTGCTGGCAGCATCTCCCACCCTGTCCCCATGGGGCTCCTGGTGGCACCCGGGCAGCGGGATGTACCCGGGCGGGATAAGGCTCCTGGGGAGGTCCCGGACGCCTGGGCCCCCCCCGGCTGACGGGCGCTCTCGCAGCGAGCCCAGAGCCGCCCTTCAGCATCGTGCCGGCCCCGCCGGCGGCCGCCGGCTCCCTGGCCTTGGTGCTCAGCCTGGTGGCCCTGGCCACCTTGCTGGTGGCCACGGTGGCCGCGGCCGCCTGCTACCGCCTGCGGCAGAAGGGCAAGGAGGGCCGGGCGCTGGCCGTGGCCTACGCGGCCGGGCGGCCCGACGCCTCCGACTACGTGGTGCCAGGTGAGCGGCGGCGCCGCGGGGACGGTGGCGGCGCGGGATGGGGACGGTGGCGCCGTCGGGGCTCACGGGCTGGCGGCTCTGCAGACCTGCCGCCCCCGGACGCCGCGCACTACTACTCCAACCCCAGCTACCACACGCTGTCGCCCTGCACCCTGCCCGCCCCGGACGGTGCCGCGGGCTGGCAGGTACGGCGTGGCGTGTCATGGCACGGTGCAGCACGGCAGGGTGCAGCAAGCACGGTGCAGGGTGCAGCACAGCACAGTGTGGTGCAGCACAGCACGGTGCAGGGGGGCACGGTACGGTGCAGCACAGCGTGGTGCAGCATGGTGTGGCATGGCATGGCATGATGCAGTGCAGTGTGGTACGGCATGGCACAGCATGGCACGGCATGGAGTGGTGCAGCACAGCATGGAGCGGTGCAGCACAGCATGGCAGGATGCAGTACAGCACAGTGCAGGAGGGCACGGTACGGTGCAGCACAGCATGGTGCAGCATGGTGCAGCATGGCATGGCATGATGCAGTGCAGTGTGGTACGGCATGGCACAGCATGGCACGGCACGGTGCGGTGCAGCACAGCATGGAGTGGTGCAGCACAGCATGGTGCAGGAGGGCACGGTACGGTGCAGCACAGCGTGGTGCAGCATGGCATGGGATGGCATGATGCAGTGCAGTGTGGTACGGCATGGCACAGCATGGCACGGCATGGAGTGGTGCAGCACAGCATGGCAGGGTGCAGCACAGCATGGCAGGATGCAGCACAGCACAGTGCAGGAGGGCATGGTACGGTGCAGCACAGCATGGTGCAGCATGGCGTGGCATGGCATGGCATGATGCAGTGCAGTGTGGTACGGCATGGCACAGCATGGCACGGCACGGTGCGGTGCAGCACAGCACGGTGCAGGAGGGCACAGCACAGTGCAGCACAAGGCAGTGCAACACAGCACGGTGCAGCGCGGTGCAGCATGGCCTGGCATGATGCAGTGCAGTGTGGTACGGCGCGGTGCAGTGCAGCACAGTGCAGCATGGCATGGTGCAGCCTGGCATGCCATGGCATGGCACGGTACGGTGCAGCCCGGCATGGCATGGCACGGCACGGTGCAGCCCGGCATGGCATGTCACAGCACAGTGCAGCCTGGCATGCCATGGCACGGCGCGGTGCAGCCCAGCATGCCATGCCATGGCACGGCACGGTGCAGCCCAGCATGCCATGGCATGGCACGGTGCGGTGCAGCCCAGCATGCCATGCCATGGCACGGCACGGTGCAGCCTGGCACGCCATGCCATGACACGGTGCGGTGCAGCCCGGTGCGGCTCCTCGCGCCCGGCACTGCCAGCTCACCCGCCCCATCCCGGCCGCAGGTGCCCGTCGGGAAGCTCCTGGCCCCCACGGAGCGGCCGTACTGCTCCGAAGGGAACGTCACGCTGCCCCCGGACTGGAAGCACCACGGGGCCCCCGGCCTGAGGGGTAGGAGGGGACCGGCCGCGGGGTGGATGAGGGTCCCTGCGTCCACCCACGGGACAGGACGGGGACCCCCAATCCGGCCCTTTCCCAGCTCCTTGGTTCCCAGGGGGACACCTGGATCGGAGCTACAGCTACAGCTACAGCGGCAGCCTGGGACAATTCCACGGCAAAGGCAGGTGGTCCCGGGCATGGAGCGGGCGGGAAGGGGATGGGACACGGCTGGGATACCACTGGGATAAGCCAGGCTGGGGTGGGAGTGGGACCTGGTTGGGCTGCAGCTTGGACACAGCTCAGAGATGGCTGGAAAACAGGTGGGATAGGGTTGGGATGTGGATTGGACATTGCTGGGACAGGGCTGGGACCTGCCTGGGATGGGAAAGGGACATGGTTGGGAGATGGCTCGGATGGGACGGGAACATGGCTGGGACATGGCTGGGATGAGACAGGAACATGGCTGGGATGGGATTGGATGGGACGGGAACATGGTTGGGACACGGCTCAGATGGGACGGGAATATGGCTGGGATGGGACAGGAGCATGGATGGGATGGGAACATAGTTGGGATAAGGCTGGGATGGGGTAGGGACATGGCTGGGACAGGACAGGAACATGGCTGGGACATGGCTGGGATGGGATGGGAAAATGGCTGGGACATGGCTGGGATGGGACGGGAACATGGTTGGGATAAGGCTGGGATGAGATAGGAACATGGCTGGGATGGGAGGGGAACATGGCTGGGACATGGCTGGGATGGGACGGGAACGTGGTTGGGATAAGGCTGGGATGAGATAGGAACATGGCTGGGATGGGAGGGGAACATGGCTGGGACATGGCTGGGATGGGACGGGAACGTGGTTGGGATAAGGCTGGGATGGGACGGGAACATGGTTGGGACATGGCTGGGATGGGATAGGAACATGGCTGGGACACTGCTCAGCTGGGCCACATGGGGCCCAACCAGACCAGGCCCAGGACCGGGCCAGGCCCCCCCCGCGCGCCGTGACGCCGCCGGCGCCGCTCACCCGCAGAGCGCGCGGCCGAGGGCCTGGGCGCCAGCGGCAGCTCCCTGGGCAGCGAGAACCCCTACGCCACCATCCGGGACCTGCCCTCGCTGGCCGCCAAGGGCCCCGAGGGCAGCTACATGGAGATGAAGTCCCCGGTGCGGCGGGAAACGTCCTACGCCGAGATCGGCGCCACCGAGGGAGGGGACCCCGGGGACGGGGAGGACCCCGGGGACGGGGACGCCCCTTCCGAGGCCGCCGCCGGCCACTACGACCGGCCCAAGAACAGCCACGTCCCCAGCCACTACGACGTGCCGCCCGGGCGCCGCTACGCGCCGTCCCCGCCGCGCTGCCGCCGGGACCGCTGAGGGGCCCCGGCGTCCGGGCGCCGCGCGGCCCCGTTGTAAATAAAGGAGGTTGTTGGTGTCGCGGGAGCCGGAGGGGTCGTGACGGGGACGGGGACACGCGGGGCCGGGACCGGGACGGGCCCGGCGATGGCACCGGGACGGGAGCGGCGACGGCACCGGGAAAGATCCGGCCACGGGACCCACCGGGGCCGGGCAAGGAGACCCGGGAGAGCCCCGCCCACTGCCGAGGGCCCCGCCCACTACCGAGAGCCCCGCCCACTACCGAGAGCCCCGCCCACTGCCGAGGGCCCCGCCCACTACCAGGATCCCCGCCCGCTCTACAAGGACCTCGCCCTTTCCGAGGCCCCGCCCCATCCCGCATGGTCCCGCCCACTGAGTAAGACCACGCCCACTACCAGAGGGCCCCGCCCAGTCTCAAGAGTCCCGCCCGCTCTCCGAGGGCACCGCCCACTACGCAAGGCCCCGCCCACTCCTCCGAAGGCTCCGCCCCCTCCTCGCGGCCCCGCCCCGCCGTCGTTACCGCGGGCCCCGCCCACTCCGCGCGGCGTCGCGTTGCCATGGTGACGGGCGAGGCCGCGCAGGCGGCGCGGAGCCAGGTGGGACCCCCCCCCCCCCCGCCCCCAACCGGACCGGTGCAGACCCGCCCCCCGGAACCGGGGCCCGAACCGGGTCCGCAGCCCCGCGATCCTCCCCCCGCCGCTTCCCGTTCGCCCCTTTGCGCAGGGCCCCGCGGGCGCCGCCCGCGGCCGCCGCCCGCCCTCGCGGCGCAAGGGGGAGCGGGCGGCCCGCGAGAAGGCGGCGGCGCGGCCGGCCGCGGAGGAGGAGGAGGAGGCGCAGAGCGCGGCGAGGAAGGCCGAGCAGGGCACAGGTTGGGGGGGGGGGTGACACTTGGGGGGGGGGGGGGGGCGGGTGACACCGGTGGCACCGGGGGCGGTGACACCGTCGCTGTGCAGAGGAGCATCAGTGCAGCGGCCTCCTGGAGCTGGACCTGGCCGAGCTCTGCGCCCGCGCCGGCTTCTCCCGCGCGCCCGTTGTGACCCCGCGGCGCCGTCCGGCCACCCCCGGTGAGTGTCACCCCCCTCCCCACCATTGGGGACATCCCGGCCACCCCTGGTGAGTGTCACCCCCCCCTCCTCACCATTGGGGACATCCCGGTGCCTCCAGCCCTTCCCGGCTGCGAGCGCCCGCTGTGCCCGGCAGAGCCGAGCGGCGCCCAGGACCTGGAGAGCCGCCTCGCCCGCATCCACAGCAAATACAGCTACTTCCAGCCCCGCGTGCAGGTGGAGACGGACGGCGAGGACCCCCGCAGCGTCCGCGAGGTCTTCCTGCGAGGTGGGAGCTTCCCGCGGGATGCTCCGGATCACCGATCCGGAGCACCGCAACACTTCCCATCCCGCGCCTTTGCTCCCGCTCCCTCCGGCAGGCTGGAAACTCGAGGAGAACATGCTGGGCATCCTGAGCAAGTGCCTGCCCACGCTGGGCAACCTGCAGGCCGTGCAGTGAGTGCGGGATCCCCTGCCCGGCTCCGGGGGCTCCGCGTCCTCCCGGGGAAGCCGCCGGCTTTGACCCCCCCGTCCCCGGCAGCCTCTGGAGAGTCGGCCTCACGGACCTGCTGCTGCCCTCGCTGCTGGCCACCCTGGCCAGCTGCCCCGGCCTGCGGTAAGGGGGGACGCGGGGCTCCCGACGGAGCGCTCGGGTCGGTGCCGCGGAGCGCGGCCGCATCCCGGCGCAGCGAATCCCGCGGCTTCGGCTCCTCCAGGACGCTCAGCCTGGAGGGGAACCCCTTGCCCGAGCACTCCTTCTACAAGCTGCTGGGGCCCGAGAGCACGTGAGCGGCCTCCGCGCAGCCTCCGCGCCGCTCCCGGCCTCCCCACGGCCTCCGCGCGGTTCCGGCGCCGCTCCCGGCCTCCCCGCGGCCTCCGCGCGGCTCCGGCACCGCTCCCGGCCTCCCCACGGAGCCGGAGCCGCGTGGGGACCGGCGGCGCCCGCCCCGCAGGCTGGCCCACCTCTCGCTGCGGCACAACGGCATCGGCGACGAGGCCGCGCGCCTCCTCGGGCAGAGCCTCTCCACGCTGGCGGCCTCCAACCGCAGCCTCGTCTCGCTCGGCCTCGCCTTCAACCGCATCTCCGACGCGGGCGCCGGCTACATCGCCGACGTGAGGAAGCGGCGCCACGCGGGGGATCGGGATCCCGGGATGGGATCGGGATCCCGGGACGGAATTGGGATCCCGGGATGGAATTGGGATCCCGGGTTCCCTCAGCCCGTGCTGGCCCTGCAGGGCTTGCGCTTCAACCGCTCGCTGCTGTCCCTGTCGCTGTCCCACAACGTCATTGGTGACGCCGGGGCGCTCCGGCTCGCCGAGGTGGGTGCCCCGTCGCGGTCCCCGTGGCCACCCCGTCCCCATGTGAGCCCCTGGTGGCACCCGCCCGCCCGCAGGTGCTGGCGCCCTTCGCGCTGACGCACGCCGAGGTGGTGCAGAGGAGGTGGCTGCTGCTCAGGGAGGCCCCGGGGCCGCCGCGCACGGTGAGCGCCCGCGGCCGGGCCGGGGGGACGGCGGCTCCCGCGCCCGGGAACGGCGCGGAACAACCGGGACCCGTCCAGGAACCGGGCGCCAGCCGCAGCCCCCTGCCCTGGGCCGCCGAGGCCGCCGCGCAGAGACACGACGGGGCCCGGGGCGAGCGGCCCTGGGGCCTCGCGGGCGCCGCGCAGGACAGGGCGGCCAAGCAGAACCGGGCGGCAGCCAAGAAGAAGGTGAGGCCGGAGGCCCGCGGAGGCCGGGGGCGCCCAGGGGGCTGCCAGGGCCTCGCTGACCCCCCGCGGTGTCCCCTTCAGCACGGGCAGGAGCAGCAGCGCAAGGAGGAGAAGGGGCCTCCGGGGCCGGGAGGCGGCAGCGGGGCCTCCAACGCGGCGGCCTCGGCGCAGCCCGGGCGGAAGGAGGAGGCCAAAGCGGGCAAGAAAGGTGAGCGCGGCGGTGCCAGGGGCCGTGTTGGCACCGGGGCCTGCGGTGGCACCGGGGGCCGGTGCTGCTCAGCGCCCGCCCGGCCTCCCGCAGTGCCGGCGCCGGTGGAGGCCAAGGCCGTGCGCGCCAAGGGCGCCAAGGGCAGCAGCAGGGACAAGCGCAGCCCCACGCTGGACACGGAGGTGAGGGACCCCCGGGCGGGCGGGCGCCCGAGCCGGCCCCACCGCGCTGCCCCCCCAGGGGCCCTTTTATCCGCAGGCGCCGATGGCGGCGGCGGCGGCCGAGGAGCCCAACGCGCTGCTGGAGGAGGCCGAGCACCGCGACGGGAAGGTCTTCGTGGGCGGCAACCGGGAGCTGCTCAACCTCAACCTGGCGTGTGAGCGCGGGGACGTGGGGACGCGGGGCCCCGATGGGCGTCACCGGCGTCACCGGCGTCCTCCCCGCGCAGACAACCGCATCACGGAGCGCGGCCTGGAGGCCTTCGTGGCGCTGGCGGAGGGGGCGGCCGCCGCGAGGCCGCGGCCGCTGCGCCTGGCGCTGCAGGTGAGCGCGGGCGGCTCCGGTGCCGCTGCCCGGCCACTTGGCACCGGCGCCGCTGCCCGGCCTCCACTTGGCACCGGCTTTTCCCGCATAGAAGAACCTGTTCCCGGCCTCCAGCCCGGCCTTCGCGCGGCTCCAGGAGCTGCTGCGGCCGCGGGAGCCGCTGCGCAGGCCCAAGGGCGACGAGGAGCAGGGCCCGGGCGCGTAGCGGCCCGGACGGGAAGAAAAACACCCAACTCTTTTACCAGCGGAAAGAAGAAAATACAACATTATACAGCATCCAACAGCAACCAGTCTTGGCTCTATTATATATAATATATATATCGGGCGTCCCCGCGCTGGCCTTGGTGCAGGGTTGCAGGGAGGCCGAATGTCCCCGCGCTGCTGTCCCCGTCCCCGGAGCCGTGGGGATGGTGCCGGGAGGGCCCGGCTGAGCGGGACGGAGCCGCCGGGGCGAGCGGGACCGGGCGGCGCGTCCGGCGGCGGCGGCAGGGGCCGAGGGGGGTATTTACAGGCCGGGCGCGCGGACGCTCGTCCCTATTTATAGGCGGGGAGGGCCGCGGCGCGGGGCGACCAAAGTGCATTTATACAGACTGGATCCAGCGCGCGCGGCCGGGGCTGCCATGCGGGGAGGAGGCGCCCGGGGCCGCCGCGCCGGCTCCCGCCTTCCAGTGTGGGCCCCGGAGCGGAGCGGCCGCCGGGAGCGCCGGAGCGGAGCTGGGGACGATGACGACGCCTCCGTCCGGCGCTAAAGGTCCTCGGCCAGGGGGGCCCTGCAGCCTGGAGGGGACGGAATTCCGGAAGGGTTGAGGGTGGATCCCGAGGGATCGCCTAGTGCAACCGGTTCCAGCGGGGATACCCGGGCACAGGGTCCATCCAGGCGGGTTTGGAGGATCTCCGGAGAAGGAGCCGCTCACCTGGCGCGTTGCTTCCCACCGGGGTGTCCTCGGCCGACGAGCTCCGTGCCAGCGAGCGCAGCAGCTCCCGGTGCGCCGTCTCCAGGGCCTGCGCCGCGGGGACGGGCACGCGGTGAGGACGGGAACGCCGCGGGGACGGGCACGAGGTGGGGACGGGCACGCGGTGAGGACGGGCATGAGGTGGGGACAGGAACACCGTGGGGACGGGCACGCCATGGGGATGGGCACGTGGGGCGGATGGGCATACGGTGAGGATGGGCATGTGGTGGGGACGGGCACGAGGTGACGACGGGCACACCGCAAGGATGGGCACGAGGTGACCACAGGCACACAGGGAGGACGGGCACACCGTAGGAACGGGCACATCGTGCGGACGGGCACGTGGTGAGCACGGGCACCCCGTGGGGACAGGCACACGGGGAGGATGGGCACATGGTGGGGACGGGGACGCGGGGAGGACGAGCACGCCATAGGGACGGGCACGTCGTGGGGACGGGCACGAGGTGAGCATGGGTATGTGGTGAGCACGGGCACACGGTGAGGACGGGCATGCCATGGCGATGGGCACGCCGTGGGGACGGGGACACCGCGGGGACGGGCATGCGGCGAGCACAGGGACACCGTGGGGACGGGCACGAGGTGAGCACGGGCACGTGGTGAGCATGAGCACACCGTGGGGACAGGTACACGGGGAGGATGGGCACGCTGTGCGGACGGGCACGCCGTGGAAATGGGCACACCGTGGGGACAGGCACGTGGTGAACACAGGCACCCCATGGGGACGGTCACGCCGCGGGGACGGCGCCGGGGAGCCCCCGCGCTCACCTTGAGCTGCTCCAGCTTCCGCGCGAGCCGCTCGATCGTGCGCAGGATGAGGTCGGTGTCGTGCGCGGCGCCGGGCGCCTCCGCGGGCTCCTCGCGCTGCCGGGCGCCCGCGGGCGCCGCCGGGGCCTCGGCCACGTAGAAGTAGTTGCCTGGGGACGGCAGCGGCGTCGGTGCCAGCTGGGGGGCCCTGGGCACTCGCTGTCCCTGGCCGTGTCCGGCAATGGGGGACACCGCGGGGGACACGTCTTCAATGGGGACACGGCCACCATTGAGGGGACACATCCTTGGTGGGGACATGGCCACCATTGGGACATGGCTGCTGTGGGGACACATCCTTGGTGGGGACACAGCCACTGCAGGGACACGTTCTCGACGGGGACACGTCCTTGACAGGGACACAGCCACCATTGGGACACGTCCTCGCCAGGGACAGGTCCTTTTCAGGGACACATCCTCAACAGAGACACGGCCGCTGTAGGGACATGTCCTTGCCAGGGACATGGCCATCACTGAGGGGACAGGTCCTGGTTGGGGACATGGCCACCATAGGGACATGGCTGCCGTGGGGACATGTCCTCGCTGGGGACATGGGCACCATTGGGACATGGCTGCTGTGGGGACACATCCTTGGTGGGGACACAGCCACTGCGGGGACACGTTCTTGACGGGGACACGTCCTTGACAGGGACACAGCCACTATTGGGACACGTCCTCGCCAGGGACAGGTCCTTTTCAGGGACAGGTCCTCAACACGGCTGCCGTGGGGACACGTCCTTGCCGGGGACACGGCCACCATTGAGGGGACACGTCCTGGCTGGGGACATGGCCACCATTGGGACACGGCTGCCGTGGGGACACGTCCTTGCCGGGGACACGGCCACCATTGAGGGGACACGTCCTGGCTGGGGACACGGCCACCTCCGGGGTGCTGGGACAGCAGGGCAGCCCCTGCCCTGGCGGGGAAGGGGACGTGGCCTCCGGGGGACACAGGGGGACACGGGCTGGGGGCGGGGTCTCGTTACCATCTACATTAGCTCCGCCTCCTTCCTGCAGCTCGGGCTCTGATTGGCTGCTGCTTGGCGGGGGCGTGGCCTCCTGAGCGCCCTCCTCTGGGGCTGCGCGGCCCGAAAAGTGGGGGGGGGGGGGAGGGGGAGGGGGGAGAAGGAAGGGGTGAGCCAGCCCCGCCCCCCCGAACCAGAACCAGAACCAGAACCAGAACCAGCACCAGAACCAGCACCAGAACCCACCACCGGCACCAGAACCAGAACCCACCACCAGCACCAGAACCACCATCACCAGCATCACAACCCACCAGCACCCACCACCACCGGCACCAGAACCCACCACCAGCACCAGAACCCAGCACCCAACACCAGCACCAGCACCAGAACCCACCACCGGCACCAGAACCCAGCACCCACCACCAGCACCAGAACCCACCAGCGACACCATCACCAGCACCACCGGCACCAGCACCCACCACCAGCACCAGCACCAGAACCCACCACCGGCACCAGAACCAGCAGTACCAGAACCCACCACCAGCAGCACCAGCACCAGAACCCCCCAGCAGCACCAGCACCCCATCCCCTGCACCCATCAGCACCCAGCACGGAGCTGCCCTCGCTACCAGCACGGGGGGATCGGGAGGGACCTGCACCCTGCACGAGCCCCGGCCAAGAGCCACCAGCGAGGGGCACCCTGGGGACACGGGGCCGCGCGGGAGCGCCCTGCGGAGCGGCGGGACGAGCGGGATGCGGCTCCGAGCGGCGCCCACCTTTCCGGACCACTTTGTAGCTGCTGGGCTCGTCGGCGGGCGCCGCGGGCGGCTCCGTCCCGCGCGCCGCGTCCTCCTCCGGCGAGGCCGAGTCCTGGCTGGACAGCACCGCGTCCCAGGCGTGCACGGACGGCGTGGGCGTCACGTCGTCCTCGGGCTCCGCGTCGCGCCCGGGAAGGAGCCGCCGCAGGATCAGCAGCCGCAGGGTCTCCACTGGGACACGCGGAGGCGGTTGGCGCCGGAGCCGCGGCGCCCGCTCCCGCCGCGCGCGCCGGCCCCCGGCACTCACCGTCCTCCAGCGCCGCCTCCGCCAGCCCCTCGGCAAAGCCGGGAGCTGGGAATTCCGGCAGCGCCAGGCGCAGGGCCGAGCCCGGCCGCTCGGCTGCGGGCGGCTCCGCGCCGCTCTGCGGGGCTGGCGGAGCCGCGGGCAGCTCTTCCTCCTCCTCCTCTTCCTCGTCCTCCTCCACCTCGCTGCTTTTGGCCTCCGGCTCCTCCAGGCGCTTCTCCTCGCCCAGCAGCTCGGGATTGTCGTCGGCTGCGGAGCCGGCGCGCTGGGACAGCCCGGGGGAGCCGTCGGGGTCCGGCACGGCCGGGCTGCGGGGACGGAGCCACGTGAGGCGCCGGGGGGACGCGTGGCCGCGCGCGCGGGGCCGGACGCCGGGGCCCTCACCTGGACGGCGCCGCCGGGGCGGGCTCCGGCGCGTGGCGCTTGGGCGGGAAGGTGGTGATCCGCGTGGCGCTCCGCACCGCCTCCTCCAGCAGCTCCATCCACCTGCGCGGGGCCCGCGGAGCCCGTGAGCGCCCGGGGACGCCCGCGGCCCGGCCCCGGCCCCGCCGCCCCCGCCGGATCCCTACGTGTTTTTCTCGGAGGACGTCAGGGCCACCAGCTCGTAGATCTGGGGGCCCAGCTCCGACGTGCAGATGATGAAGAGGGCTCGCTTGTCTGCGCGGGGGGACACGGGGGGACACGGAGGGCAGGGCCAGGCGGCAGCCGGGGCTTCCACCCGGCCCACCCGGAGCAGCCGGGCCGGGATCGGACGCAGCCGGAGGACGGCACGAGGCGGCAGAGGACGCGGCCCTGCTCTTGCCTCCCCCATTTCCACGGCGGCTCCATCCGCCCCCGGCACCCAAGGGAGGGCAGGTCGGGTCCCCAGCGGCTCCTTCCCCGTCACCCCTGTCCCCGCTACCTGTTGCCACCGAGCGGATGAGCACGGCGTTGAGCTTGAGGACGGGGCTGAAGCTCTGCTTGTTGTCCGAGGAGCCCAGGGCCGTCTTGCTGTGGCACTTGAGCACCAGCTTCTCGTCCTGCTTCTGCAGCAGCACCAGGAGGTCCTCGAGGAGCAGCACGTGCAGATCTGGGGGGCACGGGAGACGCGGCTCAGCCCCGCGCGGTGCCCTCGGGGACCCTGGGGACCGTGCCCGCCGAGGACGCGGGAAGGGCCGTACCCACGGTCTTGTCCTTGCTGACGCGCCACGTGAGGGGCCCTTCGTGGATCATGCGGCGGGACGTGAGGTCGAGGCTCTGCCGGGGCCGGGGGGTTGGCGGTGAGCGCAGGGCGGCCCCCGGGTGCCACCCGAGTGCCACCCACGAGCGGGCGCTACCTTGAATTCGGCGGCCAGGGGGTTGTTGGTCCTCTCCAGCGAGGTGGCATCCAGGCGCTTCTGGTAGCCCTCGAGCCGGTGCCGGTTCTCCGCGCGCTTCACGGCCTCGTTCACGTACTTGAGGATGTCCCGGCACTGGTCCCGGGCCCGGCACAGCTTGTCGTGCTCCGAGGTGCCCGCTGGGACGGGGCCGGAGCAGAGCGTGGGTTCCCGTCCCGCTGCACCAGGCTCCCAGCCGCATCCCCGGCACAAAAAGCCTCCCAAAGCTCCCAAGGGAGCAGAGGGGGGTTTTCCCCCCCAGCACCCGCCCAGCCTGGCTCTTCCCGCTGGAAACGCAGCGCATCCTCCCCACAGCCCTGAGATTTTGCCCTTGGAGCTCCTGCATGAGGAATTGCTTCCTGGGAGAGGATGCCCTCGGATGGGAGCGCGCAGCCGAACGGGGCGAGTGCGGCGCGGGCTCCGCGCGGTGCCCTACCCTCGGTGTGCTTGAGGATGTTCTCCAGCAGCAGCGGGTACTTGGTCAAGCGCTGCATTTCCGAGATGATCAGGTCCTTGAGCTGCAGGCGCCTGCACTGCGGGTTGCTTTCCGCTTCCTGGAGCGGGAGAGAGGGGCCAGAACCCCGCGGTGGGATCAGGGAATGCCAGGAGAGCTCCGGAGCAGGCAAAGCGCTGCCCAAGGGAGGGCCGAACCTGCATGAAGAGCTGGAAGCGGCTCTCCTTGCGCTGCTTGGTCTTGATGAGCTCCAGGGCGATGGATTGGTAGGAGCAGAAGTCAGCAGCGACCTGCTGGATCTCCTCTTTGGCCGCGCCGTCGAACTAGGGGCGGCAGCGGGGAGCAGGCTCGAGCAGCCACCCCAAACATGAGACACAAGGTGCCTCCCTGGGGCTCTGTCACCCCCGTTCCTCTGGGCAGCCGCCTCTCCTCACCCGAGACAACATGAGATCCCCGATTTCTTTGATGATTGGTCCTTCTTCCCGCAGCTTCTTCATGGATTCGGAAAGGGAATCTGGACAGGGACGAGAGGATGTGAGCGGGACAAAGAGGACCCAGCGTTTGTCCCCACGCTGCACAGGCCAAGAGCCACGTGCCCAGGTGCCTGCTTGAAGAACAAGGTCTTCTTGGCTCCCCAACTCGGGAGTGAGCTTTAATTAGAGCTGTTAATTACAGATGCAACGTGGCAAAGAGTGTGCCTGTCCCCAGTGCAAAGGTCTGGGATGGCCTGGGCAGCCCATACAGGGGCACTGGCAGATCCCAGAAAAGCCAGAGAGCTCCTGGGAGAGGAAAATGGGAAGGCAGAGCAACAAGACAGCAGGATGCTGCGGGCAGGGAGGGTTCGAGTGGCTGGTCCCCATGCAGGGGTGGCCAGAAGGGGCTGTGTCAACCACTCTGTGGCCCTGCTACAGAAGGAAGGAGAGAAGGAAGGAAGAGGCTTACTGTGGATTTCTATCACATCAGGAAGGTTGGGGAAGAGGAGCGCCAGCTCTTCCCGGGACAGCAGACTCTCCTTCTTCATGCGCTGGTAGAAGAGGAGGTCCAGGACTCGGAGGATGCGGAGATGAGAGCCTTCCGTGGCAAAAAGCTCTGGGCAAAAGGCAGGCAGGGGTAGGCGAGCGTCCCGGGAAGCCGTGTCCGAGGAAGCCGGCGCCGGGCGCCGCTCTCCGCGCTCCTCTCACCGTTTATCACCTCCTGGCGGTCGATCTCCTTCTGCGGCAGGTTGGCCACCAGCTCCCGGCTCACCGTGTGCTGCCAGTTCTGCGCGTCCAGCTCCGGCTCCAGGTCGGAGAGGGGGCCCTGCTCGTCCTCCAGGAGGTGGGGGAGGAAGGGGTCGAGGCCGAAGCCCAGGCTGGGCGACTCGATGCTCCTGGGAGGATGAAAGGCGGAGGTGGGAGTACTCTGCAGTGACGCGGATCCAGCGAGCCCACCCCACGGTGCTCCCAGTGCAGCCAATATCTACCTGGGCCCTACTTGGGCTTGAACCTTCAGCACAAGGAGCACAAGCCTCTGACTCTCGAGCTAAAAGACTAGGTCCCCCAGCAGACATCTATATAGGTCCATTAAGCTCCTGTGTGAGACACAAGGGAACAGAGATGCCCCCTAGCCCTAGGAGGATGGAGAGCTAACATTAAACAGCAGAACTGCTCCAAGCCGGAGGAATTCCCTCCCTGAGGCAGCTCCGGCAGCCCTGGCAATCGCCTCCCCTTGTGCCGTGTCCAAGCCCAGTTATGGGAAGGGAAAAGCTAGGAAGATACGAGCGGGGGGAAGCCCTGCGGCCCCCGCGGCAAGAGCACGGCCCGCGCCAGGGGCCCTTCTGCTCTGGAGGCGACAGCAAAGCCCCGGGGTCCCGGCCAGCGGCGCGGCGCTGTACGGATGGCGGCGGCACGGCCTGCCCACTCACCTGCGTCCCATCTTGGGAGTGTACGGAGGAGTGGGATTCTCCAGCGACCTGCGGAGGGAACCCAGAGTCACGGCGGCGTCCCCAGCACAGGCTGCCCCGCGCCTCCCTCGCGCGGAACAACGTGTCCGGCAAAACCTTCGGAATTCCCAAGAATTCAGCCCAAGGCGTTTGGCTTTCAGCCCCGGCAGCTGCCAAAGGGTCCCAGCGCCCTCCCGAAGGCCCTTTCCAGCCAGGTTGTCCCAGCTGCTCTCACCTCGTGGACAGGCTGGAAGCAGAGGATGACGCCGACTGATGCAGCCTCGTGGCCTCGGCCGCCGCATCCATGTCCACGTCGCTGCGCGACCGCGGCACGTTCTCCGCTTTCCGAGATTTCTTCATCTCCTCGCGGCCTTTCAGGCTCTCCGAGCGGCCCAGCTTCACCTCCGCCCGGGAACTGCAGCGGGCAAAGCCAGGAGTCAGGCTCAGCCCGGAGAGGAGGGCAGGGAGCTTTATCCATGGCTGCAAACGTGGGATCTCAGGCAGCGGCTGCTGGAGCCCGTGGAGAGCCCGGGCCGCGCGTGTCCCCCAGGTCTGTCCCTTCCTGCCTACCTGTCCGACTCCAGCAAGTCCTCGGGGAAGCTGCCGGTGGAGAGGCGCTGCGTGCCGGGCTCCTGGCTCTCGTAGTGTTGGTTGTTCTCAAAGTGCTGGATGATGTTCCTCACATTGCCGGGTTTGACTGCTGGGACAACAAGGCAGAGCCGCTGAGAGCCGGCGCCGAGCGGCACAAGGAGGAGACGCCGGCGCCGCCGCCTCGGCCTTCTCCAGCATCCAGCCGGAGCGCCAGGAAGCCACGGAGCTAGCGGCATTCCTATCCGCATGGAAAGGGGGTCCTCAAGGCCACCTTCCTCCAAAAGATGTGCCAAGCTCGTGGCTGGCATGGGACTGGGACGGCAGCCCTTGGCACTGGCTGTGCCCGTGTCCTTCCAGGCCCACCCCAACACCCAACGCAGCGACACTGAGGACCTCGGGGCAGGGGAGAAAACAAAACTGAGCGTATGAGGTGAATGGCAAATAAAAGAAGAGGCCTTTTACCTTCAACAGGGGACAAAGGGACATGAAATGCTGAAAGGAAAAACAAAAATGAGATGTCAAATCAATCCTGCATTTCAACAGCAAAGGAGGCCGAGAGGGAGCGTGTGAGCTAATGCCATGAGAACTCAAAGCAGAAGGGGGGCAAAAGGAAGGTGCACACACACACGTGCACACACACATGTGCACATACGTGCACACATCTCCACCACCTCAGTCCTCCCCAGGAGCTCCTGGGCTGTCACCTCCACGACACCGAGACCGGCACAGCCCACGGGACGGTTACGCAGGAGGAATTTGGGGACAGAGCCCACGGGGAGTCCCACGGGTGCCCAAGGCCCCCCAGCTGCCCCGCGCGCGCCGAGGGCTGCAGATCTGCAGGCAGCGGAGCAGGTCCCGGCAGGTCCCAACACTCACTGCTCTGGGAGGAGATTTTGGGCTTCCCGATGTACTTGAGGATGGGGTTGCGCTTCTTGTCTTCCATGGCATCCTTGTCCTTCTTGGTGCTACTGCTCTGCTGGGACACGCGGGGAGCACCGACAAAGCCACGTGTTACCACGGGGGCTCTGAGGGCCACCCCAGCTCCCCACTCCGGAGAGCAGGGAGTCCTGGAGCAGCGAAGGGAGCCAGGGCAGAGGAAGAGCAGCCCGTAAGCCACGAACCTTCTTGGTTTTGGGGAAGAAGGGCAGCCACTTGTCCTTGTCCGGGAGGGCCTGGGCCTTCTCGCCGGCGCCGGCCCCGCGGGGCTCCCGGCTGCGGATGCCTGTGTGGTTCATATAGGTGCTGAGGGCAAAGGCCATGGGGGAGCTGCAAGAGAGCAGAGCGTGAGGCCGCGGCTCGCGGCCCCGGCGCCGCAGGAGGAGGAGGAGGAGGAGGAGGAGGCCGGGACATCCCGTGGGGCTGCAGGGCGACGCCAGGTCCACGTGGCCCCGGAACGGAGAGGATGCCCCCGTGGCAGCTGAGAGGAGGGAGGAGGAAAGAAAGGCAAGAAACAGTTGGAGCCGGCAAGCTAGGGCACATGAGGGGGCTAAAGCAGGAGCCCAGGGGAAGAGGCCACCCTGCGCTTTGCCCAGGGCCACCTCGACAGGCAGTGGGGACACGGGTGGCACTGGGAGCTGGGGCTGGACCTGGACACACCTGGACACCCACCTGCCGTCCCCAGGCCACTCACCTCCTGTCCTCTTCGTATTTCGACCTAGAGAGAGACGGGGAATGAAAGAAGAGCGGGTTTGGAAGGGGCTCCTGCACCCAGGCGCCGGGAGAAGCCATCCCTGGGGATTCCCTCCCTCCTGCTCCTCCATCCCGCACGGAGCACCGGCTCCCAGCTCTCCCGCCACGCTCCAAGGGCAAATCCATGGAGCCAGGGAGGCAATGGGACCAAGGACCCCGCGCCCAATCCCTCTCCCAATGCTCCATCCCGCAAACCCAGGGAACAAGGAGCTGCCCGCGGCACAGGCTGGCACTCACAGGATGTCACCCAGCTGGGCTAGCTGCTTCTCGGCCACTTGCCGCTCCTTCTGCGGGTCCCCGTCCAGCTCCAGGAGGTCGTTCTCGCCGTACAGGCTGCCCAGGCCCATGGTCCGCTTCGTCCTGCGGACGCAGCGCGCAGGGTGACGAGCCAGGGCCACCCGGGTGACAGGGGCCCCGCGTGGGCAGCGCCGCAGGGAGGAGCACGAGGAACAACACGGGGGGTGCCCAGGCCACCCTGTCACCTGTAGTCCTGGATCTGCTCCTGGATCTCAGGCATCACCATCTCCTGAGCTTCAAAGAGGGCGACTCGGACATCGTCCCCGTAGCGCAGGCGAGTCTCTGGGGACACGAGACGACAGCCAGCGTCACCAGGAGGGCTCAGCGCCCGAGGAAGGGAGCAGAGGGTTTTCTAGGGACTCCGGAGGGCGGGTAGGGAGACCTCGGGAGCCTTCCCGGAGGCTCCTCCCTGCTCTTTGCTCCCTGGAGCTTTGGCTCCCCCAGGCAGGGACTCTCTGGCTCCCCTTCAGACTTGAGACATCCCCTCCTGGTAGGGAAGAGACCTCCCGCAGAAGATTTTGCGGGACAGCAAGGACAGAGCTGGGAAAGGACCGAGGTGCCCCGGTTCCAAACACATTCCCTCTCTAGCAGGGCCAAATGCTGGAGAGCAGAGGACTGCCTGCCCCCCTTCCATGCCAGGAGGGTCCTGATGAAGCCCTGTGGCATTGCCATGGGCAAGGTGACAACGCCAGCTGGCACACAGAGAGGGGCTGTGGATGTCACCTCCTCCTCACTCACCGATTTCAGCCAGGAGCTGCTCGGACACCTTCACTCGGAGAGGCTGCGGAGAGAGGAGCAGCAAGAGGGCAGTTCAGCAGAGCAACGCGGGGAACGTGGCTGCAAGGGGCTGCGGAAGCGCTTCCCGGAATAATGGGATAGTGTGGGATTGAAGGGGATCCCACCCTTGGACGACACCGCTCCAACAACCCAGCACAACGTTCCCTGTGCACACGCAACCGCCTGCATCGATCCTGCATCTCGGAGCAAGCAGCTCCACGCACGGGGAGGCCACAGGGAATTGCAACCTTGGAAGGTTTTCCAGCTGCTCGATTCCCATCTCCTGCAGGAGCCAGGGTGGCCATGCAGGATCCCAACCGAGCCGGCCCTCACCGCGTTCCTGTCCAGGAAGATGTTCCAGATGTCCTTGGCCAAGCCCCGGGAATCCTTCGTGGGCGTCTGCTGGCAAACGTCCGCGCACAAGTAGAACAGCTGCGAGGACGGGAGACCAGGGAGGACGGGCAGAGGGCGAGAAGGGGGAAGAGGAAGAAACAGGAAGGAGAATTACTCAACACGGCAGCGGCCGGAGCGCCGCGAAACAGGAAACGACCGCGGGGATCTCGGCAAGGGCAGGACCCGCCGCGGTGCCGAGGAGAGGACGGGGAGGCAGCGAAACCCCGCGGCGTCCGGCCCTCCCGCGCGGGCACACGGCCGTGCAAAGCGCTGCCACGGCAAAGAGGAGCGGGAGAGAAACGTTCCGGTGCTCCCAGGGAAAACGGGAAGGTGATCAAGGCACCACCCGCCTGGCTTTGTCCCCAGTGCCACTTACCAGGGGGCTGGGATCTGCCTGGGAGAAGATGTAGCGCAGGAAGACGCCCAGATGGGCCGGGCGGGATTTCAGCTTTCCCAGGTCTTGGAAGAGGGAGTCGCACTGGGCAAGGAGGAGAGCCAAAGGAGGACGCTCCAGTTAGGGAGGCAAGGAATGAATCCCTCAGGAATAGCTCATCCCCAGGGGAAATCCCTGCGCGGGCAGGGCCGCTGGTGGCAGCAGAGCCTCCGACTTAGCGGGAGTCCGGAATGCCACCGCTCTCCGGGTGCCAGGGCACAGGGAGCTGCGCGGAAGGGCCACGGAGAGACGGGCCAGAGCCAGGAAGCTCCCGGGACGCTGTTACCTCGTTATTGAAGCACCCCGGCTCGTAATCCTCCTCCGGGCCGATGATGAGGGGCCGCGCCGCCCGCTCCAGGCCCTGCGGGGGACACGGGACGGGTAGGACGCGCCGGGCTCCGCGTCGAGGCCGCTCGGAGGCTCCGGTGCCCTCGGCGCCCACCTGCTCGGCGCCGAAGGCCGTGTCGGAGCCCTGGCGCCGATGGCGCTGGCACGCGCGGGCCGCGACGACGGGGGACGTGCGCGGGCTGTCCACGCCGTGGTCGGAGAGGACGGAGTTGCGGTTCAGGGAGACCTGCTCGGGACACGGCGCCGCCGTCACGGGACGCCCCGGGCGCTCCCGAGACCTTCCCAAAGGCTCCAAGGAGCCTTCCGTAAACCCTGGAGGGTTCTTGGCGTTGCAAGAGGAGCTAAGAGGAGCTCCAGGATCAGGAACACAAACTGGACCCTAAGGCTTCAGGGCTGATGCAGCCGTGGCAGGTGAAGGCCATTCAGAGCCAGGGCTGCCTTAGGGGAAATGCAGCTTTTTAAGAGCTATATAAATAATTAGCATTGCCAAACGAGGCCCCTGACTCCTAACAGCCCCGAGGGCAGGATGCCCAGAGCCCTACATCTAAGCCAGGCTGTAGTTTCCATCCACCTCGGGCTAGATATAAAGATATCTATAGACATAAAAATATCTATAGATACAAAGATATCCAGATATGAAGATATCTATATGATATAGATATTAAGATATTAAGGTATCTATATCTAGACATTGTTAGGCTTTTGGTCCCTGCCCTGGGAGGCAGCGACCCTGCTCCTACCTCGCTCACGGAGGGGAACCGCTCCGTGCCCGACTCCAGGCCACTGTCACCATCCTGGGAGTCCAGGGAGAGGCGTCCTGGGAGCAGAGAACATAGTGAATCCCGGGGAAGCGCCAGGAGGGCCCATACGGATCGGGAAAGGGGCAAAACCCCCCAAAACTCACCTTCGGCAGCCCGGGAATTGGCCAGGCCGGCGTCCCCCGCAAGCCGCCCCAGATCCTGGAATGGGAGGACGCGCGTTGGAGCAGCGGGATGTTACCCGGTGCGTGGGGACACCCGGGCACGGAGCAGAGGATCCTCCGGTCCACCGCGGCTCCCGGGAATCGCAGGGAGTTTGGGAGACCGGGAGCAGCTCCTTGTCCTGAGCAGCCCCCGCGGAGATGGGTCACGCAGCCCAGTCTCCCCTGTTCCCGCTGCGTCCCTGCTATTCCCGCTGTATCCCCGCTATTCCCGCTGTGTCCCCCCTGCTCCCGCTGCATTCCGAAGGTTTCCTTGGCCCGGGAACAAGAGGGAAGCGGCGTCACCTTGCTGTGACGGGCTCCAAGCCGGACGGTGACGTGACAACAGAACGAGCAGCCGCTCTGCGAATTCCCCGCGTAATTCCAGGGAATGCCACATACCACGGAGCCGCCCGTCTCCTGCAGGATCTTGAGCTGCAGCTGGCTGAGGCGCCGGCGGGCGCCCTCGATCTGCTCCTCCACGCCGGTGCCGGGGTTCCGGTTGTAGAGCTCGCGGTAGCGCTGGGAACAGACAGGAGAGCCCAGGCTCGCCGCAGCCCGGAATTCCGTCCCGCCATTCCCCAGGGAAGGGGCAGCTGCCCCTCGCCCAAACATTTCCCATCTCAGGCCTTTTGGACAAGCAGGAGGGGGTCAGGCCTGCCCAGAAAGTTGGGATGAGCTTATCCCGGTGCCCGGAGCTCGGAGCAGGGAATGCCCATCCCGAGGGCTGCTCTTCCCTAAGGAAAATCCCCGGCCCGGCCGCGGTACCTGCAGCTCCGCCTCCTCCTGCCGCAGCATGTTCCGCAGGATCTGCGTGGCGTGTTTCTGCACCTCCGGATCCTGGAACGAGGAGCCGGAGCCGGCGTCACCCTCCCGTCCCTGCGGCGCCCGTGTGCCCGGTGGCACCGCGGGGACCGTCACCTGCAGGGGCCGGGGGCCCGTGATGTGCTGCGGCGGCAGCGGCGGCGGCGGCGGCGGGGGACACGCGGGGACGGCGCGCGGGATCCCGGCCGATCCCGCGTCCTGCGGGGAAGCCGAGAGCCCGGCCGAGGGCGGCGGGGAGCCCAGCAGGGTCAGCGCCACGTAGGCTCCGGCTGGAGGAAATCCAAGGAAAAGGGCAGGGGGGAAAGACGCCGGTCACTCGGCGTGCGGCTGAGCCCTCCGGCGGCTCCCGATAATCCCGCTGATCCCCTGGCGGGATCGCGCTCCGGGCACTCACATTTGATCAGCTTCACCACCTCCAGGTGGGAGCTGTTGGTCACCATCGTGCCGTTCACCTGCGGGAAAAGGAAAACGGGGCCGGAGGCTGGAACGCGGGGCGGAAAAGCCGCCGGCGCCGGCCCCGCTCGTCACCTTCACGATCCGGTCGCCTTCCTGCACGCCGGCTCTCATGGCTGCTCCGCCTGGAATGAGAGAGACACGGAGCGCTTGTTACCCAAAGTGACCATGGAATTGGAGACGGGGTTTTCCAAGTGTTTTCCAAGAGTTTTCCAAGCGGTGGTGGCCGAAGGATCTCCAGGAGTCATCTAGGATGACTCCTGCACATCCAGGGAGCGTTAGGAAGGCCCCACGTGCCCGCATCCAAGCGCAGGATTCGGGAACACGGTGTCGTTCCGCCCGGTCTCCCCCTGCCCGCTCTCTACCAAAACCCGCTGGGATCGAAATCCATGGAAAAAGAAAAACTCTCTTTTCCTGCAGCCAAACCCAAGAGGAAATGTTTCCACGGGTTCGGCTCCAAGCCGAGGGGCCGTGGCGGCGAGCTCCGGGCGCGGAGCGCGCGCTGGATCGCTCGGATTCCTGCCGCTTTCCCAGCCTCATTCCCAGAGGGAGCTGCTGCCCGGCCCCGGGGTGTCCCATAAGTCCCTCAAGGCCGAGGGGACCGATTTGGGGTCCCCTCTTGCTGCTGGAGGGCGGAATTCCAGCATGGAGCTCCCCCCCCGAAACGTGCAGCCTTTTCCCTTCCCCATGTTCCCGTTTTTCCTGGATGGAGCGGAATGGGGAAGGAGGTGGCGGGAGCACCCGCTGTGGAACAAGCAGCTCGTTGTCCGTCGGAACTGCGGCTCCGAGGCCGGGCACTCGGCAAAGCCGGTGGCGGCTCCCGCAGCAGCCGCCGAATCCCTCTTTTCCGAGGGCTGCCAAAGGGAATTCCCTTGTGGAATTCCCCACCCACCCCAGCGTGCTGGGGATCAGCCTGGAGAGGCGACCCAAGGCGCAGCCCCATCTTCCTCCTATTCTTCCTTCTTCTCCTCCTCCTCCTCCTCCCCATCCTCCTTGTCCACCTCCTCCCTGTCGTCCTCTTCCCTGTCCTCCTCCTCCTTCTCCTCCTCTTCCTCCTCGTCCTCTTCCCTGTCCTCGTCCTTGTCCTCCTCCTTCTCATCCTTGTCCTCCTCTCCATCCTCCCCATCCTCCTCCTCATCTTTCTCCTCCTCCTCTTCCTCCCCATCCTCCTTGTCCTCCTCCTCCCTGTCCTCCTCCTCTTCCTCCTTGTCCTCTTCCCTGTCCTCGTCCTCCTCCTCCTTCTCATCCTCCTCCCCGTCCTCCTCTCCATCCTCCCCATCCTCCTCCTCTTCGTCCCCCTTCTCCTCTCTGTCCTCCTCCTCCTCCCCGTGCTCCTCCGCGTCCTCATCCTCCCCGTCCTCCCTGTCCTCCTCCTCTGTCCTCCTCTTCATCCTTGTCCTCCTCTCCATCCTCTCTATCCTCCTCCTCCTCATCATCTTTCTCCTCCTCCTCATCCTCCTCCTTCTCATCCTCCTCCTCCTCCCCATCCTCCTTGTCCACCTCCTCCCTGTCCTCCTCTTCCCTGTCCTCCTCCTCCTTCTCCTCCTCTTCGTCCTTGTCCTCTTCCCTGTCCTCATCCTCCTCCTCCTCCTTCTCCTCTTCCCCGTCCTCCTCTCCATCCTCCTCCTCCCCATCCTCCTCCTCCCCATCCTCCTCTCCATCCTCCTCCTCATCTTTCTCCTCCTCGACCTCCTCCTCCCCCTCCTTCTCATCCTTGTCCTCCTCCTCCTCCTCCTCTTTCCCGTCCTCCTCCTCCTCCCCATCCTCCTCCTCCTCCCCATCCTCCCCGCGCTCACCGGGCCGCACGGACTGCACGAGGACGACGCGGTCGCCGCTCACGGTGAAGCCGAAGCCGTGCTGGTCCTTCTGGATGATGACGCAGCGCTGCACCAATCCTGCGGGAGAGGCCGGAGGCGCAGGGAGGCTCCCGCTCCCGCCGCCTTCCCAACCCAACCCCCGCCATGGGGGGATTCTGCCCCGGAGATTCCCGCCGGGAATCGCGCTCGGAGCATCCGGAGCGGCCGAGGAGGGGATGTGACCTCCAGATCCCAGTTGGCTGCCCGGGAGCCTCACATGGAGGCTCCTCCCGCCCGCCGGGATCCCCGCTCGCCTTCCCGGCTTTCCCGGGAGGAAGCGGGAAGGGAATCCCTACCTGTGGTTTCGGCGGCATCCGAGGGCTGCCGGCGGTGCCCGGGAGACTTGTGCTCCGAGGAAGCGTCGCTCCCGGAGGAGAGGCTGCCCAACCTGCGGGGACGGAGCGCCGCTGATGGAGAGCTCCGCAGGGATACAGCTCCGCTGGGATACAGCTCCGCGCGCCGGGAAAGCGGCTTCCGCCCGGAGCCGGCACTCCGGGAAAGGCCCCGGCCTCTGTGCGTGCCGGAATGACGCCGGGATGGGGCAGGAGGCTCCGGAGGCACCAAAAGAGAGGGAAAAGGAAGGGATTCCCGGCCCCGTGTACCTGGGCAGCTGGGGCTGCCGTTCGCTTCCCGGTCTGGAAGCAGGAGGGAGGATGGAGCCGGGAAGGGGAGCGGGAGGAGATGGAGGGATCAAGAGAGGGACGCGGAGCCCGCGCCGCAGCCCGTGTCCAAGAGGAAAATTCCCAACCCCTTCCTGCAACCACCATTCCAGGCGGGCCGGCGACGCGGGGCGCGATTCCCTCCGCTTCCGTAGGCGCCACACGGATTCCCTGCAGCTTCCCGGTGCGCCAGCCCGGCTCCCACTGCTCCCCGAGCCCCTCCGGTGCCAATCCCGGCATTCCCGAGCTTCCTCCGAGAGCCAAACTACACCACGGGGCAGGCGGCATCCGCAGGGCAGCGCCAAGAGCCGCTTCCCGGGAAGAGCCGCTCCAAGCGGGAGGCGGAACAGCGGCGGCTCCGGAGCGACGGCCGCGCTCCGCTCCCATCCCTCGGGATCGGGAAACGGCTCCCTGGAGCAACCCGCAGGCATCGTCCTGCCGGTGACTCCTCCTTGGGAAGGACCCGCGCGGGCCGGGCTCGGGATATGCTTCCCGGCCTGAGGGAATAAAAGGAGCGGGATTTTCCCAAGGACACAGCGCCGATGCCGGCCAAAAAGCCCCCTGTGCATCCAGCTGGGAATGTCCCCGCATGGAGCATCCCTGTGTCCTCGACGGTGCCCGGCGCGGGAGCGGGGCGCATTCTTCCGGATGCTCCGGATGATGCCGCTTTATCCGGGCCACGGGCGGATTGGGCTTTCTTTGGACATCCGCCCGGACGCCGGCTCTTAAGAGGAGCAAAGCGGGAGCTATAAAGAGCCCTTAAGCCTCTTCCCGGAGGTGAGTTACCTGGAGCCAGAGCCGGGATAACCCCGGCCGCTCCGGTGTCACCTTTGCCGCACGGATCCGTCGCTATCCGGCACGGAGCCGCCGAGCAGCGTGAGCCGCTTCCAGGCTAAAAGCGGCCTCTAATTCGGCTTTGCGTAAGCCGCTTCCTAATTGACTTAGGGAGCCCTTTTTTTTTTTCCGGAATGATTCCCATTTTGGCGGCGATTCCGGGATGCGCTCCCAGGGGAAGGGCCGTGCTCCCGCACGAGGCGCCTTGGCCATTCCCAGCTCCAGGAATGCCATGTAGGGAAGGGCTCCGGTCGGGAAGAGACCCCTTGGAGTGGGAGGACACGGCTCCAAGGGCTCCTAAAAGTGATTCCAGACTCCCTCAGGCTCCGGGGCTCGGAATTCCTTGGGAACCGAAGGCCGAATCCGGCAGAGGCCCTTGACTCATCAGGTCTCGGAGCAATCGGAGCGCTGCCAACTTCCAGAAGGGGAATCCAGAAGGGCATCCGTAAAGATGACTTGGAGGCATCCACATCATCCCAACGGGTGCCCTCTGCTCCACGGAATCCATGGGAATTCCGCTTTCTGCTTTGCGGTTCTTTTCCCCAATTTATTTTTAGTTCAATCACAGCAATTCCTTTTTTTTTGCTCAGAAATACTTTGGAAAAGCAGAATTCCTGTCCATTACAAAGGTCCCTTCCCCATTGCTGTGGATTAACCCCCTTTTCCGACGGCCACGGAGCAAACGGAGCGGCGGCTCCGGGGGGACATTCCCGGCCTCTTTTGGGAATGCTCCTGCACACACCTATGGAAAAGGCCGCAGCCTCGGGAGCCGGAGCGCCACGAAATCCACAATTAAAAGATTAGGAGAGAAATAGGATCAACCCCTCCAAGTGGGTCAGGCTCCAGCCAGGGCTTTGCAAACGCTCCGGGAGAGACACCGGGATTTGGGATTTGTCCCAAGGGTTGCTCCCTGCAATCCCGTCTCTTGGGAAGAGGGAATGTTTTCCCAGCAGACGTGCTCCTTGGGAAGCGGGGAGGGAAACCGGGCCGGCATGGAGCTGCTTGCGGGAAAAAAGCTGTGGTTAAAACCAAGAAAAAAGAGGGAAAAAAATATGGAAAAATATATGGAAAAAAGAAGCTTGGGAGGCAGTGCTGGGGCGGGATGCCTCGAGCTGCTGCAGCAATCCTAGGATGATCCGGCGCTTCCCGATGCGCATTCCGCTTCCCGAGGGCCCTTTCCCAGCCTGCAGGGAGGGCCTGGCGCTGCCTCCTGGTATTCCGGGGCCAGGAAGGAAGGAAGGAAGGAAGGAATTTCAGCTAAAAATGATCCCGCTTCCTCCCCTGCCCCCTCGCCGGCACAAGGCGGAGGGAAAACGCATCTGCCCGGCTGCATCCCCGCTTCTCCTTGGAATAGCTCCACGGCTCCCGAGCTTCCGAAAGCCGGGAAGGGCCGCGAGGGCTGCGCATCCCCATCCGGAGAAATCCCGGCGGCTCCGGGCGGAGCGGCCGCCCTCTCCCGCATCCCGCCGGGATCCGCACGGGACGGAGAGCCCCGGGAATGCCGGGCGCGGGGACAAACCCGGGAGCTGCTCCCGAGCTATTCGATTGCACAGGGATGACGCATCGGGAAAACTCGTAATTACGGGTCTGCTCCTAAGCTTGTGCGGAGAGGCCGCTTCCAGCTGGGGATTTGCTGGAAAACATAAAGAAAAAGGGGGAAAAAGAGGCATTTCTCCCCATTTTTGGCCTCACTTTGCGGTTAAACCCCCCGTTCCACAGGACACGGATTTATCCTCCCGTCTTTTCCCTTCCTAGAACACACAACGGCCCTTTTTGGACTTCCAAGCAGGAAACTGCATGGAAATCCCTGGAGCCCCAAAGCAACCCGGCTGCGGCAGGCCGGGGATTCTGCCGGAGCTCCGTTTAAATTAAGATTTTTAATTAAATGGACGGGAAAAAAAAATAATTAACACAATGAACACAGCAGCAGCCCTGGTTATTTAACGGCGTCGCAGGCTCCATTCCCTGTATTCCTAATGGCCTGGGTGCTGGAAATTTTTGCAATTCCCGACGGGAAGGAGCTCCGGGACAGCTGGGCCAGGTGGACACAAGAGAGGCCGATTTGGGGGCTCCCGAAAGCTCTTGGTGTCCCGGGAAAGCGTCATCCGTCGGGAAGCGGTGCCGGCAAAAGCCCCACGAGCTCCCAGCCATTTTCCAGGCGGCTCCCGCAATCCGGCGGGATAATCATTAACGGGCCCGTCGGGAAGCGCGCGCCAGCCCGGACCAGCAGATCTGGTTTATCCGGCCTCCAGCGACGGCACTTTTGGGATGCGAGGTGGGAAGGAGCGAGATAGGGAATAACCTACCCCGAAGGGACGTTTTCTTCCTGACCTTCTTTCCAAATAAAAGCCCGGAGCAGGGAAGATCCCGGCTCCTGCGGAAGCAGCTCGCCAACAAGCAAAGGCCATTCCCAGCCGTTGCCATGCGGAAATGCTCCGTGAATCCCTCAAATATCCCGGAATCCCTTGGGAGCGAAGCCCGTGGAAAGAAGGGCACAAAATGCCAAGGTCGCTCCCCAGCTCCATCATTCCCACGAGTTTCCCATCGTTGGGATGGCCCCGGCTCCATCATTCCCACGAGTTTCCCATCATTCCTTCCCTCTCCCACACTGACGCTCCCGAGAGTCGGATCAGGACGGAGGCTCCTGCTGTTGGGATGGGGGTTTTTTAAGCTGCTTTGGGGTTTTTTCCCCCCTTCCTACAAAAACAGGGAAGGCGGCTCCGGGCCGGGGTGACCTTGACGCCTGCGGTTCCCGGGAAGAGCCGCGTCCGGGCGCTGCTTCCCGGGCGCTCCGGAGCGGGATGAGGCCGCGCGCGGCACCGTGGACACAGCCGCAACCCGGAGCTCCCGGATTTCCCCGCCGAGGGCCCCGTTATTCCCGGGATCCGGGGCTGCTTCCTCGCGTTAATCCCCGCGCTGCCTCCCCGGTGCAGCCGGATCCGCCGATCCCGGCGCGTCGCCATTCCCACCCCAGGCGCGGGCAGCGATTCCCGCCGCTCGGAGACGCCCGATCCCGGCGTTCCCGGGAAGCGCGATCCGCACCCTCCGGCTTTTCCGGATAGATCCCTGGGATCCGCGTTTGCCGGCCAAGGGAGGGGCCCGGCGCGGCGGATGCGCCGGACACGGAGCCACCGGAGGGCCCCGGTGCCGCAGGAAAAATAAAAATAGTAATAACAATAATAATAATAAATACAAATAAATCCCAGCCGGGGGTCGGGGCTGCCGTCCCGGAGCTCATCCCGGTTCCCCGTGGGCACCTGCCCACAAGGTGCCGCGATCCCGGGCACCGGGGGACAAGGGACGCGTCGCCCGGGGGGTTTCCTGGGGAAAAACACCCGGTTTTGGGCCCCGGGAATGGCCGGGAGGATCCCGGGGGCGGCGGGAGCCCGGCCGGACCCCGCGGCCGCCCGACTAGGCCCGGCAGGAAGTGGGGCCGGGGGCGGCCGGGAGCGACCAAAACACCGGGGGGAGGCGAAAACACCGGGGGGGGGGGCGAAAACACCGGGGGGGGGGGGGCGAAAACACCGGAGGGGGGGGGGCGAGAACACCGAGGGGGGGGGCGAAAACACCGGGGGGGGGGCGAAAACACCGGGGGGGGGGGCGAAAACACCGGGGGGGGGGGGCGAAAACACCGGGGGGGGGGGAGCGAAAACACCGGGGGGGGGGGGCGAAAACACCGGGGGGGGGGGCGAAAACACCGGGGGGGGGGGCGAAAACACCGGGGGGGGGGGCGAAAACACCGGGGGGGGGGGCGAAAACACCGGGGGGGGGGGGCGAAAACACCCGGGCGGCGACGTGAAAACACCGGGGGGCGACGTGAAAACACCGGGGGGCGACGCGAAGACACCCGGGCGGGGGGACACGGAAACCCCCGGACACACAAAAACGCCCGGCGGGGACACAAAGATGCCGGGGCCGCCGCTCCTACCTGTCCGGGGCCGCCGGGGGAGGCCTCACGCTCATGGTTCCTGCGGCGGCCCCCGGCGCGCGGCGGGGCCGCCCCCGGTGCCGCCGCCGCCGCCGCTGCTCCCGCTCCGCTCCCGGCGCCACAAAATGGCTCGAGGCGGCGCCGCGAGAGCAGCAGCCGCCGCCGCCCGGCGCGCGGGGCCCGGCGGCCGCGGGTGCCGCCGCCGCCTCAGCCCGGCCACATCGTGGCGGCGGCTCCGCAATCTCGGCGCGGCCGCGGCGGGAGGCGGAGGCGGCGGCGGGAGGCGGCGCGCGGCGCCCTCCCTCCCTCCTTTCTTCCCTCCCCTCCCGGCCGGGCTCGTTCCCCGCCCCGCGCCTCGGAGCGGCGCCCGGTGCCGATTCCGGCCTCGGAGCGGCGCCCGGTGCCGGTTCCGGCCCGTTGCGGCCTAGCGGCCGCGGGGCAGCCCCGGGCTCGCCTGGCGCCGCCGGCCGCGGGCAGCGCCCCGGGAGCCGCCGCGGGGACCCCCCGGGCCTATGGGGAGCCCCGGTCTATAGGGGGGCTGTGGGCAGGGAAGGCACGTGCCGAGGGTTGGGGGACATATAGGAACAGCCCGGGTGTAGGGGGCTGTATAGGGACAGACCAGTATGGGGGACCTATAGGAACAGCCCTGCTATGGGGGGACCCACACACAGCCGGGCTATGGGGGGACCTATAGGAACAGCCCGGGTGTAGGGGGCTGTATAGGGACGGTTCAGGCATTGGGGGGATGTATAGGAACACCTCAGATATAGGGGGGTGTATAGGGACAGTCCAGCTATGGGGGGACCTATAGGAACAGCCCAGATATAGGGGGGTGCATAGGGACAGTCCAGCTATGGGGGGACCTATAGGAACAGCCCAGATATAGGGGGGTGCATAGGGACAGTCCAGCTATGGGGGGACGCACACACAGCCTGGCTATGGGGGGACCTATAGGAACAGCCCAGATATAGGGGGGTGCACAGGGACAGTCCAGCTATGGGGGGACCTATAGGAACAACCCAGATATAGGGGGGTGCACAGGGACAGTCCAGCTGTGGGGGGACGCACACACAGCCGGGCTATGGGGGACCTATAGGAGCAGCTGCTGCTCCCGCGCTTCCCGGCCTGCAGGGGCCTTCCCGGGAATCCCGGCCCCTTCCCTCCCGGCACCGCAATTCCCAGCAGGGTGGGTGGTGCCATGGGGGTCCCGGCGGCAGCAGAGCCCTGGAATGGGAAAGAACCGGGAATGCCGCGAGCCGGCGGCGGGAGCGCGGATCCGGGCCTGCATCCGCCCCCGGCTCCGGCCTCCGTCCCCGCCGCAGCCGCTGGGGGCTGCTGTGGCACCGGGATGGAGGCGGCCGCGTGCCGGAGCGCACGGAGCATCCGGAGCGCACGGAGCGTCCGGGGCTGCGGGAGGGCCGGGGCCCTGGCGGGCGCCCCGATCCCAGGGGATGCAGCCAAATCCCAGGGAATGCGGCCAAATCCCAGGGAATGCGCCCAGGCCACCCTGCAGCCGCCCTCCCGCACGGGGACGTTGTTGCTCCCAAAGGGCTTTTGGCCACCCCGGCCGGTGGCACCTTCCGATGGCTCCGGAAAAGCCTGGAAAAGCCTCCAGCTGCCGAGGCCGGGATCTCCCACGGGCAGCACAGAGGGATTTCCCTTCGGAGGCTGGAAATTTCCCCCCCCTCCCCAAAATGCCGATCCGTAGGGACCCCCCTGTTCCCTGTGTCCCACTGGCCCTCCCGGAGCATCCGTGTGTCCCATCGGGAAGAGAAGCCAAGGCAGCGGCAGGACCGCGGCTCTCAGGGAAGGCGCCTTCCTATGATGCTCCACATGGGAACGTCCCCCTTTCCCAGAGAAAAAGGGAAAAGCAGGCAGGAAAGTGGAATTTCGGCACGGGAAAGGCCAGGAGCAGCGGGATGGATGCGCCCGTGGGCACGGAGAGGAAACCGGCTTTCCCAAGGAAGGGAAATCGCTGTTTGAATATCCATGGGATTTGGGCTTGGAGGAAAAATCGGCGGGAATGGGGAATGAAGCCGGGATGGGAGCGGGGCCCTTCCTGCCCCTCGCCCATGGAGCGGCGGCGCTTCCCGATTCCCTGTAAACACGGGAAGGGCAATTCCAGGTACTGGGAGCCGAGCAGAAATGCAGGGAGGCTGCTGGGATCCGGAGGCATCGGGCGCTCCGGGTGTCCCGCTCTTCCTCCCGCATTCCCTTTCCGCGCTGCTCTTCCCGCCCTGCTCCTTTCCCGCTGCTCTGCAGAGGGCTCCGGCGAGGCCGGCACCCGCTCCCGCGGGATATGTTGGGATCCCAACACGGAGCCGGGACGCTGGGCCGGGGAGGGAGCGTGTTCCATGGATCAGGGCCAGGCCAACGCGGCTGCGACCCCGGAGCGAGATTCCTGCCCCTTTATCTCTCCCAAATCCTGCTCCAATCTCCCGCTCTGCCGCGGGGAGAGGTGAAGGGCGTTTAAAAGCATTTAATGCTGTTAAAACAAGGGGATTAGGGGCCACGGGGACAGCAAGGAGCCGAGCGGGGCCGGATCCCGGCTTCATCCCGGGATCCAAGGGAAGATCCATGCGGAAGTGCCGTGCGCTCGGCACCGCTTGGCTTTTCCCTGCTCCTCTTCCTGCTCCCAGCGCTGCCCGGACTTGAACGGGCTCCGAAGGAGCCGGGCGCCTCGGCAAGGAAAGGGCCACCGGGAAAAGGCCCCTTTCCCGGGCCTGGGAATGTCGCTCCTGCCGGGTTTATCCCTCCCCAGCACCAGGAGAGACCTCGTCCTGAAATAAGGAGAAGGCTGGAAAAGGCCCCGTTTTCCCCCAAAAGACGGGAAGAGGCGCCTGGGATGGGGAAATCCCGGGCACGTGGTGGCTCATCCCGCGGCTCCGGGACCTCCCAAGCACCCCCCCCCCCCTCCGCATCCCGGCACCCTGGAAAGTCCCCGGGCGCCTTCCCAGGATCCCGGCACCCGGAGCAAAGCGGGGGCCAGCACCGGGTTTGGGCCCCCCTGGAAAGAGCAGCCGGAGCCGCCTTGGGAAAGGGCCGCGCGGCCGATCCTGGAAGCTCCCGACGCCCGCGGGGATCCCGGGAGCCGCCTTGGTTTTCCCTGGAAAGCAGCGGGTTAACCGGAGCCGGGGGCTGCTTCTCTCTCCAAGAAAAAAAGAAATTGGACGAGCGGCCGCGGATCCGCGTCGTTTTTTCCGCGGTCGCTTGGCTGCTCCGCGTGCGGCCGCCGTGGCGCCGGGAATGCCGCACGGAGACATTTTCCCTGTGGGATCTGGGGTGACGAAAACCCTCCGGGAGACCCGGAGCGCTCGCGGGAGCCACTCCCGAGTTTCCAACGCCGGGAAAGCCGGTACCGCAAACCCGAAAACATTCCCAAATCCCCCCCAAAAAGGGGACATTCCCGGCCCCATTCCAGCACGGCTGGATTGCTCCCGTAAATAAGAACCGGAGGCGGCAGCTCCCTTGGGAAAAACAACCCCCGGAGCCGCAGGGCCCGGCTGCTTCCAGCTCCCACCTCTAGGAAAAACCTGGGAGAGATCCCGGGCCGAATCCGCTTCCCGTCGGAGCGAGCGACACGCAGAGCTGCTTATTTAAAAGGTTTATTTAACTTCTTAATTTGAGGTAAAATACTTTGTTTTTTTCTTTTTTCTTTCAACTTCCATAACAAAATACAGAGCTATCAGATACCCCTGGAAAAAATATGTATATTATACATATATTTCTATAACATTACATCATATATATATATAATATATATATGCAACCTTTTTTTTGAAGACTTTATAGAAAGTGGAACGTCTAAAGGCACTGCACAATGGAGTATTTAAAGACTACTTTACATTTTTATGTACATATACACACACACTTGGAATCCTGCTTGCAATGGACAGCTCGAGCTGGCAAATTCACTGCTTTATGTGTATGCATCCATCCTCATCCCTGCTGAATCGAGTCTAATAAACAACATGCCTCAGGAAAAGTGATTTCTTTAAAAAAAAAAAAGCTATCGGTAAATATTTTCTCCTTAAAAACACTCTAAAATCGAACATTTATTTTTTTAAAACAATCTGATTACGATTCAAACCCAAAAAAAAGCAGAAATCCTCTTGAAACCCACCAGGATCCAGAAGAAAAAAAACATAATAAAATAAAGCAAAGGAGGTTACTTTAAAAACGAAAACGTCGTTATGGAATAAATAAAAACCAAGGGACAACCAAGCGGCAGGGTTAATGCTTGGAGAGGGGCTGCTCCGGGCTCCGCGCCGGGATGCTCCCGCCGGATCCGCGTCCGGATGGAGGCAGGAGGGATCGGGGAGGCCCGGCCGCCGTTCCGGGCTGATCCTCCCTTCCCGGTGTCGCTCCGGGGCTTTTTCCCCCTAAAATACAACCTGGGATGGCAGCTGGTTGTCCGCTTCAAAGTCTCTTTCCTACGGCTTCTCTATGACTAAACAAAGCAAAAAAAAAATGGTTTAAACATTAACATGCTCTTGATTAATTAATACAGGTGGACGTTGAGATCTCGCCCATTTAAACTTCACAAGTTTAAATATTTTGGCACATCGGAATATATAGGGTTTTTATTTAGAACTGTATTTATAAGCTTCCTCCCCGGAGCTGCTGCTGGGCCGGTGTCCTGAGATCCCGAGTCCTTTATCCCTGAACCTGGAGCACCTGAGGGTCCGGAGTCCTTTATCCCTGAAGCCGGAGCTCCCAGTCGCAGTGCAATGGCTATGAGAAGAAACGCCGGCCCCAAATCCCAACTTTTTAAAGCCAAAACAGTCCCACGTAGTCAAATCCTGTTTTTTTTTTTTCCTTGAAGTGCGAAAAAAGGTGATTTCCCCCCCTTCTCCCAAGGGGAAGCAGCATTCCCGGACTCGGGCACTTGGGTGCAAGGGGGTCCCGCTGGGAATCGCTGCTCCAAAAGGCCTCGTGTTCCTAGTTCCTGAGTTCCCCCCAATTCCTGGCTCCGGGGGCTCCCTCTCTCCTTGGAGAGCGGCTGCTTCCAAGTCCCTTCCAAGGAATTCCAAGGAATTGCCGGAGCTTTGCCCCTGCGGAGCGGGAGAGAAGGGCGCTCCTGGGCGGGATGCGGAACTCCAGGTAATTCCTGTAACGAGAGCCGCAGCTCCGGAGGGAAAGAGCACATTCCCAGCAAATACAGCAACGTTTCCACGGCAAACTCCCGCGCAGCTCCCGTTCCCTCCGGGATCGAGCCGCCCTCTGCGGGAACGTCCTTCCGAGGCCTCCGGAAGCGCCGCGGCCGGGCTCCTCGTGTCCATAGACCCTGATCCCGTAAAGTGTTGGCGTAGTTAAGGCATGAGTCAAGGTGATAGGGGAACAAAGGGGAGGGCGATCCCGCCAAGCTCCTGGCATTCCGCAGCTCCCCACAATCCGCGTCAGGCTCCCAATCGCTCCCAGCTCCACCCATACAATTGGGAAAAAAAAAAAGGTACATTTTAATGCGTATATTAAAGGCATTAGGGTTTTTTTTTTTCTTCTTCTTCCCGCCCCACTCCCTTCCCTGAAAGATTCTCTATTTTGCTCATGGCTTCTGCAGTTATTTTTCCAAAAAGGCTAAAAGAGCCAACGAGGGTGGCCCGGAGCGCCGCGCTCCGGCCGCATCCCACCTCTCCGGCGCCTCCCGCGCTCCTATTCCGGCCAGTGCAACGTTCCCCGCTCCCCAAAGGCGGCCGGGAAAGCCTCTCCGTCGGGAAGGAGGCGGGAGCGGCTCGGGAGCGCTCGCCCTTCCCGCTCGGAAACCCCCCAAACCCCCCCAAAATCCCCGGGACGCCCCAACCCAGCCCCGCTCCCCGGTTTCCCGGCTCCGCGTCCGGCGGGAGCGGCGCGCGGCGCCTTTAGGTGTCGGCGGCGGCGGCGAGGCGCGCGCCGGCCCCGGGCGCCCTCCCGCGCGGCCGCTCCGCGTCCTGCCGCTCGCCGTTCCAGCGCCGCTTGAGCCGCAGCTTGGGGGGCATCAGCGCGTCCTCGCGCCGCTCCCGCTCCTCGCACGGCTCCGGAGCCCGCGCCGGGGCGGCCGGCCGGGCGAACACGGCCCCGTTCCGCTCCTCCACGGCGCCGCCTTCCTCCCGGCTCTCGCCCTTCTCCTCCTCCTCCTTTCCCGGCGGCTCCGCGGCGCATTCCGCGGGCGGCTCCACCTTGACCCTGGCGGGAGGCGCCGGCGGCTCCTCGGGGCTCTCCAGTCTCTCCCGGTTTTTGCGGCCCGCGGGCGGAGGCTGCAGCTTGATGGGGAACTGGGGCTGCTCGTCGGCGGGCGCCGGGCACTGCAGCGGCGGCACCACGAGGCCGGGGTAGCGGGGGAACGTCCGCGGGCTCAGGTGGTAGTTGAACACGGAGCAGGCTTGCGAGTGCAGGTAGTGTTTCATCTCCTCGGGGTTGAAGGAGAAGCAGCTGCTCCCGGTGAAGGGGCTGAGCCCCGGAGAGGGGCTGTAGGAGAAGAGGGTGGGAGTGAGGGACAGGGCGGGAGAGATGGGGACGTTGAGGACGCCGCCGCGCGCCGGCAGCGGGGACACGGCGAAGGGGCTGTGCGGGTCCGGGTAGAGCCCGGGGCGGCTGAACAGGGGCAGGACGATGTCCGGCTTGCGCTTGGCGCGCGGCGGCGCCGCCAGCTCCGCGCCGCGGCGCCACTCCGAGGAGCCGTCCTCCAGCTCCGGAGCGTCGGCGTTCCGCTCGGGAGCCTCCGGCAGCGCCTCGGCCGCCGGCGGCGCCAGGGAGCCCGCGGGGAAGCGGCCGGGCTGGGCGTCCTCGGTGGGAGAGTGGGCGTCCAGCGGCGGGAAGTGGAAGCGGGACGAGGCCGTGGGCACCGGCGGGGCGCTCTGCGGGACGACACCTGCGGCGGGGACGGGGAGAGAGGGAAAAGCGGGATGAGAGAGGGAAGAGGTTAAATCCCCAGCGAGGAGCCGCGTGTTGGATGCGCCCGGAGGCATTTGGAAGCGGAACACACGGATCCCGCCCGCTATCACCATTACGATTAGCGGGGAGGAGCCCGTTCCCAGCTGCTCCCGGCGCCTCCGCCGCCTCCAAAGCCGCCTCTGCCGGAGCCGGATCCTCCTGCGGCTCCCGCGGAGCTTCCAGGGCCGCCCGGCGCCTCCGAGGCGGCTTCCAGGCCGGGCACGACCGGAGCGCGGGGCACCCCGGCTCCAACCTCCGCGCGGGGAAGCCTGGAATTCCCAGCAGGGAATACTGCAAATCCCTGCTTTGTGCTCGGCCGGGAAGACGTTTACTCGTCCCTGGTTCTGCTAACTCCCGCTGGCTCCTTTTCCCCAATTCCCCCTGCCTCTGCGGTGCCCCAAAGCCGCCCTCGAGGCCGCTTCTCCCCCTCACCCCGATGCCCCCCGCCGGCTCCCGGCTCCTTCCGCTCCCGAACTCCGGGAGAGGGAGAGGCCGGAGCGGCCGCCCAACCCCCAGCCCAGCCAGAAGGAAAGAAAACAGGTTGTAATTAGACAAGTGCATTCCAGTTCTCCAAAGTCCTTTTTTTAAATGCATGCCCCAGAGACAGGAGGGAGTGGCTGCAAACAGGGGAAAAGGAGCAGCAGCAGCAGCAGCATCGAGCAGGAACTGCCCGGACTTGTTGCTGCGAGTAATTATAGATTTGCAGCGCGGCTTCGTGCTCTTCCACCCCCACGTTTTGGCTCGGGGCTCCTGGAGGATTCAGCTCCCACCCAGGAGAAGCAGAATTCCTTCGGGAATACCGCGGGGCTTCCAGCCCCGGCTTTTTGGGGGGTTTTGCCCAGGAGATGGGGCCTTTGAAGCCCGTTTGGGCACTTGGTGGCCCCCGGGGACGCAGCGGGTTGAGCTGCCGAGATCCCGGAGCGGTCGCTGCCGTCCGTAGGGAGACACGGAGGAGGAATCCTCCTCTCCGCTCTGCTCTGCCGCTGCAGAGGCTTCATCCAACCCCCGTTTGCCTTTTGCTCTCCCTTCCCGACGAGGCTTTGGAGCTCGTGCTGGGAGAGCAGCTCGTCCAGCCTCGCGATCCCCCATCCCTGCGCGCGCAGGGTTTGCAGCTCAGCCCTCCCTTCCAAAATCTCCATTTCCATGGACTCGTTTGCCATTAATTGCCCTCATTGCATGGCACCACCACAGCCGTAAAAATCCTGCTTGGGACGGAGCAGGATCCCACAAAAGGGATCCTACAAAGGACCCTGCTTGGGAAAAGCCACGGCATTGAGGCTGCTCCAGGACAAATCCAAGCCAAGCGCCTGCTCCCAGCCTGGCAAGGGACTCAAAGGCTCCCAAAACAAGCAGGGAACGTTGGTGTTCCACTTCCAAGCGCTTTTTGTTCTCCCCGGCGTCAGCGTGCCGTTGTGCCGCAGGGAGAATCGAGGCATACCTGGGATTTTACTCAAACCCATAAACCCTGCAAACTGCTCCATGCTCGCTATTTCCACAAACTCCCAATCTAATTTGGTTTAAAAAAAATATATATAAAACCTTCTGCTAGCGAAAGAGCAGAATTGCAGCAAGCAGGGGCGTTTGCAGGACGAGGAGGCTCCTTTTGGAGCCGCAGACCCCGCTCCTGCGGGCTCCTTATCGCCAGGACGGCCCCATCCAAGGAGCAAAGCAAACTCCCGGCGCTGATAAAGCCGGCAGCTCCGAGAGGAAACCGGGACGCGCGGAGCCTGCCCGGAGGCCGCCGAGCCGGGGGAAGGAGCGGCGTTCCTGATAAAGCGTTATCAGGAGCGGCGCCGATTGCCCCGGCGCAGCCTCCAGGGCAGGAGGTGACCGGGACGGGGCCGCTCGGCCTTCCCGGCGCTTCCCGACTCCGCACTCACCGTTGGGTCGGATGTTAATGAACGGGTAGTTGGGCATCACCAGCTTGTTGAAGTTGAACTTGTAGGTGAACCTCTTCCCTTTTGTCTTGTGGAGAATCCTCTTGTTGTAGTAATATCTGCCAAATAAAAGAGCCGTCAGGGCACTCGGCAATCCCATTTCTTGGAATGCTGGCGGCACTCGCCGATTCCCAAAGCCACCTCTGACCTATCCACAAGGGAGAAGCTCCTCGGAGAGCTTCTTCACCAGAAAATACCAGTCGATCCAAAAGTTTCCAAGCAACAGTTGTGCCTTTTCTAAGGAATTCTTTGCCAGGAAATTCTAAATTACAGGTCACTGTCTTGTTTTTTCCAACATAAGGGAAAAGGGGAGATCCTAAATGGAAGGCAAAGCTGAGCCAATGCCTGGATCTGCCCACGCCTGTTCTGGAGCTGGCACCAGGCCTGGGGGTGCTGCCCCATGTCCCTTAGGTGGCTCCCAGCGTCCCCGAGCTCCATGAGCTGAACAGGGACAATTCCCGGGACGCTTCCCGGTGGCAGCAGCAGCCAGGGGCCAAGCCTGGAGGTCACAGCCCGTGTCCCCGACTCGTGTCCCCGCCGCTGTCACCGGAGCGGGGCTGGCACCGGGGAGCATTTTCCACTCCCAAATACCAAGGCCGGCGCCGTCGCTCCCGTTTATTGTTTCCTTCCTGCTCCATTAGGAGCCCGCGGTGTTTGCTGCCCTGTTTGTCTTCGGCAGCTCCACCCAGGAGGTATCGGAGGGCGGAAGGTGGCGGGATCCGTGGCACGGACGGCGCAAATAACGCCAGGAGCCGCCAGGATCCGGGCTGCTCCGCGCTAAAATACCTCGTGGGACTGTTGGTTTTCCCTTGATCCACCCCAAAATACGAAGCGACACCTTGGAAAACCCTCAGCGGGTCCAGAAGGGTCTAAATTAAATGGAAGTTTTCCTGAAGTGGGAAGCATGGAAGAGCCGTGGCCAAAACAAAGGGACTCTGGTGGCCCCAGGGAGCTGGTGCCGCAAGTCGTGTCCTTGGGGAATGAGGAGCAAAACAGCGGCCATGTGGGGGATTCCCTGTCACATTCCTCCCTGCTTCCAAGGTGGAGGAATTGGAAGGGAAATGCGGGTGTCACCAGGGCCAAGAGTGTCACCAGGGCCAAGAGTGTCACCAGGGCCAAGAGTGTCACCAGGGCCAAGAGTGTCACCAGGGCCAAGAGTGTCACCCTACCGCGAGGGTGCTGGAAAGCGGAGCCGCTTTCTCCGGAGCGGGCTCATCCCCCTGCTTCCCTCCCACGCTCCATTCCTTAAACCGGGAGCGACGAGGAGGGTCGGAAAAGCTCCCTGGAAGGGAACCACCCCGGTAAGACCAACCCGAAGCACCCAGGATGTGCCGAACGGGAATTCCCTCTGTCCTCCCAGCACAAGGAGGAGGAGGATCCCGGGAATGCCGCTCACCTGAGCGCCCGGCTCAGCTTGTCGTAGTTCATCTGGGGCTTGCACTTCCTGCGGCCCCAGAGCCGGGCCACCTCGTCGGGGTCCTTGATGACGAACTCGCCGTACTCGCCCTGCTGCCACGCGATGACGTGGCGGAATTCCTCCTTCTGCAGCAGCTCCAGGATGAAGTGCCACAGCTGGATCTGCCGCGAGCCGGGGCTCGACTCCGTCTTGTAGGCCCACTCCGGGAAGTGGTAGCCTGGAAAAACGGCCCCCCGCGGGGATAAAAATCCAAGCGGGAATTGCCCCCCCCCACACGTGCATCTTTATGTGATTTATTTTCCAGAGTGCAGCCTCTAGCAGCTGAAATTCCAACAGGGATCAACGAAAAGCACAAAAAAAACCCCTTCCAAGCTCCAGCTTTTCCCCCACTTCTGCATTTCTCCCACCTCCCTCTCACATTTCCCTGAACAGAGAGGGGAAAATTGAAAAGGGGCATTGGAAAGACAAATCCTGGGAAGGGGCCCCTGAGATTGCTCCGGTCGGAACCTGACGTGTCCCAGAGCAGGGAAAAGGGCCCGAATTTGGCCCCCGCCGCCCGGATTTTGGGAGCGGCGCGTGGAAACCCCCCGTTGCGGCGCGTTCCCGCACGCTCCGCTGTGCCCGGAGGGATTCCCCGCTCCGCCGCGGAGGTTTCCAAGGCCCCTCGGGCACCGTTTGGGGATCACGGAGCCCCCGGCGCTCGAAGGGGCTCCGCGGTACCGGGCAGGGGGGATCGCAAAACACTCAAAAACGAAGCGGTTCCTGCAACGCTCCCGGGAGCTGGAGCACGAGGCGATCCCTAGGGATCCCTCCCAGGCTCAAAAACATGCGGATTTTCCAGCGTGCTCCTTAAAACGCGAGGCCTCAAAAGGGTGGAAAAGAAACATGGGAAATGCAGGGAGCAGCTCCGGGGCGAGAGGGGGGAAAAGCGGGAGAGGGGGACGCGACCGCGGCCGGATCCCGGTGGATCCCGGGGGATCCCGGTGGATCCCGGCGGCTCCCGCTCACCTGCGGCGCCCTCGGCCTTGTCCACGACGCTGCCTCCCGCCTTCATCTTCGCCCTGCGGCTGCGGGGCACAAGGGAGTGAGCGGCGGCGGCGGCGGCTCCGGGCCCTCCCTCCCCGCTCCCTCCCCGCTCCCTCCCCGCGGCGGGAGGCGGCGCCGCCGCCGCCGCCGCTTTGAAGCCCTCATGCAAATGGCGGCGGCGCCCGTTAGGCCCCCGCGCCGCGGCCTGTCCCGACCCGCCCGCCGCTCCCTTCCCCCTCCCCGCGGGCGGGGGCGGCGCCCGCCGCTCCCCCCAACAACCCCCGCGCGGAACCCCCCCCCCCCCCCCCGACCGCGGTAACGGGATCCGCCCCCCCCGTCCCGGTTCCTCCCCCCGGACCCACCTGGGGGGGCGGCGCGGGGGGGGAGGGGGGTCGCGGCGGCCGCGGTACCGGGGGGAGGGGGGGGGTCGCGCCGCTGCCTCGCTCGCTGCTGCCGCCGCCGCCGCCTGCCTCCCCCGCGCCGGAACCGGAACCGCCGCCACCGCCCACACGCTTCCGCGCACGCTCCCACGCGCTTCCGCTTCCGCCCCGCTGACGCGGGCGCGCCTCTCGGCTCCGCCCCTCCCTGCTAGGCCACGCCCCCCACAGACCACGCCCCTGATGATAGGCCCCGCCCTCTCCGATAGGCCCCGCCCCGCCGGCGCTGACGCGGCCACAGGGCGGCGCCCCGCCCCTCCCTGCTAGGCCCCGCCCCGCGCCGACGGCAGCCGCGCAGGGACAACGCACGCGGAAGGCGAAGGGCGCCCCCGCGGGGCTCAAGGCGACCCGTAGCGACCCACGGGGACCCGTGGGGACCCATAGCAGCGCCTTGGTGACGCACAGAGACCCATAGCGACCCACGGGGACCCATAGCAGCGCCTTGGTGACGCACAGAGACCCATAGCGACCCATGGTGACCCATGGCAATGCATAAGGACCCAGAGCAGCCCTTTGGCCATCCACAGGGACCCGTGGGGACCCACAGGGACCCACATAAACCCACTGGTGACCCACAGAGATCTGTAACGACCCATAGCAACCCACAGGGACCCATGGTGACCCACAGCAATGCACTGATGACCCACAGAGACCATGGAGACCCATGGAGACCCATAGGGACCCATGGTGACCCATAGTGATCCATGATGACCCATCGCCACCCACAGGGACCCACTGTTGACCCATGGAGACCCATAAGGACCCATGAGGACCCACAGTGACCCACAGTGATCCATGGTGACCCATAGCAACCCACAAGGACCCTTGGTGAGCCCCAGAGACCCATGGAGACCCATAGGGACCCACGGTGACCCATAGAGACCCACGGGAACCCATAGCACCTCATGGGGACCCTGCTGGGCCGTGACCCACATCCTGTGGGGCTGCTGTGGGGGTCCCGCTGCCCGGGGAGCCACATCCAGCCCCGTCCTTCAGGGCCTCCCTGGCCTCCACCTTGTGGGAAGGTCCCCACCCCGGCCAGGGAAGCGGCTGCCGGATCGGGAAAGGTCCCGCGTGGCGTCGGGATCGGGACGCGCCGGGATCGGGACGCGCCGAGCTCCATCTCACCAACGTTTATTCGCGGTGTCACAGGGGCGCAGGGCTGGTGGCGGCAGGCGGGGGCGATTCCTCCCCGACGGAGGCAGCTCCAGCCGCTCCGGAGGGCCGGGAAGGGGGTCGGGATGGGGTGGGATGGGGACTGTTTGCCCCAGGGTAATGGGACCGGCTCTGCATCCACCGGGATGTGCCCAAACCCTTCCCGTGCTGGCTCTCCCGAGCCCGCTGGTGACATTCCGCAGGGACACGGAGGCTTTTCCAGCGGTCGCGCGCATCCCGGGATCTGCTGTGTGCCACGGCCCTTCCCCGCTCCCTGTTTCCATGCTATTCCCAAGGGTTTGGTCCCGCCGGAGCCGCGTGCGGAGCCGGGCGCTGTGGCACCCCCTGCCCCATCCCGGGCCCGGGCTCCATCCCGGAGCAGCCTCCGGCTGGTCCATCCCAAAGGAATCTCCAAGGGCTTCACGCGGGAGGAACCGGAGGGCGGGCGACGACTCGGCGGCGGCGGCTCCCCCGGCGGGAGCGGGACGGAGGCGGGAGGGTTCGGATTTGGCACACGACGCACTGGCAAAGCCCTTCCGTGGAATCCCGATGCTCCAGCTCTGCTGGCGCCTGCGGGAAGAGGGAACCCCCCGCGTCCCTCATCCCGCAAATCCCGCAGCGCGGAATCCGCACGGAGGCGCCGCCGCGGGGGGCCGGGAAGGCGCCCGGAGGGGACGGCCGCGGCCGGACGCACCGCGGGTCTAGGTGACCTCCTGGGCCGCGCTCTGCGGCGGCCGGCGGAGCTGCTCGTAGACGGTGGTGACGGGCGCCGGCTCCGGCGGGCTCCGCTCCGCGGCCTTTTCGGGAACACGGAGGCCCTGCAATGGAGGCCGCTCGCGAAGGCGCTGGGGGAGGACGGGAGGAGGCTCCGCCGGGATCGGGATGGGGCCCCCGCGGCAGCTCCACCGGGATCGGGATGGGGATCGGGGCCTCACCTGGTCGTTGCCCTCCGGGGGGCTCCTCCGCACGATCTCCGCGTACTGCGGGTCCGAGGGGCTCTCGGCCGCCGGCACCGGGGGGGTGGCGGCTGCGGGGGAGCGGGAGTGAGAGCCGAGCGGCTCCCGCATCCCGGGGTCCCGGTGTCCCGGCATCTCGGCATCCCAGCATCCCGGCATCCCGACATCCTGGCAACTTGGCATCCCAGCATCCTTGCATCCCAGCATGCCAATATCCCGCATGCCAATATCCTGACATCCTGGCAACTTGGCATCCCAGCGTCCTGGCATCCCAGCGTCCTAACATCCCAGCATCCCAACATCCCGGCATCCCGGCAACTTGGCATCCCGGCATCCCAACATCCCGGCATCCTGGCATCCCGACATCCTGGCAACTTGGCATCCCAACATCCCAACATCCGGGCATCCCGACATCCCGGCATCCCAACATCCTGGCATCCTGTCAGCTTGGCATCCCAGCATCCTTGCATCCCAGCATGCCAATATCCCGGCATGCCAATATCCTGACATCCTGGCAACTTGGCATCCCGGCATCCCAACATTCCAGGGTCCTGACATCCCAGCATCTTGACATCCTGACATCCCATCATCCTGACATCCCGGCATCCCAACATCCCGGGATCCTGGCATTCCAGCATCCTAGGACCCTGGCACCCTGACATCCTGGCATCCCAGCAAGCCGAGTGGCCGTTGCTCCTGCATCCCGGCATCCCGGCGAGCCGAGCGGCCGCGTTCCCGTCTCCCGGGCCTTGCCTGGCTCCGCCGCTTTCCCGCTGTTCATCCGCCAGCACCAGAAGGCTCCTCCCAGGCTCCCGGCCAGCAGGATGAGGGTCAGGATGACGTATCCCGACGTGGAGAAGGACGCGGCTGCCCCTGGAGCGGGAGGCAGAGCCGGACTCGCGGACTCGTGGAACGGGCGATTCCCGGGACGCGGAGCCTCCGGAGGCCGCCGTGGAGGCCGGGCCTCACCTGCGCCCCGGCAGATCTCGCGCAGGTCGAACACGACCTCCTTGCTGTCGGCCGGGTTGCTCACGGTGCAGGCGGCGGTGCCGTTGGCGGCGGCGGGCGGCAGCGCCAGCCGCAACGTGGTGCCGTCCGGGGAGAGCTGCCGCTGGCCGCCACCGCCGCCGCCGTTGTTGTCACCCGGCCTCCAGGTGACGTTGACGGCGCCGGCGCCCTGGCACTGCAGCGTCACGTTGCACCAGCGCGCCGTGCGCGCCAGCAGCCGGCTGCGGCTGCGCGGGCTGGGCACCGGCTCTGCCGCGGGGAGCCCCGGTGAGCCCCGGGGAGGCGCCGGCCGCCCGGTGCGTCCCCGTCACCGCCGCCGGTGCCGCTCACCGTAGACGGAGAGCTCGAAGGCCTGGTCGAGCACGAGCGCCGGGCGCAGCTTGACGCGCGCCCCGTAGACGCCGCCGTCGCCCGGCTCCAGCCGGCGGATCCGCAGGGCCGTCCCGTTGGGTGCGTCGAGCCGCCCCGCGAAGCGGTCGCCGGGGTCGGGGCGCTCCAGGCCGCCGGGGCCCAGCTCGGCCACCTGGATGGCGGCGCCGCCGCTGCCGCCGCCGCGGGCCATGAAGCTCCACTCGATCTCCCGGACGCTGGCGCCGGGAGGGAGCGCCACGGAGAGCAGCGCGGAGCCGCCGCGGAGGCCGCTCACCGGCCGGGGCTGCGCCGGGGCCTGGCCGAGCAGCAGCTCTGAGGAGCAAGGGACAAGGTGGCCCCGTGCACGGGCAGGCGGCGGGAGGGTCCTGCATCCCATATCCTGCATCCCGCATCCCCATCCTGCATCCCATATCCTGCATCCCATATCCCTATCCTGCATCCCACATCCCATGTGTCGCATCCCGTATGCCCCATCCTGCATCCCATGTTCTGTATCCTGCATCCCACGTTCTGTATCCTGCATCCCACATCCCATGTGTCGCACCCCATATGCCCCATCCTGCATCCCATGTTCTGTATCCTGCATCCCACATCCCATGTGTCGCATCCCATATGCCCCGTCCTGCATCCCATGTTCTCTATCCTACATCCCACATCCCACGTGTTGCATCCCGTATGCCCCATCCTGCATCCCATGTTCTGTATCCTACATCCTGCATCCCACATCCCATGTGTCACATTCCGTATGCCCCATCCTGCATCCCATGTTCTGTATCCTGCATCCCACATCCCATGTGTCGCATCCCGTATGCCCCGTCCTGCATCCCATGTTCTGTGTCCTACATCCTGCATCCCGCATCCCACGTGTCACATTCCGTATGCCCCATCCTGCATCCCATGTTCTGTATCCTACATCCCACATCCCATGTGTCGCATCCCGTATGCCCCGTCCTGCATCCCATGTTCTGTATCCTACATCCCACATCCCCCATCCTGCAGCCGATATCTCATGTCCCGTGTGCTACATCCTGCATCTCCCATCACGTATCCCACATCCCATGTCCCATGTGTCACATCCCACATCCCCCATCCCACCAGCAGATGCTCCAGGTCGGGCTGGCGCTTCCACCTTCCCGACCTCCCCTTCCCTGCGGAGGCCTCCGATCGGACCAGAGGAGGATGCTGAGGATCCGATCCTGGGGGACCGGAGCGGTGCCCGGGCAGGCCGAGGCGGGATGGCCCCGTCCCTGTCCCCATCGCAGGAGCTGGCAGTGGGGACGGGCGCCGCAGGCAGCTCCGTGGCTTTCTCCCTGTTTTTTGGCAGCTCTCTGGCTTTCTCCCTGTTTTTGGCAGCTCCCGGCAGGACCGGGGCGGGCAGCCGCCCCCCGGCATCTGTCCCGTCGCCCGCGCGCTGTCCCCGGGGCGGGAGAACCGGGATGCTCCCGAGGGAGCCCTCCCTGCTCCGCTGCGGCTGGAGCCGCATCCCGGGATGGCGGCGGGGCCGGGGGCGGCCCCCGCGTGGCCTCCCCCGCGCCGGGGGGAAGGGAAGCAGATGCGCCCATACATTAAAGCAGATTAAATACAGAAATCGGAGCGTTGGCTCGGGCTAAAACCCTCGCGCAGCCCGAATTGCAGCTGCCCCCTCGCTCCGCTTTGCGCGACGCGCTCCGCCTCACCGGAGCTTTTGTGGCTCCGCTCCTGGTTATTCGCGGCGGCTCCCGCACCCTTTTGCCGGAGCCCCCGGCGCTCCCGAGCTTCCCCGCGCTGGGAAACGGGAGCCGGAGCCCGAGTGGGGGCTCTGGGGCGGGAGCATCCCGAGGCGTCGGGCACGGCTGGCCGGGATGCTCATCCCGCTTCATTCCGAAAACCGGGGCAGCTCATCCCATTCCATTCCCAAAACCAGGGCTGCTCATCCCGCTTCATTCCCAAAACCGGGGCAGCTCATCCCATTCCATTCCCAAAACCAGGGCAGCTCATCCCATTCCATTCCCAAAACCGGGGCAGCTCATCCCATTCCATTCCCAAAACCAGGGCTGCTCATCCCGCTCCATTCCCAAAACCAGGGCTGCTCGTCCCGCTCCATTCCCAATATCAGGGCTGCTCATCCCATCCTGCTCCCGACACCGGAGCTGCTCATCCCGCTCCATTCCCAGCTCACGGAGCCCCCGCAGCCCCGGGGCTGCCGCCTTCCATCCCGGCCCCGCGTTATTGTTGGAGGCGCCGGGGGGAAATGACGGGTAGGAAAAGCAGCCGGGAGCCAGGGCTCCGGCGAGGACAATCCGGCGGCTTCCGGAGCCCCCCCGGTTATCCTGTTTACCCGGGATTTCGGGAACGCGCTCCCTGCAAAGCGGCCGTGACCTCAGGTCCCTCCCGCCAGGACCGCGGCGCGGGAGGGACCCGGATCGCGACAGCGCGGGGAGGGGGGGACGGGGGACACCAGCACGGAGCTGTCACCGCGGATTTGGCTTCGGGATCCTTCCAGGTCGAGTCTCCCGGAGCTCCCGGGAGGAGGAGCAGGAACCAGCACGGGCTTTCCGTGACATTACCCCAAGCCTCGCATCCCCCGCCAGCCCAACGGCGGAGAATTACTTAGATCAAAGCAAGTGGCTGGAAAAATAACTCAGAGGCTCCGTAACCGCCTATTTTCCACCGAGCTGCGTCTGGTGCCCGGCGCCGCGCGGCGGAGCGGCCGCCTCCCCGCCCGGCGCGCGAGATGCTCCTGAAGCCAATTAAATTGGAGGGGGATAAAACCTCGCCGCTAATCCGCCCGTGCTATTAAACGCTCGCTGTAAGAAGGGGAGGTTTTGTGGGAATTATTGAATGTATGGATTAGCAGGCGGGGATTTAAGGGGATTCCTCGCTCCCGGTTTACATAAGGCAGCGGCCTCTCCGCAGCGCTGTGCGGCCGCGGAGCAGCCCCCGAGGCGCTGGAAAGGAGCCAGGAAATCAGACGTGCAGCGAGCAGCGACCGGCGGGGGACGGAGCCGGGGGTCCGGCCACGAAACCTCCTCGTGCAGCCGCCCGCACGCGGGGGCGCCTGCGAAGGGGCTCGCAAACGGGCTCGCAAACGGGCTTGCAAATGTGCTTGCAAACGGGCTCGCAAACGGGTTTGCAAACGGGCTTGCAAATGTGCTCGCAAACGGGCTCGCAAACGGGTTTGCAAATGTGCTCGCAAACGCGCTTGCAAACGCAATCGCAAACGTGTTTGGAGACGGTTTTGCAAACGCGCTCGCAAACGGTTTTGCAAACGGTTTTGCAAACGCGCTCGCCGGCGGCCGCGCGTCCCGCCGGCGCCGCAGCCGCCCCGCTCCCGGTGCCGGTGCCGCCGCTCACCTGCGCCGAGGCCGAGCAGCGCGGGCAGCAGCAGCAGCAGCAGCGGGCGGGCGCCGCGGGGTCCCCGCTCCATCGCTCCCGCCGCCGCCGCGGTGGGCAGAGCCGCGCGGGGAGGAGCGAGGAGCCCCGCGCGCTCCTGCGCTCGCCCACGCGGGGCCGGGGCGCCGCGTGTCCCCTCCGCGGGGCGGGAAGGCCCCGCCGCTCTCGGCGCGGTCCCGCGCGGGGGGTGACGCGGGTGCGGGGAGGTCCCTGCGCTGCTCCCGCGGGCGGCGGCGGCGGAGCGGAACCCGGATCCCCTTCCCGAGGGGCGGCCGGGGGAGCGGAGCAGCCCCGCGAGGCGTCCGGGGCCAGGGGAGCCAGCAGGGACACGGGGGATCCAGCAGGGACAGAGGGAACAGGGGATCCAGGAGGGACACGGGGGATCCAGCAGGGACAGAGGGAACAGGGGGTCCAGCAGGGACACAGGGGGTCCAGGAAGGACACAGGGGATCCAGCAGGGACACTGGGGATCCAGGAGGGACACAGGGAACAGGGGATCCAGGAGGGACATGGGGGATCCAGCAGGGACACAGGGGGCCCAGAAGGGACAGAGGGAACAGGGGATCCAGGAGGGACACGGGGGATCTAGCAGGGACATAGGGGGCCCAGAAGGGACACAGGGAACAGGGGATCCAGGAGGGACACAGGGGGCCCAGAAGGGACACAGGGAACAGGGGGACCAGCAGGGACACAGCGGGCAGTGCTGGTGCAGAGCCCCACGTCCCCAACCCTGTGGGCAGGCCCCGGTGGCCACTCCGGGCTGTGCCAGCACGGTCCCCCGTGGGGACAGCAGCAGGGGACAGCGCCGCAGACAGCTCCATTTCCATTCCAAGCCTCCTGAAGCCCTGGGAGGGACGAGACCATCTCCACATCCCGATTCCCAAGGGGAAATATCCACAGGGCAGCCCCTCGGCTGCGGTGCCTAAACCCTGGGGAAACTGAGGCACTAGGGGAGGCTGCGGACCAGACCAGAGGCAGCCGCGCGGGCTCAGGGCTCCTCTCGAAGGGAAGGGGGAAATGAAAGTCGCTGAGGCCGATTTTCCAGCTGCCGGGGAAAACCTGCGGGCGCCGAAAGCGCTGAGGAAGCAGCGAACAAAGCGGCCGGACGGCGGCAGGAAGCGCCCGAGGGCGCCGGGCCCCAGAGCATGCGGGATCCGGGGGAAAAAAAGGGCAAATCGGCCCCTATGGAGATGTGCGGGGGCTCATCCCTGCGGAGCATCCCCCAGGCAGAGCCCTTGGTCCTGGGGAACACAGAAAGGGCTGGTTTCTCATGGATGTATTTCCTCTTTTTTCAAGCCACGGGTATCTCCGGGCAGGCTGGGGGCTCCACGCGCTTGCTGGACATCTGGAAGTGCAGGTTGGGACCACTGGGATGGATCTGCGGTGCTCTGGAGCGAGCCGGATGATTTATCCTGAGCCAGCAGCGCTGGGAAGAGCCAGGAGCTCCCTCCTGTGCAGGAATCACAGCCAGGAAAAGCATCCTGGTGGAATTCCCAGCCCAGGCTCTGGAAAAGGGGAGATTTCAGGGAGCCATCGAGGAGCATTTGTGTCAAAACTAGGAATTTCTGGAAGCTCCGGCACTCATCCCACTCACCGGAGCCGGAGAGCTCCACAGCCGGCTCCTCCATTCCGCATCCCCATGGAAGGTGTGAGCTGGGAATGGGCTGCGCCCTCCCAGCCTTCCAGCAGAGGGAAGTGCCGGCCCGGGAAAGCGCCGCCGCTCCAAGGATCCCACCGGCTCCCAGTGCTGGAAAACAGGGCATGGCGGAAAGAGCCGGCGCATCCCGGCAGGCAGCGCCTTGCGGCTGCCCGGATGGGGCGATCCCAGCTCCGGGAAGAGGTCCCGGGTGCCACGTGGGATCCTCTGGGATCACCGGAGCTCCCGGGGCTGGGACGGGGCCTGCCTGGACACCGGGAGCCTCCCGCTCTCATCCCTCCTCTCCCACGGCCTGCAGGAGGCAGCAGCCTCCTGAACTCGGGCTCTTTCCCAAGAGATTCCCGGGAACATCCCCCCGTGGGTTCCTCCTTAATCACCCTCCTTAGCTGCCGGGTGCCAGTGTTAGCTGGAGGGAGCCCGGCCACCCCCATAGAGCCCCCACAGCCCCCCGAGACCCCAGAACCCCCCCAGGACCCCACAGAGCCCCCAGAGCTCCCCACGTTTCCCCCTAGAGCCCCACAGCGACCCCAGCAGCACCCCCAGACCCCACTGAGCCCCCCGGCCTCCCCAGAGCCCCCCAGAACCCCCTGGTCCCCATAGAGATCCCAGCCATCCCCATCCAGGCCCCACAGAGCCCCGTGTAAGTCCCCCAAAGCCCCCCCAGTGCCACAGAGAGCCCAGCCGGCCCCCCCGGGCCCCATAGGGAAGCCATTAGCCCCCCAGCCCCACAGAGCCCCCAGCCCCCCCCAAAAAGGCCCCCACAGAGAGCCCAGCCGGGGCCCCCAGGCCCCATTGAGCCCCCAAGGCTTCCCAGGGCCCCCCAGAAAATCCACCAGGAACCTCTGGGTCCCCATAGAGCCCTCAGCCCCACAGCGACCCCCGCGGCACCCCCAGGCCCCACAGAGCCCCCAGAGCTCCCCACGGTTCCCCACAGAGCCCCACGGCGACCCCCAGGGCCCCCCGGTCGCCGTGGAGACCCAGGCAGGGCCGCAGAGGCCCCATTGAGCCCCCAGGCCCCCCCATATCCCACACCCCGACCGCCTCAACCTCCTCCCGCCCCTCACGTCCTCCGCCACCCCCGTCCCCTCGGGGCTCCGTTTCGTTCCCCTCCCCCGCCAACCCGGCACTCAGGCACCGCCGCGGCCACCCCCGCGCGCGGCCTCGAAAGCCCCCGCGGGGGCCTCTCCGCCACCGGCCGCCGCGAAGTGACGCAGGGGAGAGGGCGGGGCGCTCACGGGAGGGGGCGGAGCCTGCGGCAGCTCGCGCGAGAAGCGGCGGCGAAACAGCCCCGCCCCTTGGCGGGAAATCTCGCGAGATCGCGAGGGTATAAATAGGGCGGGGCGGAGGCGGGGCTCAGTGAGCGGGTGGGCGGGGCAGGGGGCGGAGGGGCCGCGGCGGGGCGGGCCGGGAGGGGCGGGGCTCGATCCCCCATTTTGGGGAGAAAACACAAAATTCCATCCCCGGCCGCGCCAAGGGAGGGCTGGAAGATGAAATTCCGGGCGGGGCGAGGGGAGAAGCGGCGCCGCATCCCTGCGTGGCTGCAGCGTGTTGGGCGCTGCTCTCCCGGGGACAAATCCACTGTGTCCTTCAGGGATCGGGGTTTAGTTTAGGTTTCTTAGGGCGCCTTGGAGCTAAACGGCTGCTGCTCCCCCCTTAAAGAAGCTCCCAATAAGCGGCGCTTGCTGCTGCAGGGCGGATTTGGGGGGGAGGCTCTTCCTCCATCCCACATTCCTGGGGATTCCACATTTTCCACCCCAAAAAAATGAGCTTTGGAGGAGCCGTCCCCGTTGCCCACGTGCAGAGGGGAAGGAGCCAAGGGCAGCAGGATCGAAGCGAACGCGGCTGCATCCCCGCAGAGCGAGCGCATCCATCCCGCTCCCGGCGCGCGTTCCAGCAAAAGCCATTAGGAATGACAAAGCACCTTTTTGTTTTAAGGATGGGTCCCGGGAGCAGCCGGCAAATTGCCTGGTTCATGCATAATAAACCAGGCGTGGAAGCGCGCGCGGGAACGGGCCGCGTTTGCAGGGAAGCGAAGCCACGAAGCGAGCGCCGACGGCTGCGAAAATGAAATAAAAGCCGAGCGAGGGCAGCTCCGCTTGGCACCTGCTCCCGGGAAAAGCGCCCGGGAAGTAGGTCAGCGGAGCCCGGGATGCTCCGGGGATGCCGCGGGTCCTGCTCCGGATCCGCGTGTCCCCCCGTGCCCCGCTTTGGGCGGAACAGAAGCACGAGGCAGCCCCCCCTTTTATTTTTTTTTAACATTTATATTTATATATATATATAAAAAAATTAAATATATATAATATATTGTGTTTAAGACTAAAAATATAGTACATAATATTTAAAAAAAAGAGGAAAATGAAAAATAAAATAAAATAAAAAAAAAAGGAAGGTTCGGGGCAGGGCAGGGGATCACAGATACGTCTCTCTAAGGGTCTAAAACAGCCTGTGCTAAGAAAAGGGACCCGCTTCCCGCTCCGCGCTCCGGGATGCGGCCGATTCCCGGAGCTTCCCGGGGGGAATGGGGGGACACGTGGCCTCAGAACCGCCCCCCCCGCCGGTGCCGGGGGTTAATTTAAAGCTTCGGCTCCGACGCGCACCCCCTGGATCCCGGGATTCCGGCCAGGGGCTGCGGAGCGGCTATTGCTATGGATGGGGGGGGGCCCTTTCCGCTTATCCCGGGGGTTCAAACAGGCACCATCGCGGAAACGGCACCGGCCCGAGGGGCGGACGGCGCTCGGAGGCTCAGTCGGGACCGGGGCGGCCCGTTCGGACAGTACCGTGGGGTGGGATAACAGGGGGGGTCCCTGCGGCCCCGCTTCGTACCTGCCGGCTCGGGAATGGGCGCCCCGGAGCCGGGATGCGCTCGGGATTTGCCGAGCTGCTTCCCGGAGCCGGGACGCGCTCCCGTCCGGCGCTCCGGCTCCCGGCGGGAGCTACTTCTACACCCTATAGCTTCATATACATTCATGGAAGGAGCCCGTGCCCACGGGGGGGACGTGCCGGCGGGATCCACCGCCGCTCCCGCCGCCCCGGCCCGGAGCGGGTGCCGGCTGCTCCGCGCATCCCGGCGGCCCCGCCGCACCAAGGCACAGGGAACGGGAACAGGCTGGGACGGGGACCTTACCTATATATATATATACGTGCGTGTACATATATATATATATATATAGGGAAAGTCTCCTCCGTGCGCGGAGGGGCCTGGACGGAGCGGGCTCCTGGGAGCAGCAGGGATCGGATCCGGCGGCGGATCCCGGAGCGGAGCCGGCGGGAGCCCCTGAATATCAGGGACTCACACGTGCGTCTGCATGCGCTGCTGGAAGCGCTGCCCGTAGTCCGAGTGCTGCGACGTGTAGGAGAAGCGCGCGGCGCCCGCGAACTTGCCCATGGCCTCGTAGGGCTCGTAGGGCGGCCGCTCCAGCGCCGGCCCGTAGCCCAGGCGGTACGTGGCGTAGCCACCGCCGAAGTGGCTGCCGTAGTTGTCGTAGGAGAGCTGGCTGGCCGTGTCGGCGGGCGGCGCGGGCGCCTCGGGGCCGTAGTCGGCGCCGGCGCGGCCGTAGGTGCTGAGCTGCGCGTAGCCGCTGGCGTGCGAGAGGCGCGAGGGCGGCCGCGCGTCGTAGCGGCCCGCGCCGCCCGCGCCGCGGTAGTCGCCGTACAGGACGCTGCGCGACGCCGGGCGCTCCTCGTGCGCGCGCACGTTGTAGTAGCCGTTGGTGGGGTCCTGAGGGGACGCCGGGCGCCCCGTGTCACCAAGGGACCCGTGGCACGGGGCGCTCCACACTGCCCGGTGCCCCGTGTCACCGAGCGCCCCATATGAGCGAGCGCCCCATGTCACCATCGCCCCATGACACCGGGCACTCCACGCCACTGAGCGCCCTGTGCCACCGAGCGCCCCATGTTCCCGAGCACCCTGTGTCACTGAGCACCCTGTGTCACTGAGCACCCTGTGCCACTGTGCGCCCCGTGCCACCATCACCTCCTGACACTGGGCACTCCACACCACTGAGTGCCCCATATCACCAAGCACCCCATGTCACCGAGTGCCCTGTGCCACCGAGCGCCCCATGTCCCCGAGTGCCCTGTGTCACTGAGCACCCTGTGTCACCGAGTGCCCTGTGCCACTGTGCGCCCCATGTCACCATCACCTCATGACACTGGGCACTCCACACCACTGAGTGCCCCATATCACCAAGCACCCCATGTCACCAAGTGCCCTGTGCCACCGAGCGCCCCATGTCACCGAGTGCCCTGTGTCACTGAGTACCCCATGTCACCGAGCACCCCGTGCCACCATCACCTCATGACACTGGGCACTCCACACCACTGAGTCCCCCGTGTCACCAAGCGCCCCGTGTCACCGAGCGCCCCATGTCACCGAGTGCCCCATATCACCGAGCACCCTGTATGACCGAGCGCCCCGTGTCACCGAGCACCCTGTGTCACTGAGTACCCCATGCCACCATCACGCCATGACACTGGGCACTCGACACCACCAAGTGCCCCATGTCACTGAGCACCACATGTCACCAAGCACCCTGTGCCAGCGAGTGCCCCGTGTCACCGAGCACCCCATGTCACCCATTGCCCTGTGTCAGTGAGTACCCCGTGTCACCAAGTACCTGGTGTCACCCAGAGCCCCATGTTCCCGAGTACCCCGTGCCACCGAGCACCCCATGCCAAGCACTCTGTGCACTGAGTGCCCTGTGCCACCAAGTGCCTCACGTCACCAAGCACCCCATGTCACTGCATGCCCTGTGTCCCCACGCGCCCCGTGTCCCCTTGCGCCGTGTCCCCATGCCCCATGTCCCCTTGCACCCCGTATCCCTGTGTCCTGTGTCCGTGCACGCTGTGTCCCCAAGTGCCCCATGTCCCTGCGTCTCATGTCCCTGCGCCCCATGTCCATGCACCCTGTGTCCCCAAGCGCCCCATGTCCCTGTGCCCTGTGTCCCTGTGCCCCGTGTCCCTAAGCACCCCGTGTCCCTGCATCCCATGTCCCTGCATCCCGTGTCCCCAAGCGCCCCATGTGCCTGCGCCCCGTGTCCCTGCGCCTCGTGTCCCTGCACCCCGTGTCCCCGTGCCCCATGTCCCTGCGCCCCGTATTCCTAAGCACCCCATGTCCCTGCATCCCATGTCCCCAAGTGCCCCATGTCCCTGCGCCCCGTGTCCCTGCGTGCCATGTCCCTGCGCCCTGTGTCCCTGTGCCCCGTGTCCCTGCGAGCCATGTCCCCAAGCGCCCCGTGTCCCTGGACCCCGTGTCCCTGTGAGCCATGTCCCCGCATCCCGTGTCCCCAAGCGCCCCGCGTCCCCGCGCCGCACCTTGAGCTCGTACTCCTCGCGCGTGTCCAGCGTGTCGCAGCGCAGGTCCTGCTTGAGCTCCACGTCGTCCTTGAAGGACTGCGGGGACAGGGGCAGAGCGGGCGCTCGCGGCGGGCGGCGCGGGCGGCGCGCGGGGCGCGCGGCCGCGGGCGCCGCGTACCGAGTAGATGGCCTTCATGACGCGCGTGGCCGTGGACACGCTGCCCGCGTCGTCCTCGCGCTCCGCGTGCAGCGGCAGTGGCTCCCGGTTCACCGTCTCCACCTTGATGTCCAGCTTGCGCAGGGTGACGTCCTTGCGGCCTGCGCGGCCACGGGGAGCCTCAGTGCCCACCGCGTGCGCCCGCGTCCCCGTGTCCCCATGTCCCCGTGTCCCCACATCCCTGCGTCCCCGTTTCCCCATGTCCCCACGTCCCCATATCCTTGTGTCCTCACGTCCCCACGTCCCCGTGTCCCCACATCCCCGCATCCCCGTTTCCCCACATCCTCGCGTCCCTATGTCCCCACATCCCCGTGTCCCCATGTCCTTGCATCCTCATGCCCCAATGTTCCCGCATCCCTCCGTCCCCACGTCCCTCTGTCCTCGTGTCCCTATGTCCCCATGTCCCCGCATCCCTCCCTCCCTGTGTCCCCATGTCCCCGCATCCCCATGACCCCATGTCCTCGTGTCCCCGTGTCCCTGCATCCCTATGTCCCCATGTCCTCGTGTCCCCATGTCCCTGCATCCTCATGACCCCATGTCCCTGTGTCCCTGTCTTCATGTCTCTGTGTCCCCACGTCCCCCTGTCTACATGTCCCTGTGCCCCCATGTCCCTGCACCCCCATGACCCCGTGTCCTCATGTCCTTGCGTACCCATGTCCTTGCATCCGCATGTCCCCGCGTCCCCATGTCCCTGCATCCCTCCGTCCCTGCATCCCTCCATCCCTGTGCCCCCATGTCCCTCCGTCCCCGTGTCCCTGTGTCCCCGCATCCCCATGACCCCACGTCCTCGTGTCCCCGTGTCCTGGCATCCTCACATCCCCATGTCCCTGTGTCCCTGTCCCCACGTCCCCATGTCCCCACGTCCCCACGTCCCCACGTCCCCGGCACTCACTCCCTTTGCGGCGCCGGTAGAGGAAGCAGGCGAGGGCCACGAGGAAGGCGACGAGCAGGATGCTGGCCCCGATGGTGGCCCCGGCGATGATGCCCACGGGCAGCACCTCTATGGGGACGGCAACACGGGCCCATCAGCGTGGCCAGGCGCGAGGGGCCCCGGCGTCCGGGCCGGGCGCTACCTTTCTCATCCAGCTGGATGATGGCGGTGCCGGGCCCGAAGCTGTTCCAGGCCGTGCAGTTGTAGCGCGTCTGGAAGTCGGCGTCCACCACGTTGTTGATGGTGAGGGTGGACAGGACGCCGCTGCCCGTGTTGCTCCGCTCCACCGTGTAGCGCTCCAGCGTGCCAGCCTCCAGGATGTTCTCCTTCCAGGCCCAGGCCTGGAGCCGGGAGGAAGAAGAGGAGGAAGAGGAGGAGGAGGAGGAGGAGGAGGAGGAGGATGCGCGTGAGGCCCGGCGGCGCCGGCGCCCGGGCCCGCGCGCGGGCGGCACTCACGATGCGGTCCGGCGGCGGCGTGCTGCCGATGAAGCACTCCACCTTGCCGCGGTCGCCGCGCACCGCGTACTGCACCGCCTCGCTCGAGATGATGGGCGGCCCTGCAAGGCGCGCGGGGCGTCAGGGCGGCCGCGCCGGCTCGGGGGGAGGCCGTGGGGAGGAGGAGGCCGTGGGGAGGGAGATGCTCTAGGGAGGAGGGCGCTGTGGGGAGGAGGGCGCCATGGGGAGGAGGAGGCCGTGGGGAGGAGGAGGCCGTGGGGAGGAGGATGCTCTAGGGAGGAGGGTGCCACGGGGAGGAGGATACTCTGGGGAAGAGGATGCTCCAGGGAGGAGGGCGCCTTGGGGAGGAGGATGCTCTAGGACGGAGGATGCCATGGGGAGGAGGATGCTCTGAGGAGGAGGGCACCATGGGGAGGAGGGCATCATGGGGAGGAGGAGGCCGTGGGGAGGAGGAGGCCGCGGGGAGGAGGATGCTCTAGGGAGGATGCCATGGGGAGGGGGATGCTCTGGGGAGGAGGGCCCCATGGGGAGGAAGGTGTCATAGGGAGGAGGATACTGTGGGGAGGAGGATGCCAGGGGTAGGAAGAAGATGTGGGGAGCAGGGTGCCATGGGGAAGAGGATGCCATGAGTAGGATGCCATGGGGAGGAGGACACCGTGGGGAGGAAGATGCCATGGGGAGGAGGATGCTGTGGGGAGGAAGGCGCTGTGGGGAGGAGGGTGCCATGGGAAGGAGGGTGCCATGGGGAGGATGTAGTGGGGAGAAGGACGCCATGGGGAGGATGCCATAGGGAGGAGGATGCCATAGGGAGGATTACGCTGTGGGGAGGAGGACGCCATGGGGAGCACGCCGTGGGGAGGAGGATGCCATGGGGAGGATGCCATGGGGAGGAGGACGCTCACCGTTCACGAAGAGCGTGACCTCGCGCTCGCCCACGCCGATGCGCGGCACGATGGCCTTGCACACGTACTGCCCCGCGTCCGCCTGCGTCACCGACTTCAGGTAGAGCTGGTTGCTGTTGCTGAGCACCTGCGCACGGGGGGACAGCGTCAGGGCCGCGCGCGCGGCGCCCCGCGCCCGCCCGCCCGGCCCTCCCTACCATGTTGGACTCCTTCTTGGTCCAGGTGAGCGTGAGCGGCGGGTTGCCGGCCCACACGCACGTGAGCGTCACGTCGGAGCCGATGTCTGTCGTGGTGGGCTTGGGGTCCACCACGATGCGAGGGGCGACTGCGGGGGGAGGCCGCCAGGTGGGTGCTGAGTGGGGGGGGTGGAGAGAGGGGGTGCCCCGGGGAGGAGGAAGCCATGGGGAGGAGGAAGCCGTGGGGAGGAGGAAGCCATGGGGAGGAGGAAGCCGTGGGGAGGAGGAAGCCATGGGGAGGAGGAAGCCGTGGGGAGGAGGAAGCCGTGGGGGGGAGGAAGCCATGGGGAGGAGGAAGCCGTGGGGAGAAGGAAGCCGTGGGGGGGAGGAAGCCATGGGGAGGAGGAAGCCGTGGGGAGGAGAATGCCATAGGGAGAAGAATGCCATGGGGTGAAGGATACTATAGGGAGGAGGACGCCATGGGGAGGAGGATGCCATGGGGAGGAAGATGCCATGGGGAGGAGGATACTATAGGGAGGAGGAAGCCGTGGGGAGGAGGACGCCATGGGGAGGAAGATATTATAGGGAGGAGGATGCCATGGGGAGGAGGATACTGTAGAGAGGAGGAAGCCATAGGGAGGAGGATGCTGTGGGGAGGAGGATGCTGTAGGGGGGAGGAAGATCCTATAGGGAGGAAGCCATGGGGAGGAGGACGCCATGGGGAGGAGGACGCCATGGGGAGGAGGATCCTGTAGGGAGGAGGATGCCGTGGGGAGGAGGATCCTGTAGGGAGGAAGATCCTATAGGGAGGAGGATGCCGTGGGGAGGAAGATCCTATAGGGAGGAAGCCATGGGGAGGAGGATGCCATGGGGAGGAGGACGCCATGGGGAGGAGGACGCCATGGGGAGGCCGCCCGGCGCCGCCGCGTCACTCACAGTGCACGTCCACCAGCGTGCTGACGTTGGTGCTGCCCACGGCGTTGTGCACCTCGCACGACACGGGCTCCGTGAAGAACGAGTAGTCCACCTGCGTCTCGTACCTGTTCTCCCGGGCCTCCTCGATGACCACGCCGCCCTTGGCCCACCTTGGGGACACACGGGGACAGTGGAGGGGACAGCGGGCGGCGGGAGGGGGGGGACCGTCCCCGCGCCGCCCCTCACCTGTAGCCCTTGATCTCGGGGTTGGCGCTGGCCGCGCAGGTGAACACGACGCGCTCGCCCTCCTGCACCGTCTGCGGCTGGATGGACAGCGTCACCGTGGGGGGATCTGCGGGGACGCGGCGCTGCAGGGGGGTGCCCGGCCGAGCCCCCCCGGCCCCGCCGCCTTCCCGCGGCAGCCGCTGGAGGTCGGTGTTGGCCGCCGAGTCCCGGCGGTGGCAGTGGCGGGGCCGGGGACGGACCCGCGCGCGGCGGGGACGCGGCCGCGGCGCTCACGGTGCACGTTGAGCTTCACCGAGGTCTCCTTGCCCGCCGGGACGGCCTCGTTGATGCTGCGGCACGAGAAGACGCGCCCGATGTCCAGCTCCGTGGGGTTGATGGCCAGCTGGCTCGTGGTGCTCTCCCGCTTGCCGTCGGGAAGCAGCTCCTGCCGGGATGCGCCCGGGATGAGCGGCGGGGACGGGGCCGCACGCGGTGGCGGGGACAGGGACAGGGTCGCGCTCAGTGGCGGCGGGGACGGGAACGGGGTCGGGAACGGGGCCGGGAACGGGGCCGCGCGCGGTGGCGCTGGGGACGGGGCTGGGGCCGCGCACCGTGGCAACGGGGACAGGGACGGGGACAGGGACGGGGACGGGGACGGGGACAGGGACGGGGACAGGGACGGGGACGGGGCTGCGCGCGCGGTGGCGCTGGGGACGGGGACAGGGACGGGGACGGGGACGGGGCCGCGCGCGGTGGCGCTGGGGACGGGGCTGGGGCCGCGCGCCGTGGCAACGGGGACGGGGACCGGGACAGGGATGGGGACGGGGATGGGGATGGGGACGGGGACGGGGCTGCGCGCGGTGGCGACAGGGACAGGGACGGGGCTGCGCGCGCGATGGCGCTGGGGACGGGGACGGGGCCAGGGACGGGGACGGGGCCGCGCACGGGGGGGACGGGGACGGGGACAGGGATGGGGACGGGGATGGGGATGGGGCCGGGGACGGGGACAGGGACGGGGCCGGGGCCGCGCGCGCGGTGGCAGTGGTGACAGGGCCGGGGCCGCGCGCGGTGGCCACCGTGACACCGCGGCTTTACCGTGCTGGCCACGGCGCCGTCCTGCTGCAGCCCGTCGCGGAACCACACGATGGTGGCGGCCGGCTTGGCGCTGCGCGCGCGGCACGTCAGGTTGTAGGGCGTCCCCGCGCGCAGCAGCAGCTCGGGTGCCCCGTCGATCGTGGGATCCTCGGGGGGGACTGCGGGGACACGGCCGATCAGCCACCCCCCCCCGGCCCATTCCCGCTTTGCCGGGGATGTTCCCGCTGGATCGGCCCCCCGCCTTTCATATCCTGCTTCCCAAGGGGAATTGCAGCGCCGGAGGAAGCGGGGAGGAATCAAAAGCAAGAAAGCTGCCCCCAAGCCCCATTCCTGCCATGTTTTTCCCCTTCCAACACCCAAAAGCCAGGGAAATCAAAGCTCCTGCGCTTGCAGGCCCCGGAATGCCACCACGCTGGGAATACCGATGAAGGCCTTCAAGATCCCGGCGGCATTCCCGGTGTGCCGGGGCTCGCTGCTTACTGAGCACGGTGAGCTTGGCGCGGCGCGAGCGCAGCGCCGCCTCGGTGGCCTGGCACTCGTAGACGGCGTCATCGGAGAGCTCCGCGTCGCTGATCTCCAGGTTGTACTGGCCCGAGTCGGCCGTGCCCACGATGCGGTAGCGGGGCCAGGCTGCGGGCAGCGGGGACGCGTCACGGGGCTCTCCGCGTCCCCGGAGCAGCCGGGAAGGGGAAACGGGAGCCAGGCCCTGGGGACAGCCTGGCCCTGAGGGACATGGGGACCCAGGGGCAGGAGGGGGCCCTGGAGCTGCACATGGGATCCCCAGTGCCCGCAGCATCGTGATGCTTGCAGCATCCCGGCATCCACTGCATCCCGGTGCCCGCAGCATCCCGGTGCCCGCAGCATCCCGGTGCCCACTGCATCCCAGTGCCCGCAGCATCCCGGTGCCCACTGCATCCCGGTGTCCACAGCATCCCGGTGCCCACTGCATCCCAGTGCCCACAGCATCCTGGCACCCACTGCATCCCAGTGCCTGCAGCATCCCGGTGCCCACTGCATCCCAGTGCCCACAGCATCCTGGCACCCACTGCATCCCAGTGCCCGCAGCATGCCGGTGCCCACAGTATCCTGGCACCCATTGCATCCCAGTGCCCACAGCATCCTGGTGCTTGCAGCATCCCAGTGCCCGGAGCATCCCATTGCCCACAGCATCCCAGCATCCACGGCACCCTGGCGCCCGCAGCATCCTGGCATCCACTGCATCCCAATGCCCACATCATCCCGGCGCCCACTGCATCCCGGCGCCCACTGCATCCCAGTGCCCACAGCATCCCGGTGCCCACTACATCCCAGTGCCTACAGCATCCCGGTGCCCACAGCATCCCAGTGCCTACAGCATCCCGATGCCCACTACATCCCAGTGCCCACAGCATCCCGGTGCCCACAGTATCCTGGCACCCATTGCATCCCAGTACCCACAGCATCCTGGTGCTTGCAGCATCCCAGTGCCCACAGCATCCCATTGCCCACAGCATCCCGTCGCCCACAGCATCCTGGCACCCACTGCATCCTGGCGCCCACTGCATCCCGGTGCCCCCAGAATCCCAATCCCGCTGCACCCCGGTGCGTGCAGGGCTCCCAGTGCTGCTCCCGAGCACCTGGAGGCCACGTGTCACACAGGGAGGTGACATCCAGGAGCCACCTACCTTTGAGCCCCTGGCCCATGCCCAGCGCCAGCCCGTCCTTGGTCCATTGCACGATGCCCGAGTAGTTGAGCACCACGCAGGAGAGCACGATCCTCTGCCCGGCCACCACCGTCTGGTCCTCGGGCTCCTCCACGAAGCGGGTCTGGGCGGCTGCGGAGGGAGGGCGACGCGTGTGGGCCCGGACGCCGGGGCCCACTGGGGCCTGTGGCTCCGTCACGCCGGGCGCCATCGATCCCGGTCACGTGGAGGGACATCGAGCTCCACTCCCAGGGCCACGTGCGCCCGCCTGGACGTGGCTGCCTCTGCACCGGGCCGCTCTCCTCTCCCCCTTCCAAAGCTTTTCCTTAAGAAATTCCAGCGACTGCAGCAGAAATCCCTCCCGGGAGGAGCGAGCTGCAGCTAACGAAGCCGCCGGGTCCCTATGATGTCCCCAGGCCCCTGCAGACCCCCCGCTCCGGGCGGCTGCCTTTGATCCTGCAGCGAAGCCCTCGGAGCCACCGGCTTTCCCGGGAGCCCCCGGGAGCATCCCGGCGTCCCCGCTTAGCGCGGGGGGGCTGAGCCACCGGCGCTGTCCCCAACACAAGGACAGGGGTGGAAATCTGCAGGCTCCCGAGATGCTCCCTGGAACGGGGACTCCGGGAGCCCCGGTGCCGTGGGAGGCCGGGAATGGGCTCGGAGAGCCGGGACACGCGGGGGCGGCCGGGCCGCTTTGATCTCGCGGCCCCTCGGCAGCGGAGCGGGAAGGAGCGGGAGATAAAGGGAAGGAGGGAAGGAGGCGGCGAGGGGGAGGCGGGAGCGGCTGCCGGAGCGCGGGGAGACGGAGCCGACATCAAAGGGAAGGTGCTGCCGGGAAGGGGGGACGAGGCAGGTGACAGCAGCGCATCCAGGCGGGATGGGAAGTGTCGGCTCCGGAGAGCGCGTGCATCTTTCTATGGGGCCAACAAACACCTCGTGCATCCCATCCATCCCTCCATCCATCCCTCCATCCATCCATCCGTCCATCCCTCCATCCATCCCAAACCGGGCAGCTCTGCAGCCCACCCCCCCGCTCCAACAACACCGGCGACTCCGACCCGCTTTTCCCATCGGCAGGGCCGGCCCCGGCCGCGCGCGGAGCACGGAGCCGGCGGGAGCCGCGTTCCCGGCCCTGTCTCCCCCTATTTATCCAGCGCCGGCCTGATTAAGCCCCAGGGCTGGTGCTCCAATCTCCCTCTCTCTCCTCTCGCTATTAAACTCAGGGTTCAAAGAAAAGCTTTTTATTCGCGCTGACAGCTTTCAGATGGAGCTAAATCTCCCCGCGCTAGACTTTTTTTTTTTTTTTTTTAATATATATATATTATTTTATCTCTCTCCTTCCTCCCTTTCCTCTTCTTGCTGCTTTTAAATTTAAGCCTTTCCCCCTTCCACTTCCCAAGTTGTTCGCTTCTATTTATATGGGGGGAAAAAAAGGGAAAAATAACACGCAGGGAGGGGAAGGAATAAGCCCTGCACCGGTTTTGCTGGGAGCAAAGCGGATTTGGCTCCTCGCGGCCCTGCCTGGCGGAGCGGAAAGGCCGTGCGGGGAAACCGAGGCACGGGGGGGTGGCCGGGACACGACGGCCCTTCTATTTCCAGCTCCGTTTGGGCTCTCGCTGTCACGGAGCGGCTGCCCCCGGTCCTCGTTGCCTGCAGGATTCCGGGAGCTCCGAGAGCGGCTTGGCCGGAGCAGCCGCGCGCGCTCCTCGCCCCAAGCCGCTCGCTGCCTTCCCGGATTTTCCTCTCCCGCTTTTTAACGCTAACGCATCCGGACGGCGGCGGGGCCGGGCTGCCCATGCCGAGGGCGCGGGGACCGGGATGCAACCGGATCAGCGGCGGCTCCGAGCCCTCTTGTGCCGAACCCTGCCAGCATCCTTGCCCAAACACAGCCAGGCCGGTCCTCACAATCTCCCCGCTCTAATCCCGCGCTGATTGACGTTAATTGAATATTCCTCTCCGTTAATTCCCAGTTAATTGAAATCCCGCGGCAGCGGCTCCAGGGTGAGGCCGGCGGTGCCTTCCAGCACCCCCAGCTCCCGCGGCCTCCCCATCCCGGCGGCGCTTTGGGCACCACAACGGGATCCGAGGGCACCGCCGGAGCGCCCCGGGATGCTCCCATGGGAATGCCGGAGGCCGGGATGCTCCTTCCCGGGAGCGCCGGCAGCCGGGATGCCCCGGCCGGCGGGAACACGGTGCCGCTTTCCCCCCGCTGCCGCTCTTCCCGCTCTGGGAGCCGGCGGTAGCAAAGCTCTCCGGGGAAAGGATGCTCCAGTTCCTTTCATTTTTTAAAAGGCAAAATTATAAAAACAAATGAGGAGGAGATTGGTTGCCCTCCTCCCTGCCGGCTCGGGGAGCCGAGCGCGGCCTCCCCTCCGGCTGCTCCGCATGGAAACCCCGGCGGCTCCCGCAGCGCCCGGGGCCGCTGCTCTCCCTCCTCCTCCTCGTCTTCCTCGCGCCGCGGAGGAGCAGCCCCGCGATTGCTTCTGACACCAATCTCCCAACAAATTTAGCAGCTCATTTCCCGGCCGCTCAAATATTCCACCTCGATTAGCGCCCGGCCGGGAGACGGCCGCCGCCGCCGAGCCCTTCCCGACGGGAAGGGACGGAGCCGCGGGGAGAAGCGAGGCGGGAATTTTCCAGGTGACGCTCCCGGCCAGCGGCGAGGAGGAGGAGGAGGAGGAAGAGCAGGGGGGGACAAGGGCAATTAGGTGCCGGGTGAAAATATGCGGCGCGAGGAACCAGCAAAGCGATTTTCAATTAAAAGCTGGTTGGGAAGAGGCAGGAGCAGCGGGGGAGCCGGGCTGCGTTCTCCTTCCCAAGGAGCCTTCAATATTCCCCATCTAACAACAATAACACGGAGCCCGCTGACCTCCCGGCCGGCAGCGCCACGTGGAAATCCCCCCCGGATCCGCGTTATTTGCAGCGCTGCAAAACCCCGAGCGATGCCGGGGGGAAGAGCGGCCGCGCCGCGGCAGAGACCCGGCCCGCTCGGTGCAGCAGTGGGCCACAAGGTCCAGGGAAGCCGCTGGGACGGAGGGGCCGCCGGCTCCGGATGGAGGAAGCGGAACCGCGGCGGGAGCGGAGGTCGTGCCGGCTCCGGGATCCGGCCTCGGCCCCGGGAGCAGCCGCTTGAGGCCTTCCCAAGTCCCAGCTTGGGAATCCCAGCAGGAATCCCAGCAGGAAGCCCCAGGAGAAAAGGCCCCGCGGTCCCGGCTCTGTTTCCGCCGGACTCTTTGTCTCCCGTCCGGCTGCCCAAGTTTGCAGGGAGCCGGGCGGCCTCCTCCGCAGCTAATCCCGTGAAAAGGAGCAGCCAGGCAGAAGGACAAAGTGCCTGGATGGGCCGGAGCGGGGCCGGAGCAGCTTGGGAAGGGCCGGAGAGGGAGGACGTGTGTGCGCTCCAGCTGTGCGCACGTATGGGAATGTGTGTGTGCGAGCATGGGAATGTGTGTGTACACGTGGGAATGTGTGCGCATGTATGGGAATGTGTGTGCACACACAGGAATGTATGTGTGTGCAAGTATGGGAATGTGTGTGCACGTACGGGAACATGCATGCACATATGTGTGCGAGCATGGGAATGTGTGTGTGCGAGTATGGGAATGTGTGTGCACGTACGGGAACGTGCATGCACATATGTGTGCGAGTATGGGAATGTGTGTGCACATATAGGAATGTGTGTGTGCATGTATGGAAATGTGTGTGCATGCTCCAGCTGTGCGCGTGCACACGTGTGTGCATGTACAGGCATGTGTGCACGTATGGGGATGTGTGTGTGCATGTATGGAAGTGTGTGTGCATGTATGGAAATGTGTGTGCATGCTCCAGCTGTGTGCGTGCACACGTGTGTGCATGTACAGGCATGTGTGCACGTATGGGGATGTGTGTGCACGCCTGTGTGCACGTCTGGGAATGCGTGTGCACGTGTTTACGTGCTCCAGCTGTGTGCGTGCACGTGTGTGTGCATGCATGGCAATGTGTGTGTGTGTGCTCCAGCTGCACGTGTGCAAAGACACGTCGGGGCCTGCAGATGTGCGGGGCGCTGCAGATGTGCGGGGCGCTGCAGCCGGGCTCCCGCCAGCCCCCGCGCTCCCACATCCACGGAGCTGATTCCTACGGGCACCTCCAGCCGGGACCGGCAGCCAGGAGCAGCCGGGGGCTCCATGCGGGAAGAGACCCCGGAGCGGGAAGGGGCCCCGCAGAGGAGCTGGTGGTACCTCCACCCTCCTGATTCCCCCTTCGTTTCTGGGGCTGTTGGCAGCGCCGGTTATTGGCTCGCGTTTAATTAATTTGTGCAACATCCCCGTTAGGAACAATGTCTAATTAAGACTTTTGTGTGTGTGCGCGGGGGGGAGGGGGCCGTTCCGCTTTGGGAACGGAGGGAAGCAGGAAAAGCCCCGGCCCCGCTCGGGCAGCGCTCGCTCCCGCTGCCTTAATGAGAGCACTCGGAATAACGGGATTAGCATCCACAGCCAAGGGCCGCGCGGCTCCGGGCGCCGGCCCGGCCTCGTTAGCAGCGCTCGTTAGGCGCCCACGGGACCTGTCCCATCCATATGGATAAACGGGAGCGGGATGGGGGCGGCTCGGGCTCCCTTCCCGCTGCGGAGCGCCGGGATTCCGGCGCCTTCCTCCCTCGCCACGTAGGGCCGCGGCGGCAGCGGGCGCTTCCCGCCCCGTGTCCCGCGGGAACGGCGCCGCCGGCACCGCTGCACCGAGTTGTGTCCAGCCTCTGCAGGGCGGGCACCACCAGGGATGCTCCCAGCGCCGTGGGGACAGTACCACATCCCGTGTCCCGCATCCCGTGTCCCCCCGGTGCCGCCGGCCGTGCCGGGGCGACGCTGGCGCGCGCGGCCCTGGCGCCCGCTCCCGCGCGCTCTGCGGTCGCAGCCCGCGATGATCCTACGCGCCTGGAATTTGAGGAATTTCCTGCCAAGGCTCTCTGGAAGACGAGGGAGAGAAGGGAGCCGGCGCTTAACCCTTGCTGCCCCGGCGCGCGCGGGAGGGCCACAGGATCCCGGGATTCGCTCCGGCGGGAGATGGGAGCCGCACGTGCCGGTGGGATGGAGCAAGAGGCTCCGCACGGAGACTCCGTCCTGGCCCGTGGGGGCAGCGGGAGGGACCCGGCGCTCCGGGAGCCGAGCGGCCGTTCCCAGCCCGCAGCCGCCCCGACGCCCGGGCGAGGGCCGCACGTGCGCACACGCTGCCTTGCACGCGTGCTCCCCTTGCATGTGCGGTCCTTGCACGCTCGCGCTCCTTGCACGTGTGCTCCGCTTGCACGCGCGCTCCCCTTGCATGCATGCTCCCCTTGCATGCGCACTCCCCTTGCACGCGCGCTCCCCTTGCACGCTTGCACACCTTGCACACGTGCTCCTTGCAGGTGCGCTCCCCTTGCACGCTCACGCTCCTTGCACACGTGCTCCTTGCACGTGTGCTCCCCGCACGTGTGCTCCCCTTGCACACGCGCTCTGCTTGCCTACACGCTCCCCTTGCACGCGCGCTCCTTGCACGCTCGCGCTCCTTGCACACCCGCACGCACCCTTTGCCGTCTCCTTTCCCCGCCGTTCCCATGGCAACGCCGCGAGGCGCACAACCGCTCTCCGCCTGGAAATAAAAGTTGCTTCCTCCCTCCTTGCTCCCCTCTTGCGCCTTTTCCCCCCTCGTATTTTCATTTCCATGCGGATCATAATCCGCCCGTCACCATGGCAGCGCCGGCAACCGCTCCGGCCCCGCGGCAGCCGCCTCGCTGCCCCTCGCCGGCCTTTTCCGGGGGGTTTCACCTCCCGGCGGCTCCTGGGGCTCCCGATCCCATTAACTCTGCCCGCGGCCGGCACCGCTCCGGCGTCCCGCGCGGTTCCGGCTGCGCCGCCGCCTCCGGAGCTCCTGCAGCGGGAACGGGCCGGACGGCGGGAGCGCGAGGGCACGAGCGGAGCCGCGGGCCCAGGGGACCGCAATTATCGGCTAAGTGCGAGAGCTGCAGCGATTAATTAAGAGATAATAAAACGCAAAGGAGGGCGGCGAGGGAGCGGCGGCCGCTTTGATGCTCGGCCCCGAGGTAGGGCGAGCAATTAGGGCGGCTCTGCGGAGAGGCCGCTGCGATCCCGGCACGGAGCCCCCGGCACACAGACGCTCCTGCCCGGACGCCTGGGCCCCTGCTTGACCCGTGGCCAGTGGATGCTGCTGGAGCGGGGAAGGGGCAGCGGGGAGGCGGCGTTCCCGGCCGCGGGAATGGGGCTGCCGGGCCCGGTGCCGGCCGGGACGCGTCGGCGCCTTGCGGGATGCAGGCCCCAGCGCGCGGCGATCCCTGCACGGCCTCCTCTTCCGGAGCTGGGATGCTCCACGATGCTCCGGGCACCGGCTCCGGCCCCGCAGCATCTCCCTGCAAAGCCCCCCGCAACGGCAGCCTGAGACCCGCCGGCGCTCGCTACACGTGTGGATCCCGCTGCGTCCAGCCAGGCCGGAGTGCCGGAAACGTGGCCACGTCCTCGAGGCCTCTCCGGGCCGCTCCGGAAGCAGCCGGATCCGGCATCCCTCCCGCTCTGCTGCAGGGGATCCCTGGGCCGCCTTTTGCACATGCAGCGAGTGCACCAGGTCTCAGCGCGGTCCAGCGGCCCTCGCTGATGGCACCAACCCCTTCCCCGGCACCCGCTGCTGCCGTGTCCCTTCCTCCCGCCGCCGGCGTTCCCGTTCCACCGTTCTTCCTTGAGGGGGAAGCAGGGGGGAGGAAAAAGCCACGGCGAGAAAAAGAATCGCCCAGAAAATGAATAAATATTTCAATTTGAGGCGCAATCACGGCGAGTGATTGAAATGGGGGGAAGAATAATGGGTTTCATTTAGATAAGATACAGAAAATTATTTAGTGAGAAATGAAGAGTGATGAAACCCATTCAACATCGTGGTGCGAGCGCGCGCTGACGGCGCGAGCGGCCCTGCCGCCGCCGCCCCCCGTGACACGCCGGCACGTGCACACGGATGCACAAGCATGCGTGCACGTGTGTGCACAAGCATGCACATGCATGCAGCCACGGGCACAAGAGCATGCACACGCACATGCATGCACATGCACGTGCATGCACACGCATGCTGGCGCGTGCAGCCATGGGCACAAGAGCATGCACACACACATGCATGCGCATGCACACGCATGCACACGCACATGCACACGCGCCCCGTCAGGCGTTTTACACCACCAGGCAGCAAGATCCCCCCCGGTCCCTCTGCATCGCTGCTGCCCGAGGAGGGAAAACTTAACGGGACGGCAGCCCCGGCCGGGCACCTCCGGGCCGCGCGGGAAGCCGCATCCCTCCCTGGCGCAGGAATGTGCCCGTCGTGCCGCGCGGAGCCGCCGGCAGCCGCGCTGTTTATCTGGGGCCCAGGCGGGCGGCTCGTTTTTCCCTTTCTTCCCTCTTTTTTTTCCCCCCTCCAGGCCAAGAGTTATTGAATTCGGTGCCGAGGGCGCTGCCGGGCTCTGCCGCGAGCTCCGCATGGCTCCGAGCGGGAGCGGGCGCTTTTGTTCCCGGGAGCCCGCGGAGCCCTGGAGCCCGGGGGGGCCGGGAGCCCCCGGCTCGGCTCTAAGCCGCTTTGCCGGCTCCTCCTAACCCCACTTCCACGCGCTGCCCTTTCCCCCCCTCCTCCGGCATCTTCCCAACGCCGCCCCCTTAATTAAAAATTAGATTGGATTTTGCAGCAGGGAAGCGCCGGAGGCCGCGCAGGGGCTGCCCCCCCGGCCCGGCCGGGGCTCCGTGCGTGTTGGGGGGGGGTCGCGCCCCACTGCAAGGGGGCGACCCCGGCCGAGCGGCGCCTCCTGCCTCAGTTTCCCCCCCTCGGCGCAGCGGGAGAGGCCGGAGCTCGGCCCTCCGGGGGGCTCTGGGGCTGCTCCCTCCACCCCAGTCCATGGAGGGAGGGCCGGGGGGTCCCGGCCACCCCGTCCCAGGGGGGATCAGGGGGTCCCCCCTTTGGATGGACAGAGGGACATTGGCCCTCCCTTCCCCCCCTCTGCCCCGACCCCGTGTCACCCCGAGGCGCCCCGGGGGTCCTGGGTCCTAAATCGGAGCAGCCGCCCCGCACTGGGCTCTATCGGAACCGAGACCTCCAGGACCGAAGCCAGGGGGACGGGACCCGGGCTGGGGGAGGGGGTCCAGCGGGACCAGTACCACCTGGGTCCCGGTACCGAGACCGGATCCCCACCGAGGCGGGGGGCCAGGACCGAGTTTCGGCGGGGAGGGAGGCCCAGGACCAAGCCATGGTCCCGACCGAACCGGGGGGGGCCCAATCGCGCCTGAACCGGGTTCCGAACGAGACCGGGGGTGCCCTGGTTCAAGACCGGGTCCCCCACCGTGACCGAACTGCGTCGGGTTGGACCCCGGCGGGGCCCAAGACCGAGACCGCGGAAATCTCAGGACCGCGACCGAACCGGGTTCCACGAGCCCGAGGGGCCGCGCCGCGATCGAACCGGGCGGCCACCCGGCACCGAGCCCGGTTCCCCCCGCCGTCCCCGGCCCCATCCCGCTCCCACCGCGGCGCATCCAGCGCATCGCGCCGGGGCGCGGGCAGCCGCGGCCGGACCGGACCGGACCGACCCCCCCTCCCGCCGCCGCCGCCGCCGCCGCCGCCCCGGGCAGCCGGAGCTGCCGGTACCGGTACCCACCTTGTCCGCGGGCGCCGGCGAGAGTCAGGAGGAGGAGGAGGAGGCTCCGCATGCTCCCGCCGCGGCCGGCTGCGGGACCGGGCGGCGGGGGTGGCCGCTGCCCCGCGCCGCCGCCCCGCTCCCCCCGCGCTGCCCCGCGCCGCCGCTCACACCATGGCCCGGCCGCGACGCCACGGGGACGGGCGCGGGCCGCGGCTCCGCTCGCGCCGCTCCGCGCCCAGCCGCGCCGCCGAGTGCGCGCGGCCGCCGGGGACGGGGGGAGCGGCGGGGGGGGCGGCCGGGGCGGGCCGGGGCGGGGCGCGAAGTTGGGGAGGAGGCGGCGGGGGGGGCGGCGCGGGGCCGGGAGCGCGCGGGGGGGCGCGTTAGGGCGCGCTCGTGCGCGGCGCGAGGGGTTCGTGCGCGCGGGTGCGCGCGCGGGTGCCTGGTGCGCGCTTGGTGTGCGCGCGTGTGTGTGTGCTTGGTGTGTGCAGCGGGGTGTGCAGCGGGGTGTGCTTGGTGTGTGCTTGGTGTGTGCTTGGTGTGTGCTTGGTGTGTGCCTGGTGTGCACACCAATGTGTACATGGTGTTTGTGCTTGGTGTGTGCCTGGTGTGTGCTTGGTGTGTGCTTGGTGTGTGCCTGGTGTGCACACCAATGTGTACATGGTGTTTGTGCCTGGTGTGTGCCTGGTGTGTGCCTGGTGTGTGCCTGGTGCATGCTTGGTGTGCACACCGATGTGCGCGTGGTGTTTGTGCTAGGTGTGTGCTTGGTGTGTGCTTGGTGTGTATGCAAGTGTGTGCGCACGTGTGTGTGCCTGATGTGTGCTTGGTGTGTGCCTGATGTGTGCCTGGTGTGCACACCGATGTGCATGTGGTGTGTGTGCTTGGTGTGTGCTTGGTGTGTGCTTGGTGCGCGTGCATGTGTGTGTGCTTGGTGTGTGCCTGATGTGTGCCTGGTGTGTGCCTGGTGTGCACACCGATGTGCGTGTGGTGTTTGTGCTTGGTGTGTGCTTGGTGCACGTGCATATGTGTGTGCACGTGTGTGTGCTTGGTGTGTGCCTGATGTGTGCTTGGTGTGTGCTTGGTGTGTGCCTGGTGTGCATACCAATGTGCGCGTGGTGTGTGTGCTTGGTGCGTGTGCATGTGTGTGTGCACGTGTGTGTGCCTGGTGTGTGCCTGGTGTGCACACCGATGTGCATGTGGTGTGTGTGCTTGGTGTGTGCTTGGTGCGCGTGCATGTGTGTGTGCATGTGTGTGTGCTTGGTGTGTGCCTGATGTGTGCCTGGTGTGTGCCTGGTGTGCACACCGATGTGCGTGTGGTGTGTGTGCTTGGTGTGCACGCATGTGTGTGCGCACGTGTGTGTGCTTGGTGTGTACTTGGTTTGTGTGCCAGTGTGAGCTTGGTGTGCACACATGTGTGTGCTTGGTGTGGGTGGGTATGTGCTTAGTGGGCGCACGTGTGTGTGCTCACATGTGTGTGTTTGGTGCACGCTTGGTGTGTGCTTGGTGTGGATGCCGGGGCGTGCTTGGTGTGTGCATGTGTGTGCTCGGTGTGCTCTTGGTGTGCACGTGTGTGTGTGTGCTTGGTGTGCTCTTGGTGTGCATGCATGTGTGTGCTTGGTGTGTGCTTGGTGTGCACACACGTGCGTGCTCACATGTGCGTGCTGGCGTGTGCTCGCATGAATTTGGTGTGCACACATGTGTGCGCTTGCATGCGTGTGCATCTGCTGCTGTGCACGGCTGCACGGGTGTGTTGTGCACGCGTGTGCAGGCGTGCTGCACCGCATGCATGTGCATGCCAGTCTGTGCAAGGCCGTGCGTGCTTCCCTATCCGTGCTCATGGGGATCGGCAGCCCCACGCGCCGCCGCTGCTCCCGGCGGCTTCTCCTCCCTCCAGAACCGCTTTTATCTTTTTTCCTCTTGCCATTTCCCTCTTGAAAACTTCCTGAGCTCCAGCTAAAGGCCCTGGGTGGAGGAACGCCCGCGGCGCCGCGCGCTCAGCTCGCCCGAGGCGGCTGCTCCGGCTCTCCTGGGTTCTCTCCTTGCTGCTGGTTTCTTCCTTAATGGAATTTCTAGGCCGGAGGGTGTGAGCGGAAACGCTGTGAAGGGGCAGCCTGGGGCGCTCCAAGGGAGCGGAGCGCGCGGGCCGTGCCGGGATGGCGCGTGGGGAGGCTGCGCGGAGCACGGGCCTTCGCGGCCTCCTCCTCTTCCTCCCGGCCTCCCCGAGGGGGCCTCCAGCAGCAGCCCCCCATCCCCATGGGCCTGGTCCCAGCGCCGGGGGGTGCCGAGGCCCCCAGGGGCCGCAGCTGGATCCGGCGTCGCGGCTCCCTGCTGCCCTCTGCCGAGGCCGGTTCCGCTCCGGCCTCGCGGCTGCCTCCCTGCGCCGGCCTCCTCATCCTCGCCCGGCTCCTGCCTCCCTGCGCCGGCCTCCTCATCCTCGCCCGGCCCCTGCCTCCCTCCCCGCGGGGCTGGCGGGACACGGGGGCCGATGGCAGGAGCCCGAGACGGACGGGGACAATGAGAAGAGCTGCAAAATAAAGGCTGGTTTATTAAATTAATGCCGGTGGCTGCCCCGGGGAGGCGACTCGTGGGGCGGTTTGGGGACAGATGCTGACCCAGCTTCATGCAAAAGGAGGCCCAAAAGCCCCCCTAGACCTGCAGAGACCCCACAGCAGGTCGAGAAGGGGGTTCAGAGCAAGACCCGCTCTGCATCCCCCAGACCACGGGCCCATCAACCCGGGCGCCAGGGCGGCAGCGTCCCCTCCGCCGTGGCCATAACCGGGTCGCCGTCCCCCGGTCCAAGCCCATCGCTGGGGCGTCCCGGCGGGGCGTCCGCGTGCGGGGCCGGCGCCGGCGATTTGTTTTCCGGAGCGCCGGGGCGGGATCCCCCGCGGAGCGCGGCGGCCCGTGAAAGCCCATCTGCGCCGGCGATAACAACAGCCGTAATGATATTTATCCGGAGCCTGACGGCGCCGAGCGGCTTCCAGCGCGCGGCGCGCTCGCTCGGTACGCGCCGGAGCGGAATGGCTAACGAAGCCGCTCGTTAGCCAGCCCCGGGCGGCCAGGCCCGCCGGCGCCGGGGCCCCGGAGTCCGGGTGCCGGCGGGGAGTCCGGCGGGATGCAGGGAAGGGAACGGCCGCTCGGCTGGGAGCGGCAGGTGGATCCCCTTTCCCGTCGTCTAACGGGACGGCTGGAGAATTCCACCCGGCGCTTCTGCCCGCGTCAGCGCTCTTTAGTGTTATTATTCTTATTAAAGCAATTAGGAAGCAGCCTCCTGCCTGCGCGACCTCCCGTCCTCGGTAATTAACTGCCTTCCAGGAGGGGCCGCGGCGGGCGCCGCTTGCCCATATCCGGCCTGCTCCATGGACGGAAAGGCTGCCACGAGCGGCAGGAAACCCAAATTCCCAAGGAAAGGCGGCTCGGGCACCCGTGCTGGCGCTTGCCTCTCCCTACGCCTTCTCCGACAACTTCCGAACTCTCTGGCAGCTTGGAAACGTCACTGGGATGAAGGAGTCGGCACCCATGGGAGAAGAGGGGCCCAGGTGCTCAACCCGCATATCAGACATCAGAGAATCCACAGCAGGCGCTGCGGGGGGCCGGGTGCCAAAGCCTCCTCTCCTCCCTGATGCTGTTTTCCCTCCCTTTCCCCAATCACGGAGCAGTCCCAGGGAGAGGGCTGCGGGGCCGGACGTAGCTCCGGAGCTGCCGCGCCGCTTCCCGCCGCTTCCCGCCGCTTCCCGGAGCCGGTGCCGGGTGCCAGGCGGGTGCCGGGCGCCAGCTCCCAGCTGGTGCTCACGGAGACGGCGGAGCCAGCGCGGAGCAGATGGGGCCGCGACGCCTCCATCGGCGGCACGAGGGCGCCCGGCCTCAGCCCGGCACACGCGGAATTCCGGGAGCAGCCTGGATCCCTGTGGACACCCCCAAGGCCTCCGCGGTCCCAGCCCGGCTCTGCTTCCCGATCGTCCTTATCTGCCCGGTCCTAATTCATAACGCAGCAGGAGCGAGTAATTTTCCCAGGAGCGCGTTTAGACGGGAGATTGAATGAGTAATTTACGGGGAACATTAAGGCGGCCCCGGATAACTTATTTATGAGAACTTCTCCACGCTCTGCCCCTCCATGATTTATGCCACGTGGCATTTTGCCAGGGTCACCAGCCAGGAATTCACTTTTTATAAACTATGTCGTTTTTTAAGAGACACCGAATCATTCCCACGTGCCGGATCCGGGCCGGGGGACTCCGGGATGCAGCGGGACGAGGCGGGAATGTGCTGCCACCTCCCGGGCACAGCTGAGCTCCTGGGAGCTTTGCCTCAAACCGGCCTCTCTTCTCCCATTTCCCGGGGTCAGGAGGTTGGTGGAAGTTTGGGATCGGGCGGCGGATCCGGTGCTCGTGCCGCTGGGCCTCCCGGCACCGCTGTGTCTCCGTTGGGAAGCACCGGGAAGACTCCCGTGCGATACCGTGGACCGAAGCGCTTTCATCCCAGCTCGCATCCCGGCTCCGTGCTGCAGTTTCCCTGTGGGATCAGGGCTTCCCGGCTCGGCAGCCAAAGGGCTTGGGCTCGGCGCCAGGCCCTAAGGAGATTAGCGGATTGCGGATCGGGAGCAGACGGCGGCGGATCAGCCCGAAGGACGGCGGAATGGAGCAGCGACACCTTCCCCTGGCCCAATTTAAGGGATCCCAAGTGCAGGCTCCTTCCAAACGAGCTTCCTTCCTCTGGGAGCTGCCGTCTGCCCGGGCTCACCTGGGAATGCTGCTTTTCCAGGCTGCTTTTCCCATGTCCCGGCCGCGCTGTGGTTGCCCTTCCAGCGCACAGGGCTGACCTGGAGTCACTTCCCTCCCTGCCAGACGCCTCCTCCTTCATCCCAACCCCGGAGCTGCTTTTAGGGCCCCTTTGCTCCGGGTCACTTAGTGCCTGGAGGGCTGGGAATCTGCCCCATGTGCTCCCTGTCGGCACCGGGAGCCGGGAACCGGGACCCAGAAACCGGGAACCGGGAGCTGGGAGCCGTCAGCACTTGGAGCCGCTGGCAGGGCCGCGGCAGCCGCTTGGGCTCGTTTCTTTGGGAGACTCCTTATCACGGAGCTGCCAGGGCCGCCGGCATCCGGGCCCGGATGCGGCGACGGGGGAGGCTCCGTGTGGCAAAGCGGAGGCTCCGGCAGGAAAACAGGCCCCTGATCCCCGGGAACACCCTGAGCGCAGGGTTGCTGCAGATTCTGCATGTGCATCCGTGCATCCACGGGCAGAACCCGGAGCGCCGGGATGGAGCCACGCGGGTGCCTGGAGCCCCTTCCCGGTGCTGTTGTGTGTCCAGTGCAAAAGGGGAATCTCGGCCATTGCTCACCCCTCACTTCCTCCTTTCCCTGCTCTTGGAGATCAGCTGATTTGCCTGGAAAAGCACGAGGGGCCCTGGCTCCTGCTTCCCAACGCAGCGGGAGGCTGCACTCGACCCCAGCTCCTAAAGCAGCGCCCCAATTCCGTGTCCTTCCGCAAGAGAGACCCAGGTGGGTGCAGCGGGTTAATGTCAGGGTGTTTAATGCCCCTTAATGCCCGTCGGAGCGGGCACCGCGCTGCTTCCCGGCCCTTCCCAAAGCGGGAGCCGCCGCTCGACCCGCGGCCGCCTGCGTCGCGGCGCTAAAACCCCGTGAACGAAAAAGGAAAGAGCAAAAACCCCCCCAAAAACTCTGCACCCTGGGTCTGGTGGGAAGTGGCACTTCCGCCTCCGGCAGAGCGGCGGCGGCGGCCGGGGAGGCGGCGGCGCCGCGGGAGCCGCGCGGCCATGGGGGGCTCCGGGTACCTCCTGCTGCTCCTGCTGCTCCATCCCGCAGGTAAGGATGCTTCCCGGGATCCGGGATGCCGGGCGCTTCCCGAGGAAGCGACGGCTCCGGGCGCTCGGCATCGCTTTCGCGCGCAGGGCCGGCCTGGCTGCCCGTGCGTGCGGTGCAGCGAGTGCGCGGGGTCTCAGCTGCCCAGGCTGGTGCGCGGATCCCTCTTCTCCTGGGATCTCACGCAGGGTTTCCCGCATCCATGGGGGCGCCCGCGGGGGTTTCTGCCATCCCTGGGGTCATCCGCAGGCTTTCCGGCACCTGCAGCCCTGGGATGTCCCCAGGGCGCTGCCAGGCCACGTCAGGGCCACCGGGAGGGTTTCGGAACCGCGAGCGCGTTGCGCACGTGGCCGCAAAGCCCCCCGCGTGGCCTTCCTCCCGCTCCCGCTCCTCCTCCTCGCCGCGGGCCCCCCGCGTGCGGCACCTTCCTGCGCCCGGCGCTTATCGCCCCGCGCTCTTCCCCTCGCCGCGGCTGCTGCGGCCGATAGCGGCCCCGGGCGAGGAGCCGGCCCCGCGGTGCAGGGGAAGCCCCGGCAGCTCCTGCCCTTCTGCTGCAAACGCCTCCCCGCGCTCACTCGTGTCATAACCCCGGCAGTCTCAGCCGCGGGGGACGGGAACAGGACGCGTCTCCCAAAGGCTGGAGCGGGGAACTCGCCCTGGGCTCCCGCTTCCCGCCTGCGGGGAGAGCAGCTGCCTCTGCTCTGTCCGCAGCCTCTTCCGAGCCGGACACGGTGATGGACGTGACCGGGACCGTGGGCAAGTCCGTCACCTTCCGCATCCCGGGCCGGATTGAGAGCACTCTGCTCTGGAGCATGAAGAACTTCGTGCGAGTGATCGTGAACAGCACTGGTTACCCCAACTTTTTGGATTTCGAGTATAAGGACCGCATCTCCTTCTCCCATAGCGGCATGGCGCTCACGCTCTCGCGGCTGGTGCCGGATGACACCGGCACTTACGCCGGCGAGCTCAACGCCAAGATGAGATTCGTCTTCAAGCTGCGGGTGTTCGGTGAGCGGCTCCCCTATGGCCACGAGCACCGTGCGCCCGCCGGGCTCTCACCGCCCTCTCCCCATAGCCGAGCTGCCGCCCCCGACCATCACCTGCAGCCACCGAAACTGCTCGTGGGCCCCGTGCCCCTACGAGCTGCGCTGCTCCGCGCCGGGGCCCGGCGTCTCCTACGGCTGGAGCGACGCGGTCGGCTCGCGGCTCAACGCGTCGGGGCCGCTGCTGGAGCTGCCGGAGGAGCGGCCGCTGCCGGAGCTGCCGCCCGTCACCTGCACGGCCCGGAACCCCGTCAGCAGCAGCAACGTCACGGTGCATCTCGCCGCCTCCTGCGCAGGTAGCGCCGCGCGCCCGGCGCCCGGCACCGGCGGCCCCGCGCACGCGCTCACGGCTCTCCCTTTTCCCTGTTTTCTCCCTCCCCAACGCGGCGCCGCTTGGCCCTGCCACCAGAAAACGCCTCCCGCACTCCCGTCTCCGGTGAGCCCCATCCCGGCCCGGTCCCTGGCCCGTCCCGCTGCGCCGCAGCCGCTTGCCAATGATTTTCCATGTTCTTCCATGTTTTGCCTTGTTTTTAAGGGGTCTCTCCCACCACCTACGTCACGATTGCGGTTGCGCTGCTCATCGTGGTGCTCCTCTCCGTTGTGGGGATTTGCTGCTTCCGCCGCTTCCAGCGCATCCTCTCGTGGCCCGTGCGCCCCAACCCCAGCACAGGTAGGTTCGGGGCTCTCCCCTCCCTGCGCCAGGCTGGGATCAGGTTGCTCCGGCACAAGGTCCCAGGGAAAATCCCGGAGCGGCTCACACGGTGGCGTCGGGAGCGGCGAGGGGTTGGGATCAGGGCACGCTCAGCACTTTCCTGTGCCCCTTGCAGACGTGGGCACCGAGGCGGTGACCGTGTACGCCCAGGTGGGCCCCACGAAGCAGGTGAGTCCCCCCGCACCGGCTTTTCCGCATACTGCGGAATTGGGGTTCCCGCTCTGCCCAACGCCGCTCCAACCGGCTCCGCAGGGCCCCGCGCAGGCCAAAAAGGCACCGGCACCGGCTGGGGAGAACTCCAAGACCATCTACTCCACGGTGCAGCGCGCGGCGCAGGTGAGCGGCGGCTCCGGAACGCCGGGAGCGGGAGCGCCGCGGACGCCGGCGCATCCCAACGCCCATCCGCACGGGCTCCCCTCTCCGCAGCCGCAGACGGACGATGAGAAGATCGTCGGCGCCGCGGCGGCGCAGGGCGACAAGAGCCTCTACGCCACGGTGAGCGGCGTGCGGGCCCGGCCGGCTCCATGAAGCTGCTCTGAGCCCCGGGATCCGTGGAGGAAGCGGCAGCCGGAATTCCCGGCCGCGTCTTTGCACGGGTATCGGCACGAGGGCACGCGGCAGCGAGCGCCGCCTGGCACCGCGGCCACCGCTGTCCCCACTGCTCTCTCTGTGCATGGATGAGGTGTAAATATTGCAGCGGCTGGTTGTGTATATAGGTGTAAAATAGAGCTGCGGGGCATTTAGGAAGCTCCGCAGCAGCTTTTCCAGGAGCAATCCCGCAGGGAGGCCCTCCCATGGCAGACAGGGCTGAGCGGATGAGCTGGGAGTCCCTGTGGGATGGATGGACGGACGGACGGACAGACGTCCCCGGGTCCTCCTCGTGCTGCCCACGCAGGATGGGAGCAGCAGCCGCGGGAGCTGCTGCAATAAAAACACTGGGTGCCGCCGAGCTCGGATCTGTCGGAGTTTTTTTTTCCCAGCGAAAACGGTCTGGGACCAAGTGGCGCTGGGAGTGAGGATGGAGCTTTGGGGCCAGGATGGAGCATTTTTATGCTCCTTTGTGGTCATGAGTAATGAAACGACCTGGATGCAGAGCCCTGCAGCCGGTGCTCAGCCCTCCAGCTGGGAATGCTGGAGCGGGAGCAAGGAAAGGGCTGGCGGTGGCGCCGGAGCCATGGGGACCCAGTCACCCCTGCCAGGCCCCTACGTGGCCGTTGGGCCCCAGGGCGGTGCAGAGGAAGCCGCGGGCCAGGGAAAAAGGGGAAGGAAGGGGCTGCGCGGGCGGCTGCGCCGGGGCACAGAGCGCCATGGACCCCCGCGGCGGCGCCGGCGCCGGCTGGATGTGCCTGGCGGTGCTGTGCTCCGGAGCCGGTGAGCGGCGGCCGCCGGGATGGGGCGGCGGGGGGGTGACAGGGTGACACCGGCCCGGTGGCACCGCTCGGTGCAGCTGCATGTGCGGCCTGTGCAGGTGGCACCTCCGCCTCCGCGCGCGGTTTTTCTCGTGCGCTCCGGGCAAAGCGCAGGAAGCCGCCGCGAACGCTGGGGCCGGAAAGCCGAAGGCTGCAGGGGGGGCGTCCGGCTCTGCGGAATCAGGGCTGAATCGCTCCGATGCTGCCGGCGATGCTGAGCACTGATGTGTGTTATTGCGCTTTGCCCCCAGCGCTGGCGCTTGCCACGGAGGACCAGGGTGGCCAAAGCCTCGAGCCGCCCCGCGGCAGCCCGGGGCCGCAGGGGGTCCCCAACGGCACCGTCGGGGACGGGGACGAGCCGGCGGCGTGGACGGAGGCAGCCCCGCCGGGCGGAGCGGGGAACCGGAGCCGTGAGTGCCCCAAATGTCCCCAAGCCCCGCGGTGGCACCCGCAGTGCCCGGCGAGACCCTCCGTCTCTTGCAGAAAGCTCCTCGGGGGTCCCCGTGCGCTACTGGTCGCCCGTCATCTTCGTGGCCGTGGCCCTGCTCGTGCTCTTCCTCACCTACAGCCGGACCAAGGGGGCAGGTGAGGCCTCCCCGGCCCCGCCGAGGACTTTCCCCCGGCTCCGCCGCGCAAAGCGAAACTCTGCGGGCGGCTCCGCTCCCCTCTCGCTTTTCGCACCTTCGGCCCCCGCGTTGCCGCAGACCCCACTTCTGCTTTCCTGCCCTGCCGCCAGCTCCGAGGAAGCCTCTGGGGCAGCAAAAAGCAAAAGCGAAACCTGTTCCCTGCCCCGGTGCCGGCGGCGCCTTCAGCGCGGCCTCTGTTTTGCAGAAAGCGGCAGCGGGGCGGCCCCGGACAGCGACTTCTCGGGTAGGTCCCGTTGCAGCCGCGGCGCCGCTCCGGGCTGCTTCCCGGCGCTCCCGCTCTGCTCCCACCCCGCGTCCTTGTGTTGCAGAGCTGGAGGATGCAGCCCCCGTCCCCCTTCCCGACGTGGCCCCCCAGGTTGAGGTGAGTCCCCCCCCGAAACCCCCGTGGTGGCTCCGAGCGAGCGGGGCCGCGGACACGGGGCGCTCCGTGTCCCCACGCTGCAGGAGGAGCGCGCGGGGCCGGAGAGACCCCCCGAGCAGCACCCGAGCGGGACCGTCCCCCGCGAGCCGGAGCCCTGAGACGCCGCGAGGCCGGGAGGCCGCGTGGGCGAAGCCGAAATCGCGGCGTTTCGCCCCGGAAACCCGCGCGCGCGGGGAGAGCGGCGGCTCCGCGCCGAGGAGTCACCGTTTCCCCGGGCGGCCCCTTTCCAGCAAGGGGAAGAGGCGGCTCCGCTCCGGGCGGGGACTGCGGGGGCCGGCGGGAGTTTCCTCCGCTGCTCCGTGACACAGAGCGGGGAAAAAGCGGCAAGCGAGGGGCCGCGCTGATGACTGCGGAGCTCATCACAGCTCACGGGTGCCACGAGTCACGGCAGCCGCAAGGGCGATCGCAACCCCCCTTCCCAGCCGCGTCCTGCAATTCCCAGCGGGAGACTCCCCCTCCAAGCACCCAATCCCGGCCCCGTGCGGGGATTGGGGCCAAGCGGGTGCTGGGAGCCGCCGGGCAGCTCCTACCGCCCGCCCGCAGCGCGCCAGGAGACAGGGGAAAAGGTCAAAAGTGTTTATTTTATAAAAAAAAAAAAAAAAGAAAAAAAAATTGTACAAGTTTAGTTCCTCTATGAAAAAAAATAATAATAAAAAAATCAAGATTTCCTAACACTGCTGTAATGCTTCGGTCCACTGCAAACTGTAAAAACGAGCTTTTTATATATTAAAAAACAATTTTACATTTTACAACTTTCTACACGCATGCACAAGGTCTCGGCTCTGCAAAGAAAACGGAACAAAACAAAAAAAACAACGGAAAGGTTTATTCTTCTCCAACTCCAAGTGGGAGCTCCCCATCCCGGTCTGGGCCTCCCACGTCTCCCTTCTGCAATGGAAACCCTACGGGGAGGCACCGGCGGGGCCGGGACCGGCGGGATCTGCGCTCGGCCCATCCGGTCCCGGCTCGAGGAGCTTTGGCAGAGGCTGGAAGACAGGAATTGACCTGGGAGACTCCGGAGCGGCGCCGGCGGGAGCGAAGCCCGCGGCACCGGAGCGCTGGTGTAAACGAGACTGGAAGCTCAGAGCGGCGGCAGCTGGAACGGGAGGATTCCCGGGATGCAGCGGGACACGGGGCCCCGGGAGCAGGTGCTGCCCCCCCAGCGCCTGCTGCTGGCGACCGATTTGTGCTACTGCTGGTTACCGGGAAGCCCCTGGGGGAATGGGATAGAAGATTTGGGAAAAGGGAGGGAAAAAAAATGGGATATTGTGCAAATGCAAAGAGGAGCGGGAAGGGGGCAGCGCCGGGGGACGGTTTAGTGCTTGGAGGGCTCCGAGGCGCTGGGGGCAGCTCCCGGGGCCGTGGGGCCGGGAGGCTCCGTGAGGTATCCGTGACCCTAAGGAAGGACGGGGGAAGCACAGGGAAAGGCAGAGGCTTTCGCAGCCACCGTCTCGTACCGGCCCCAGCACAAGCAAAATTCATCAAGAACCTGCCAGGAGGAAAAAAAAAAAGTCCAGACTTGCTAAAGGACCCAAAAGGCTGCAAAAAGCAGCGCCCCGGCCACGTGGGAGTGCAGGAGCCACTCGGGACAAGCAGGAATCTCCCCAGGGAGCGCACGGAAATGACTCTTTCCTGAAACAAAACCCAAGTCTTCCTCTTGCTTCCGCGGAAGCTGCGGACGCGAGGAGACGCGGCGGTGCCGGGCAGGCTCCAGTGTCTTCGGGGAGGTTTTTGTAGCAGCCGCCGACTGGAGAGGGGTTTGCCGAGGCCTCCAGAGCCTCTCGAGATCGTCAAAAACCAACCCCGGACACCGGGCGATGCGTTAAGGCCAGAGGAGACAGTTGCTGAGTGAAGAGAGGAGCGCGAGGAGGGTCCTGGGGACCCGATGGCGCTCGCGGATGCTGGTGAGGAGAAATCCAGTGGGGAGACGTAGCCCTTGGGTGGCGGCCCCGGAGCGCGCGGCCGGACGCGCTTCCCGGGGGGATCTCTGCCAGGAGCCGGTGGGGACGGAGGGACGCGGCCCTCGTGTGCCGAGACGGGGCGGGATGGCGCTGGGGACGTCCCCCCGGCGCCGCTCCGTCCCTGCTCCGCTCACACCGAGGTCTCCGACTGCAGCCTCATGACGAACTTGTGCGACTTGGGGTCCACAAACTCCTCGGAGAGCTTGAAGAAGGGGATCTTCTTGGCGCTCACCACCAGGCTGAAGTCCTGGCGCTTGAGCACGAAGACCACGCCGTCCTTGAGGCCGTTGGTGACCGGCTCCTCGCTGACCAGCGTCCACTGCTTGGCCAGCCAGCGCTCCTTGTGGTACTGGATGGTGGGCCCGGCGCTCAGGTACCGCTCCAGGAAGGCCTGTGGGAAGCAGGAGCACAGGGACATCACCACCATGAACCAGCATGTCCCCCCATCACCTCATGTCCCCACGTGGCAGCCCCAGGAGCTCCCAGGGCCGCACGTTTTCCCAGTGGGACACGTTCCCCCGCACCCCGCGTCCTCGTTACGACGCCAGCGAGGCGGGAGGGCACCTTGGGCGTCATGTCGTGGGTGATGCAGAACTCGAGGTGCTGCAGGATGCTCTCCATGGTGTGGTAGGGCTGCTGCTTGGTGGTGCGCAGGTACTTCTGCATGGCCCGCGCCATGGAGGCGAAGATGGCCTGGGCGGCCTCGCGCGGGTCCATGATCTCGCGCGGGTTCTTCTGGTCCTCCTCCTGCAGCCGCTTGATGTGCGTGAAGGCCTCCTCCACGGCCACCACCAGCCTGGTGGGGACAGGGACAACGTGTTGGGCAGAGCCGGGGACGTGGGGGGACCCCCCCGCGCCCCGGGGACATCCCGGGGTCCCGCTCGTGCCCTACCTGGCGCGGCGCTTGCGCACGCGGCGCTCGTGCTCGGCCTCCTCGTAGTAGTACTCGTTGTGGCTGTTGTCGCGGCGGCGGGCGGCCGCGGCGATCACGGCCCGCGACTGCCCCGTCGAGTTGTTCGTGCTGTTCTCTGCGGGGAAGCGGGGGCGTCGCGACGGCGCACGGAGCCGGAGCGCCGGGAGCGCGACACAGGAGGAGATGGGACAAGGGGGGATGCGGACGGGGGGGAAGGCGAGGGGAGGCCGCTCACCCTCGCCGAGGGAATAGACTTTGAAGCCGGACATTTTCTTGGACAGGACGGACTTGGGCAGGTTGAGCAGGGCAGGGTTGTACACCGGGAAGTCGTGGTAGTAGTTCTCCAGGATCCACACGGCCGCTCGCTGGATGCTGCAGGAGACGCGGCGGGGGACACACGGCGGGTTAGCACGGCACGGGGGACACACGGGAGCCCGCGGGGACGGACGGAGGCGCCTCCTCCGCCAACGCGGCGGACGCGCGGGACCCACCTGAGGTGCCCCACGTTGTAGAAGCGGCTGGCGCCGTCGGCCGAGCGCACGGCCTTGAGCGTGAACTGGGGCTGCAGCTGCCGCAGCTCCAGCAGCACCACGGCCAGGTAGTGCACGAAGAGCAGCGCGTCCACCAGCGACACGGCGTACTGCACCACCGCCTGGTAGTTGCGGTCCCGCGAGTCCAGGATGCGCACGCCGTAGAAGAGCCAGTAGGAGACGACGAGCAGGAAGACGAGCACCATGAGCAGCGCGCGGAAGACGAAGACGCGGGGGAAGAAGGCCTTGGGGCGGCGGAAGAAGAGCGCCCAGCTGCCCAGCAGGAGGATGAGGAGTTTGAAGGCCACCGAGATGAAGAGCCCCTCGCAGGGCGTCCCGCAGGGCTCCAGGTCCTCCCGCCACAGCAGCTGGGGCAGCAGCATGAAGGCGAGCGGCGTGAGGAAGGAGAGCAGCGCCAGCGCCCCGGCCAGCGAGACGCCCAGGTGCCGGGAGCAGTCCAGGTGGGCGCTGTCCTCCATGTCCTTGGTGATGCGGGAGATGTCATCGTGCGAGATGCTGTGCTCCGACGTGCCCGTCACCACCGTGGTGGTCTCGCCCCAGTTGTCGTCCTGCGGGACCAGGATGGGTCACCGGGAGAGGCCGGCCGGGCCGGTGACGAGCGGAGCGTTGCAGGCTCCGAGCATCCCGCTCCCAGGTAAATCCTTTTGTTAGCGGGACCGGAGCCAACGCTACGGCCCTGACACGGCCTCGTGGTTTGCCCTGGTGGAAACCTTTGGAAAAGGCTTCCGGGTGCCGTTGTGTATTCCCGCAGCCGGAGAAGGGCCGAGCTGCTGCCCGGGGCTGCGGTGCAGCAGGAGGGAGGCGGAGCGGGAACACGGAGCTGCTCCCGCGTCTGATCCGCCCGGGAGCCGCTCTCCCACCCCGGCGCACCTCGTCCCGCGGGCGCCGAGCGGGGAAGGAGCCGACCCGGATCCCCATCCCAAGGGAGCAGCTCCCCAGGGCGTTCCCAGCCCCGTGCCCGCTGCCCGGGGCGGCCGCCGGCCCCTTTCATCCCTGGCGCCTCCCTGCGCCCGCCCTGGCTCCGGGCGCTCCCGGCGCCCCGTCCGCCCGACCGGCTCCACCGCTCCCGCGGGCGAGGGAGCGTGTCGGGAGCGCCCGCGCCGGCAGCATCCCGGGACGGGCGCCTGGATGCAGCCTGGGTCTGCGCCACCAAGCCCGAATGCGTCAATAAAGCCTCAATCCTGCCCGGATTTGAAGCCTGGAGCATGGGCGCCAGGTTGCGGGAGCGCTCCGGATACCGGCATGCGGCCGCATGGATTAAAGCAGCCCTGAAGCTGCTCTGGTTCCCGGGTTTCCCGTGCATGAGGCAGCGCCAGAGGAGGAGCCGCTCCATCCCCATCCCACCTTACTCCATCCCCATCCCACCCTACCCCATCCCCTCTCACCCGCTCGTCGCCCCGGGTCGACTCGTTGTCCAGCAAGGGCTCGCCCGGGGCTTGGATGGTCACCGACTTGTCCCCGCGGCTCCCATCCCGGCTTTTCGAGCGGTGCCGATCCCGCCGGTCCCTGGAAAAGCGGAGGGAGAGGAAGGGTGAGCGCAGCGGAGAAGCGGGAGCCGCCGTCGGCCGCCCCGGCCGCTCACCTGTGCTTGCGGGAGCTGCGGGAATGGCCGGACTTGTAGGAGTATCCCGAGTACTGCGACTCATTGTCCATGTTGTCGGAGCGCCGGCCCTTGTAGCGCTCCACGGTGGCGGCCTTGGGGACGGCGGCCAAGGCGGCCGCTGCCTCCTTCAGCGCCGGCTTCTTCAGGCCCAGGGGCGCCCTGAGCAGGTCGACCGTCACCTTGAGGGACTCTATCTTGACCGGCTGCGAGGGGCTCGTCTCCGGAGAAAACGGTCCGCCGCCTGCGGAGGAGCCGGCACGGTCGGCAGCAGCGCCGGACACCGGAGTGACGCGGGATGGGAATGTGGAGCGACGCGGGATGGGAGCCCGGAGCAATGAGGGACGGGAACACAGAGCGACGCCGGGATGAGAGCCCGGAGCAATGAGGGATGAGAACCTGGAGCGACGTGGGATGGGAGCTCAGAGCGACGCGGGACGGGAACGCGGAGCGACGCGGGATGGGAGCCCAGAGCAACGCGGGATGAGAACCTGGAGTGAAGCGGGATGGGAGCCCGGAGCGACACGGGACAGGAACACGGAGCGACGCGGGATGGGAGCCCAGAGTGATGCAGGATGGAAACGTGAAGCGACATGGGATGGGAGCCTGGAGCAATGAGGGATGAGAACCTGGAGCGACGTGGGATGGGAGCTCAGAGCAACGCGGGACAAGAACGTGGAGCGAAGTGGGATGGGAGCCCGAAGCAATGAGGGATGAGAGCCTGGAGTGACATGGGATGAGAACACGGAGCGACGCTGGGATGAGAGCCCGGAGCAATGAGGGACAGGAACGCAGAGTGATGCGGGATGGGAACGCAGAGCGATGCTGGGGTGAGAGCACGGAGCAATGCGGGACGGGAATGCAGAGCAATGCGGGATGAGAGCCCGGAGTGACGCCGGGATGGGAGCCCGGAGCCACGGTGCAGGCGCCAGGTCACCCCTGGAGACTTTCTCCCTTTGCAGCTGGACACTGGATTCCTCCTTGCTCCCTTTTTCCCTGCCCCATTCCAGGTGATTTATGCCTTAATTAATAACCCAATTGTTACTTTATAGGGCAAGGGAGGGCCTGAGGTGGGGGCCAACTCGAAAAATAATATATCCATGGAAATAACTCAGCTCCGGCAGGGTTTCATTTGGGAGACCTGGGGCTCTGCTGGGACAAGTCTCTGGCCTGGAGCTCACAGCTCCGGGATCAGCAGATCTTCCATGTCCGCAACGGAGCAGGAGGGAAGCAGGGGGGATTTTGCATATGCAAATCCCTATGGGGTGTGTGTGTGTATATATATATACACATATAAATGTATATATATTTGTAACTGGGTACCGAGCGCTGTTCGGACACCCCAAAGCACAGTCCAGCGTGGGTGCAGGTGCAGGGCTGGAGCCTTCCCGCTCCAGAAGGGACCCGGGAAGCGGAGCACGGAGCGAGCGGCTCCGGCAGGGAAGGAGCCGGCGCGGGCTACGCTCGGAGCTGGGGGCCGAGCTCCCAGGAAAACGCCATTTCGGCCCAATAAAACCCTCTTCCCAGGGGACGGAGGGGGGAGCCGGGGTCGAGGACGAGGGATCCTTTTGTCCCCGCGCCGGATTCCCGCACATTTATCACTATGGAGACAAAAGCCCCCCCGCGCCGGTCGTCTAGGAGATGGCACCGGCGCCGGGAACTCGCATCCCGGCGGCCCGCGCGAGCGGCCGCCCTGGGGGAAGGGGCCGCGAGGGGCAGAAAGGGAAGGGCCCCCCCTTCCCACCCGCCCCGGACCCCCCTTTTCCCGCTTTGTTTGCGGGAAGGATCAGGTTTCCGCTGGGAACAATGCGGGTGGCCGGTTGCTCCCCTTGCGGGGGGCCGGCTCCCCTCTCCCGGGCTTGCTCATTAGCGCCATTAGGCGCCTGGACGCGCTTCCCAAGGGAATCCCGGGGGGCCGTCGTCCCGCCGGGAACTCACCGCGGCGCTGGCGGGTCGGCGCTGCCGCCGCTCGCTCACTCTCCGGCGCGCGGGAGCATCCCGAGCCGGCGGCAGGGCGGCTCACGCGCCGGGATGCGGCTCCGGGGCTCCGCGGGCTGCCTGCGGGGCCAAGGGAAGAGACGGGAATCAGAGCGGGAGCCACGAACGGGACACGGGTGCCAAGCGGGAGGTACCGGGGGGACCACGGCACGTAGAGCCACCCAATGCGCTTCCCAAGGGATCTCCATGAGCAAAGGGACCGAATCCCTGCGGAGCCATCACTTCTGCCGGGTGGCTTTGGAAATAAGGCAGCCGGATGGCAAATTCCCAGAGGTGGGAACCCCTCGTGCTCCCACCGGTTCCCCTAGCTCCACCACCATGCCGGGCCCACCAGGCTCTTCCAGCTTTCCTGGGTGGGAAAGGTGGTGGCAACGGCTCATCCAGCGCCTGACTCCGGGCATGGAGCCGCCCGCCCTTTCTCAGGGAGCAGCCGCAGCCTTGGCAGCCATGGAGGAAAGGGTTTTTAAATGCATATACACACACACACATATATATATAGGTTTGCCTAGGAGGATGAGGAAAGGCATCTGAGCAGCCCAAGAGCCGGGTGGAGCGTCCAGCAACGGGTGCTTCTTTTCCAAAAGGAAAAACCCAGCAGCACCCGGCAGCTTCCAGCCGGCAAAGCGAGCGCAGGAGCCGGGCGCGCGCGGACCAGGGCCGAACCTGCCCTTCCCGGCCCGCAGCGCCCGGGGGCTCCGCCGCGGCGGCACCGTCAAGCCCGGGCTGGACGGCGCGCGGGGGCGATGCTAATGCCCGGCGCGGGGTTCAAAGCAAGGGACGGGGCCGCCTTCTCGCCCAGCCTTTGAGTCTCCGCCACCAAGCGCCGTTTGCGCGAAACCGCCCCAAAGGAGAGACCCAAGAGCTCCTCTCCGAGGAATCCTCCGCGTGGGGCTGGGCAGGGTGGCACTGCAGCTTGGCCAGAGATGGATCCGGCTCTGAAGCTGCCCCTGCTGCAGTGGATCCCGGGGAGGAAAACGGGAGCCACTGGATGAAATGCTGCAGAGAGGAGGCACAGAAGCGCCCGAGAGGGTTAACCCGGCTCCCCAGGTGCTCCCGTCCTGCCCCCGATCGCTCGGCCTTGGCTCAGCTGCAGGCGGCTTCATATCCCTTCCAAACTGTCGCCTTCAATTACACTCGCCCAGGACTGCTACAATGTCCGGGGGAAGGTCCGGGCTCCGCGTGGGTCCTGGGCTCGCGCCTCCCGTGCCGCCTGCTCCGGCCTGCAATCCCGCGGGAACCGCAGGAAAACCGCCCTCCGGCCCAGCCCCGCATCCCGCTTTGTGTCCGGCTTCATGGCTGCCTCGGGATGCGCTGGCTCAGGTGGGAAGGACGGAGCCAGATCTGGAACTGGAGCGGGGAAAACGCACAAAACCCGTGAATTTGCATGAAAAGGGCTCAATGCAAGAGCAGAGCATTTGCATTGCAAAGCGTGGCAGCGCCGAGGGATCCTAACTGCAGGGCTGCTCCCAGCCGCTGCTGCAGGAGATTCCCACCGGCCCCAGGATGTTTCCCGGCTCCCTTCCTCCATTGCATCCCAAATCCCAGGGCCCTGGGAGCAAGCCTGCCTTGCAGCCCTGGTCAGCAGACACTCGGTGGCAGAGCAGCTCCCTCACCCAGCCGATGACAAGCGTTTGGGGCCGGTTCTTTCATTTTAGGACATTCTCCAAGAGCGTTTCCAGGGCCTCAGTCCTGGACGTGTTGCATCAATGCCACAAAAGGCCAGTTTCTACCCCAAAATCAGTACAGCCGCAGAGACTTCTGCTGCACCTGGAGCTCTAGTCAATCTGCTCCGAGCGTCTATCCCTTAACACCAGCAAATCCCACAAGGCAGTGGCGGGCAAGTGGAATTAGCCCCCATGGGCCAGCCTGGGAAGGCAGAGCTGAGACAGAATCCAACTAGGCCAAAGAGCCAGTGGACAACGGAGCAGGACGGATCCTTGGGGAGAGAAACCACAAGTGCTGCACAAGCCGGCACCCTCCCATCTACACCGAAACCTGGCTGGAGCGGGATTTCGCTTGGATGGTGGGAAACTCCGCTCTGGCACCAAGCGGAGGCCTCGGAGCTGCACTTGGACCAGCCCCTCGCGGGCGACGCTCCCTGTTTGCAGCCTCCTCCCTCGCACGATGCCGGCCTGGACGTCGCTGGATCTAGGCGCTCTCCACCTGCCCATCCCTGGTGTTCGCACGGACACGAAGCGCCCAGGCCTCATCCCATGCCCAGGCTCCATGGCGTTTCCAAGGCCCTTTTGCAAGCATTCCCGCTGGACAATGAAGCCAGAGAGCACCCACTGGCCCCAGCAGCCCTGGGTAAAAGGGACCAGGATCCGAAGGGAAGCTTGCCGGCCGGGAAAGGGACACGCTGCCTTCCCCGGGTGCCCTCCGGCCCTATTGTCTGTGAGCCGGGGGGAGCAAAAGCCACGTTTGATCCGAGCGGCTCCCAATGGCTGGAGCTGCATGGAATGGGGGGCAACGCTGCGTGCCCGCTCCGTAGCCACCCTCCGCGGCGTGTTGCTGTTGTCCCGGGGAAGCTCCCGGCTGGAACCGGGACCAGCTGCAGATCAGGCAGCCCTGGGCTGAGCAGACCCTGCTGCGGACAGCGAGGGGGGCCCAAATGCTGTGTTGGATGCGGGGTCTGTTGGGGCGAGCAGAGCCCTAGCTGGAGCTGGGCCCTTTTCCAACGCTTTGGAAGAGGAGGCCGCAGCGATGGAGGTGCTGGGCACCCCACAGCCTCACGACTCGGCGAGGAGCCGCCTCTGGCTCCAGGGAAGTCTCCTGCTCTGTACGTTGCTGGCCCAAGCTTTCCCCAAAACAAAAAAGAAGCCTCCAAAAAGGCCCGGAGGAGCCAGGGGCCTGGAGAGCTCCTCGGGCGCTGGCAGGGCCACTCGGCCCCAGTGCAACCCCCTTCACGGTGATTAAGCGACCGCCACCCCCGGGGCTCTGTGATTCCATTTAATGCTTTGCTCCTCTTCTCTTTCCCAAGCACTGCCTCAGTCCCCGCAGCAAGGCCGGTGGGAACAGGCTCATGGACTCCTGTTCCCACGGGAAAAGGCAGCAGCTCCCGCCCGGTCCCTCGGCGCCCCGACAGCGCCCGCACGAGCCGTGTCAGGATGTGGCCCGCGGAGCTCAGGGCCAGGGTGGGCAGCAGAGCCCGGGGGTCCCGGCCACGCAGGTCCCGCCGGCGGCACCGGCCCATCCCAGCCCCCGGCACGGCTGCAGCGCGAAGCCCAGCCCGGCTCCCCGCAGGACACGGCCGGAGCTCCGCGCTTTCCCATGGGAATTTCCCCCCCCCGCCGCGCCGGGCACAAAGGGGGCCCGAGGGGACGGGGACGGCCGCAAGGCGCGACCCTCGGCCAGGGGAAGTCACCGCGTACCGGGGCCGCGCTGCGAGGAGCTGCGGCCGCGCGGGGCGGCCCGGCGCATCCCCGGCGCCGCATCCCGCGCCCGCCGCCGGCCCGGGAAAGTCGGCGGCTCCCAGGCCGCTTCCAGCGGGACCCGCCGCACTCACCATCGCCGCCGCTCTCCGCGCCGCCGCTCCGCGCTCGCACCTTTGTGCGCGGCCCCCTCAGCACCGGGCGGCCCGAAGCGCCGCGGGCCGCGGGGAGGAGGCGGAGGAGGAGGCGGAAACTCCGAGTCCCCGCGGAGCGGCCCCGCCGCCGCCGCCGCCGCTCCCGGCCCCGCCGCCGCCACCCCCGCCCGCGCCGCCGCTCCCGGCCGCCCCCCCGCGCCCGCCCATTGTCTCCGCTCCCGGCGCCCTTAAAGGGGCGGGAGCCGCATTGTCCGCGGCCGCCGCCCGGTACCCGCCGGCGCTTCCCGGCTCCCGCCGCTCCAGGCCCCGATGGAGCCCGGGCGGCCGCCGCCGCCGCCCCCCGGGACCCCCCGCCCCGGGCGGAGGAGCCGCCTCGGGGCCGCGCTGCGGCCCCACCTTCGTGCTCGGCCGCGGTCGGGGCGGGATGGGCCGGTCCCCCCGCGCCGCGGAGCCTCCCGGCCCAGCGGCAGCGACCCGGCGGGCCGGTTTCCCCGGCGCCCCGTGGGGTGGCGGAGGGCCCTCCCCGGCCCTGCCCCGCGAGCTGCCGTGCCCGGGGCGGCGCGGGATGCGGCGCCGAGCGGGGCGGGACGCAGTGTGGGACGCGGCGCGGGATGGGAGCGGGATGCGCCGCAGGACACAGCGCCCGGAGCGCTCCCGGCGCCAGGGCCGCGGGGCAGAGCCGCATCACCCCGCGACGGAGGGCCCGGCTCCTGCCTCCCCCCGGGGCGATGCCCAGCGGACCCCGCAGCGGGCACCGCACCGAGGGACGGAGGCGCTCGGGGGCCGAAGGGGCCGCTGGCGGCCCCGCAGGAAACGCGTGCGGGGGGCGGCCTCGCAGCTCGGCGCGGGGAGCTGGGAAAGGGGCGGGGGCAGCGGGGCCGGTGCCCCTGCCCGCTCCGGCCTCCCTGAGGCCCGGGACCCCCCGGGTCCAGCTCCTGCCCATCCGCGGCTGCAGGGGGGGTCCGGGACCCCCCGAGGGACCCCGGCCCCTTCGGCGGCTCCAAGGAGCAAAGGGGCGCCCAGGGCTGGGGGCGACCGGTGCAGGGTGGCCCCAAAAGCCCCGGGGACCAAAACGGGGGGGACGATGTCACCCCGGTCCCTCGGGGGAGGGGGCAGCCGGTCCCCATGGCGGCCGGGGCGCGGCGGGGGTGGCGCCGCTGCCCGGAACAGCCGCCCCAGGCGCCCGGGGCTTTATATCAATGAGCCGGGCCGGGGCCCGCCCCCTCCCGCGGCGGCCAATGGCGCGCGGCGCTGCCCCGCGGGCGCTCCCCATTGGCGGGATTTAAATGGATTGTTTTCTCTTAAAGGGGAGGAGGGTCTGCGCGGTGCAAGGGGGCAGTGCGGTGCAGTGCAGTGCAGTGCAGTGCAGTGCAGTGCAGTGCAGTGCAGTGCAGTGCAGTGCAGTGCCGGGCCGGGCCGGGCCGGGCCGGGCCGGGCCGGGCCGGGCCGTGCACTGTAGCGTGAAGCCCTGCAGTGTACGGTTGTGCAGTGCACAGTCGTACAGTGCATTGTAGCATGGGCTGTGCAGCAGCACGGGGCCGTGCAGTGCGAGGTCGTGCAACGCGGGGCCATGCAGTGCGGGGCCATGCAATGCAGTGCGGGGCCATGCAATGCAGTGCGGCGCCTGCCCGAGTCCTGCCCAGCAGCGCCCCTTGAGGAGCATTTGGGTCCCGTCGCCCGCAGCTCCTCCCGCTCCTCCGGTGACTCGTGGCCCCTCCAGCTCCTTCCCGGCCACCAGGGCCGGGTGACATCCTCCCACCCGGTGCTTCACAGGCCCTGGTTCCCTCTCGGCGCAGCAGCAGGAGGGCAGAACTGGGAGCACCCCCGGGGGGCAGGGCCAAGGGAGGTGTCAGGGCTGTCCCCTCCCCGCTGGGGACCGGCCCCCCTGTCCTGTGCTCCTGGTCCCCGCGGAGGCTCGGGACAAATCTGGGTACACGGGGTGATGCCACCGTGGGCTGCTCTGTCTCCCTGTCCGTGTCCCCCGAGAGCTGCGGTGGGACCGAGCTGGGTCCTTCGCGGCGCCTGGTGACACCCATGCAAGGGCTGGGGACACTGCGATGCTCCAGGCCGGGGCGAGCGGCGGTGGCAGGGCCCTGTGCAGGGGACCCAGCAGATGGCACTGCTGTCGCGCCACCGCCGCCGTGGGGACGTCCCGGGGACACGGCCGGCCTCCCATCCCTCCGAATCCGCCCCCCATCCCTCCGAATCCGCCCCCCATCCCTCCGAATCCGCCTGCCACGGGGTCTCCCCGCCATCAGCCCCGTCATCGCCGGTTGCTGCTCTTCCTTCCCAAAAAGCGCACAACACAGCAAATAAATAATAACATTTATCAATAAATTAATTCAATAAATATCCTCGTGGCACAGAGACGTGGCTTGGGGGGGCAAGGGAAGGGGGGTTGCCCTGCGCCGCTCCGGCCACGGCATCCAAGAGGGAAAATGAGGAGCGGGGCGAAGCGGGAGCGAGCAGAGAGCCCGGCCGGGCGCTGCCTGTCTCGTGTTCAGCACAACGGGGGGTTCTGCCCCCCGCTCCTGCCCCCACCAGTGCAAAATTAACTCTTCAAAAACAAACAAACCAAAGCAATCCCAACAACCGAACAGACGAAACCACAAACAAGGCAAAACATTCACTCTTGCAACGAGCTGCCGCCAGTCTCAGCGCGCACCCTGCCTGGAGAGGAGGCTGCCGGGATCCGCCTTTCCTCTCACCTCCTCCATCTCCCCGGGGGCTGGGGGTGTCCTGGGAGCGCTGGGGGGCCGGGGCCGGGCTCTGGGACTCCCCAGGGTCCTTCCCTCTAGGGCCCCTGTGACACCCATGAGCAGCAGTTAAAGTGCTAATCCGGGGCCCCGGGGCTCCCGGCAGTGACGTCCCGCTCGGTGCCTGGGGGACGATGCCGGATCCCGCAGGTGCCCCCTTCTCTGCTCCGTCCCTGGAAAGCGCCGCCGGGTCCTGCAACTGCCTTTTCAGCATCGCACTCTGCTCTTGCTTTTGGGGCAGGAATAGTCCGGGAGAGCCCAGAAAGCCGGACCTGGACTCAGGGCTGCTCCGGGCTGTCCCGTGGGTGGGACGGTCCCAGCGTGGGCGTCCAAGTGCCCAGTGGGCAGGACAGAAGCGGCCGAGATGCCAAGAGCGGCCGGGCTGGGGGGTGGCCATGGAGCAGGGGGCGGACGGACGAGCCCCCCGGCTCAGATCCAGCAAGCGGCCCGAGCAGGACTCGCAGCAGGAGCACGGAGAGGACCAGGCAGCATCCGTGGCCATGGGAGATGCAGGGCCCAGGGCCCAGACCTTCCGCAGGCAGGATGGAAAGACACACGGACCCGGGCTCGGTGCGGGGACACACGGGACATATCGGATAGGCAGACGGCGACACGGCCCCTTGGAGCAGACGGAGGAGAACAGGCACAGCATATCCCAACACGTGGCTCAAGGAGGAGAAGGACAGTTGGACGGCAAGCTCCGGCCCAGGCGCCCGGCACGCGCTCGGGCGGCAGACAGACAGACGGACGCGGGCCGGGGCGCCTCAGACGTCCAGCACGTGGTTCAGGTAGGAGATGTAGCAGATGGCCAGGCGGAGGATCTCGATCTTGGAGAGCTTCTTGTCGGGCGGCAGCGTGGGCAGCAGCTTGCGCAGCTCCGCGAAGGCCATGTTGAAGGCCTCGACGCGGATGCGCTCGCGCGTGGCGTGCGCCGTGCGGTACTTGGCCGTGGCGCGGCGCCGCCGCCGCCGCTCCTCCCGGCTCAGGTGCTGCAGCTCTTTCCGCACGGGATCGCCCGGCTCCGCGCCGCCGCGGGCCTGGCCGCCCGTGTCCCCCGCGCCGCCGCCGAACACGGATTCAGGCTCCGAGCGCGCGGGCGGCAGGTCGAGCTCCGTCTGGTCCGAGTTGAGCATCATTTCGGGAGGAGAGGGCAGAGGGATGGACGGGCGCCTCGGAGAAGCAGGGACAGGCCCAGCCGGGGGTGGGATGAAGCAGAACCGCTCGGATCCAAGGAGAAAATCCGCGGCTCACGAGGCGCCGCCGGCTGTTCTCCTCCTCCTCCTCCTCATCACACTCGGTGGCGGCGAGGGAGCGTCACCATTTCCCCTTTTCCCTGGAGAGCCCCTTGGGCGAGCGGGTGCTTTCCTCAATAAACAAGGGCAATAGGAAGGCAGGGGCATATGAGTTAAATAAATAAATAAGCATCCGTGTGGGGCACGGCGGGTGCTCCCCGGCTCTTCCGTGTGGCCACGGCGGGACCCGGCTTGGTTGTCCTCAGCTGTCAGAGGCGACGGCTCCTGATGCTCTCTGGAAAAACAAGCACAGGGCGCTCAGTGCTGTCCGCCTGGATGGGATGGGATGGATGGAATGGGATGGGACAGGATGAGGTGGAATGGGATGGGACAGGACGGGACGGTATGGATAGGATGGGTTGAGGTGGGATGGGACAGAACACGACAGGATGGATGGGATGGGATTAGGTGGGATAGGACAGGACAGGGCGGGATGTATGGGGTGGGATGGGATGAGGTGGGATGGGACAGGACGAGATGAGATGGATGAGGTGGGATGGGGTGGGACAGGACAGGACGGGATGGATAGGACGGGTTGAGGTGGGATGGGACAGGACAGGATGGATGGGATGGGATGGGATGAGATGAGGTGGGACGGGACAGGACAGAATGGGACGGATAGGATGGGTTGTGCTGGCTCCCAGCCCCCTGCACGGGAGCAGCCGGCCCCGCGCTCCGGCGGCCGCCGGCTGCGGGAGCCGCCGCTTCCCGGCGCTCCGGAGGGAGGCCAGGTGGTGGACGCGGAAGGGGGAAGGCAGCCCGCGGGGCGGGGGGGCGCCCGTATGCTAAATGAGCCCGTATGTCACGGATGCTGCACCCCAGACATATGGAAACCAACACAGCTGCTCGGCTTCGTGTGTCCAAACAGGAGCCGGATCCCCGCGGGACGCGGTGCCCTGGGAGCAGCTCCGAGAGAGCCGAGCCTGGAATGAGCCGCACGGCAAGGGAACAGAAACGGAGGGCTACGGAGCAGCGGGAAGGAGGGAGCCGCCGTCCCTGCAGCGGGCAGAGCCCTCGACGTGCGTGGACGGTTCAGTGGGAGCCTGAGCAGACCCAGCGATGCCTCCGCCGCCCTCTGAAGCCCGGAGGAAAAGTGATGTGCGGGAAGCCCTCGGGCTGGGAACACGGAAGGAACTTCAATTCCCAAACGAGCCGCATTGGCGATAGCCACACGCTGTGCTGCGATCCCTGCAGTTTTCCCAAACTTTCTCTTCTCCCTCACTTTCCTTCCCTCTGTCCGTGCTCCTCCCCTGCTCCCCCGTCCTGCTCGCAGAGCCGGGACCGCCCTTCCCGTGCTCCAGCCCTCCTGCTCCGCACTTGGGAGCAAACCCCAGCTGGGAGCCCCGCTCCGCAGCCCGATGGAGCCGGGGGATCCCATCCGCAATGGCCATCCCTGGAGCTCTGCTCCAAGCTGGCCGGGAGGAGGAGGAGGAGGAGGGAGTTTCAGCTGGGACCGCATCCCCACGTGCAGCTCCACGCTGGCAACTCCGGCTCTATGGACACCCTCCACCCAGGGATGGGGAACGCGCTTCGCTCTTTGCACTGGCTTCTCTGCTCTCCTGCCTCCCCGTTATCCCGGCTCCGAAGGGGCCAGGCCCGATCCTTCTTCGCTCTGCAAATGGAGCTTGTGGTGAACCCAGGGCGCAGACGGGAGTCCCGCGCGGGGCCCTGTCCGCGCTCGGCGGCGTCGGGACGTCGCTGGGACACGCGGTCGCTTGCACCGAGGGCAGCCCCAGCGCGGGGCCGAGCCGCCCCCTCAGCCCTCTCGTCCTCGAGCTCTTCCTTCCTCTGCCCCTGCCCTCGGGTGAACCGCGAACCGCCGCCTCCTTAAACGCGGCGCTGGGAGATGCCCGTCTGCCCCGCGCTTGTCCCGGTCCTTCCACCTGAGCCCAGCGAAGCCGGTGGCGCTGGCAGCCCAGCGGGAAGCGGCGCTTCCCGTCCTTGTCCCTGCTCCCTGGCCACCCAGGCAGGGCTCAGCCCATGCCCAGGATCCGCTTTCTGGCCAGTTTCTTATTCCAAGAAGCGCAGTGCGGAGTGCATGGAAGGGCCGGGGATCCCTTCCGAGAGATCCCGGCGGCTCCGCAAAGGGCACCAGCACTTGGGAGCTGCCGGCAGCGCCCGGGCGCGCGGCCGTCTCGTCCCTGGCAGCCCCCTTACCCCACATCCAAGCACCATTCCCAGCTCCGGGCTTGCTCTCTCGGCGGGCCGCGGCTCCGGGAATCCAGGGCGCTCGGCTCAGCCGTCCCTCGGCGGGGAAGGGCGATCCCGCCGGGACATCCCGCGCGTCCCCGTCATGGTGCGAGCGGCCCCCGCGCCCCGCGACGGCCGCCCCGGCGACGCGTGTGCCCCGACGCGCTATAGGCGCCCCTATATATATGGCCCGGCGTCGCGCGCCCGGCCCGACCCCGGCCGCCTCATTGGCCGCTCCGGCGCCCCCCCCTCATAAATATTAACGTGGGGAGAGGGGATGTCATTGGCTGCGGGGAGGCGGGAGCCCCCCGGGAGCGGAGGGAGGTGGAGGTTGGATGTGGTCCTGGAGGGTGGATGGAGGTGGTGGGCCGGGGGCGCTCCGGGAGAAGCGACATCTGTTCCCCATGCATTTTTCATAAGGGCGAAACGGAGAGGCGGGAGGGGAGCGGCAACGCGGCGGGGGGACCGCGGGGACCGGCCGGCGCACGTGCCCGGGCGCTCGGCCGGCACCGGAGCATCGAGAGCCTCTCCTGGACGGGCTGGAGCAGCCGCCTCCACGCGGCGGAGGCTCCTGAGATCCCCCGCACCCAAGTTTGAGGGAGAAGAGGGAGGACAGAGAGAGGAGGCGCCCCGATGTCGCGGTTGCTGCTCTGGGCAGCGCTGCTCCATTCAGCGGTCAAATGAGGGGCTCTTGGGGCTGGACTTCTGCCTCTCGCCCGCCTGATTCCCAATCCTGCCGCTAAGGAGCAGAGAACCTTCCACCATCCTCAGCATCAGGAGACCCCTGACCCAAGGTCCGCAAGTGTCCCTACTGCCCATGGCCTCCGTACCAGCGGGGGCATCCCCTCCCCATCCCATCCCATCCCTATCACTATCCCCATCCCCTCCTCATGCCCATTCCATCCTTATCCCCATCCCATCTTGTCCCCTCCCCATCCATAGCCCCATCCCATCCTTATCCCCATCCCATCCTTATCCCCATCCCATCTCATCCTTATCCCCATCCCATCCCCATCCCCATCCTTCCCTGCATCCCAGGGCTGCTCCCAGTGCTGGGCACCCAGGCAGCCCTGGCCCTGCCAGCGCATGGCAGATGGTGGTAGCGCTCGCGGGGGCTCAGGTGGCCGCGCGGCCACCGCTGGGGCACCGAGGAGCAGGCGGCGGGCGCCTAATGGGACCGACGGGACCAACGGGTGCAGAGCGCACCGGGTCAATCCTGGCCTTTCCCCCACTTCCAGCACGGCCTTTGGGGAGGAAGCGAGCCCGGGAGCCCGGGTGGGAATGGGGCCACCTTCCCAAAGCCTCTCGCTGCCCTTGGCCCAGCCAGCACGAGCTGCTGCGCTGGGTGATCCCGTCCAAGGGGCTGATGCCCTGCAGGACTCGCCCGCCTCGACGTGCAGGATGGCGCCGGGTCGGAGCGAGCGGCGCCGGGCGCCCCGAGGGCCCGGCGAGGCGGGAGCCGGGAGGAGAAAGGGCAGCATTTGGCAGGAGACGAGGCGGCATATTGTAGGGAGCCCCCGGGGACGCGCTGGGCTGCGCTTGTCGGGGAAAACAGACGGCTTTAACCCTCGCGCCGCTGCGCCCGGGCGGCTCGCGCGCGCTCCTGCTCCTTTCCCTGCACCTTCTCCTGCCCCGTTGACCCGGGATGCAGGACGCGGCGCTCGCGGGGTGTCCGACGTGGCCCTGCTGCGCGCTGTGGAGTGGGAAGTGGAGCCGCAGGTGCTGGGGTGTCGGCACGCGTGCAGCCGGCCCGCGGCACGTGAGCGCATGCACACGTGAGCACATGCACACATGCATGCACACGTCCGCGCATGCACACGCGTGCTCCTGCGCGCACCTGCGGTCCCCGCGCGCGGGCCGAGCGGAGCAGCAGCTCCCCCGGCCCCGGCGCTCGCCCAGAGCCCCTCTCCGCTCCTCGCCTTTGTCTCGCCGGCTTTTATTGAGTGCAGGTTTTGTGAACGGGCGCTGACAGACGGCCCCGGTGCTCGATAACCAGACAATCTGTCACCACCACCCTGACAGCTTTCACAAGGAGCCCCTCTCCTTTCATCCCGCCCGGTCCCCGTCGCCGCCGCTCGTCCCCTTCCACACGTGCTCCCTGGCTTTGTTCCCCCCTAAAAGCCAAATAGCGACAGAAGCTCCTGATCATAATATTGCTCTAATCGAGTCTGTCATAATCGGATCCAATCTAATTACGTTCAGATCCCTCTCTTCTCCTGACTCTCTCTATTGCCTGTCCATCTGTCCCTCTCTTCCCTTCCAGTCTTTGTGTCCATCCATCTGTTATCTGCAGCCCTTTCTCCCTTCCCATCATGTCCCTGGGCCCCTGCCCCATTCGCAGCGTGGCCGCCCCGGCCCTTTCCTCCAGCGGCTCCCTCTCCAATCCATCTCTCTTAAAGGCCTCTCCATCAATCCATTTAGCAGCAGCTCCCTGCCTCCTCCAGCCCATCTGCTTCTCCCTTTCTGCTGGCTCCGGGACGCCGAGATGCTGTTTTGTTTGCACGTCGATCTTGATTAGCCCCAGCCACCTCGCTGCTAAAGCCGCGCTGGCACCGGGGAAGGATCCCCTGGCAGCGTCCTCCATCCTCAGCCTCCACCTCCAGAAATGCCAACAAGCAGCCGGACGGACACACGGACGGACGGCGGCTGCGACTGGACGTTCTCCGTGCGGGGCAGAGCCGGGGCCGCCGGCTGCAACGGCACGAGGGGCAGCACGACGTGTTCTCCTGGGGCTCCAGTAAGTCCCCTCCGAGGATCCCAGGTGTCCCCTGGGGCTCCGGGTCACCCTGGGGCCTTCTGGCCTTTCCCGCAGCAGCTGCTGGTCCCATTGGCGACGATGGGACTGGCGCGGACTGGTCATCATCCGGCCCGGCGCTTCGTGCGCTCCCATTTGTAGCATCCAGACGCTGATTTTAAACACGTCTTGGCCTCGGGTGGTGCCGGAGGGCGGCCAGCGGCGGCTGCAGCAGCTCCCGAGCGCACGGAGCGACCGCGGTGCCAACAGGCACAGCCGAGGGCTGCTCCAGGCTGCTTTTCAGAGCTCCGGATGGGCCACGGGACCCTGTGGCTCAGTGCATGGAATCATCTCTTTGCACCCGATTCCTGGAGCCGGGAAGCAAGGAGAAGGCTGCACCGTCCCATCCCGGCGCCTCGGGCAAGCGGGAGCCCCCGGAGCCTTGCACGGAGGAGGGGGAAGGTCTGCGCGTTCATTTGGGAGCTGCAACTAAACGTCCCCCCTGCAATAACCCCAGCTGAGGCCCTTGAGGAACGGACACAAGGAGCAGGGCAGAAGCGTCGCTTTGAGAAAGGGAAATAGCGACTTCTTGGAGCAGTGTCAGGGCCCCAGCCGAGGCCCCGCTCGCTCGGCTGCTCCTGGCTGCCTCTCCCGCTCCCCCAGCGCCCTGCAAACTCCCCTGCTCTTTGTCACCAAGTCTCTTCCTCTGGTCTCCCAATATTGTCCCCCAAGCTGCTTCATCTCTATTTAAGCTGCCGACAAAACGTAGAAAACGGATTATTTAAGAAGACACCAATTTTTTTCCCTTCCTGTCTCCACTGCTTCCTTCACCCAGAAGCCAAACAGCCCTGGCTTTGTTCTGGGTATTAATTAACTTTCCTGCCTCTTAATATTCCAGAGCCATAAAGTTCCCGGGAGCGGGGAGGCCCGGGCGCGTTTCCTCTCCTTTCTCCCATCTCTTTGACTGTCACCCCCATATGTCTCCCCGCAGGGCGCAGGGGCAGCTGCAAACCCTCCTCTCTGGGCTCAGCCCCAGCCCTCTGCCCCCCGAGGCAGCCGAGTTCAGGGGTCGGCGGAGTCGGTGGCATCTCCTTTTTGTGCAGAAATCCCCGGCAGGAGCCACGTGGGGAGGGACCAGAGGAAATTGCTGCTTGCAAATTATCCGCGGGGGAAGCGGGGAGTCTCGACAGGACGGCTGAGGGCCCGAGGGCAGGGCCCGTGCGCGGCAGCTGCCCCTTTCTGCAGCAAAACCCCCGCTCGGGTCCTGTTCCGGCTGGGAATGGGTTGGGGGAAGCTTCTTCGGGGCAGCCCGGTGATCCCAGCACCATCGCAGCACCAAGAGGGGGACCTCGAGTTGCACCATTGCAGCTGCAGGCCGAGGAGCAGCTACGAGGACAGGAGCAAAGGCAGCTCCGTGCGCTGCAGCCGGAGCCGGGAACAGCCCCGGAGCTCGGAGCGGCACGAGGACCCGCGGGAGCAGCCGCCCGGGCGCTCGCTGGCGTCACGGTGTTTATCCGGTGCCAAGACTTGCTCGCGGTTGCATCACTTCTTTATTCCCCCCGGTCGAACTTGCTCCGTCTCTTGAGGGCGAATTTGCTCCTGGCTGCTCTGCCGCGCTCTCCTCCCGCTTCCCTTGGTCGAGGCTGGGCTAATTCCGCTTCGTGATGGAGAAAGTGATTCCCGACCCACCGAGCAAGGGCAGGAGAGGAAGCCCCTTGGGAAGCCAAAGGCCATTCCTGGTGCACATGCAGGGGCCTGGCAGATGCCACCCTCTATCTCATTAACCCAGCAGAAATAGTGACCTGCAAAAGCAGCCAGGGCTGCCAAGAGCTTGGACAGGACTCAAAGGCGTCCAGCATCTTGGAGGAACGGGAAGAACTGGTTAGACCAGCCATGATTTAACCCACCTACAAAACGCAGAATTTCTGGAAGAAATTCAAGGACTTGCGCTTCAAAGCAACAAGCCAAAGTCTGAAACACAACAGGGCCTTTTCCCAGGGCCTGAACTCGATGGCTTTGCTGGACCAGAGCTTTAGTCCCCCACGCTGAGGAGGAGCATGGAAGCCAGGGGCAAATGCTGCTTGCTCCATATCCCTTCCCTATGCCGAGAGGCAGCAGGGATAACACACTGGGAGAAGCTGTTTCAAAGCCGACCAGGCACCACGGATCTGGAAAATTGTTTGCTTTCCATGTTTTGCATAATTTCCCATGCAAACTTACTTAATTACCAAAGCCAACAGGCTTTGAACAGGGGAATTATCTTGTTTTCCATCAGCCTACCTCAACGAAGGCCACCCCAACAGCTCCGCGTTGTCGCTCAGTGCTGCTATCTGACACTACAGCACTGAGCAGAAACAGGAAAACTGGAAAAGAAAGTGCTTCTCATTCCCACCTGGAAGGGCTGTGAAGGTCCAGGCTGTACTGGCAGCCTCCATATGTGGTTGCATCCCAGAACTCCGTAGCTTTGCTTTCGTTGCAAAGATAAAAATAAACCTATGTAGATGCCAGTCCTCAAACTACTTTCCACATTCATGGACCGAGAAGGCACTTATTCTCCATTGCTTATTAGCATTAGGAATGCTCTAATTAATGCACATAATCTCTGGAGTGATGAGGAAAAGTGTATCAAGGGAGTTATCAACTTTAAGGCTCGAGCAGCTGAGGACAGCTGCTGTTACACCAGGAACGGAGGCAGCTCGCTGCAAACCCAGGGGCTGCTTCTGCATTTAGGAGGGAAGAGGAACACGGGGCCGAGCCCGTTTCGTTTTTAAACTGGCAACATTCCCCATGGATAAATGTCCTCAGCCTGGAGAGGATGTGTTGGGAGCGAAGCTTTCCTGGGATCAGGCACTAGCCCTGGGTTTGGAGCGGCAGACAGCGGCTCCCCGGGGGCTGCCGGGGCGGTAGCAGCGCACAAAGGAAGCAAATGGTTTCCTGCTCCCGGCGGAGAGGAACGAGCACTCCCAAATCCACTGTCAGCTCTTTGTTCGGAGCACGGGAGCGAGGATAAATGACCAAATGGGTCAGGGGGATCGAGATTCCCTCCCGCCTGCTCCCTTCGTGTGCTGGAACAGGACTTTTTTTGCGTGGTCTCGTTGCTGGTATAAGGGGATTTAATTCCCCACGTCACACAAAGTGACTCATTTCACTAATATTTGCTCTACCTCAACAAAACACTTCCATATTTTAGGTACCGTTCACCTCAAGGTCGAGGGAGCATCCTGATTCCCATGAAAACAGGTTGTGGAGAGGCTGCCGCTCCAGATGAAAAGGGGACAGGGAAGGGTCACTGTCACCTGGAGGAGGGACACAGGAAAGCCGGGGCTGCTGCCTCCCTTCTCGGAGCTCCTTCACTTCCCAGCTGCATCCAGCAATCCAGGGAGAAAGAAAACAAGGAGAAAAAATAATCCAAAGCGAAGCCTTCAAGGGAAAAGAAAAAAGCAAACAAATACTGTCCTCCCCACCACAACCAAGCAGAGAAGCACAGAGAAGGGGTCATGGTGGGGGGGGAAGTTTTTTTAATTTTAAAACTGAGAGCTCCATCTATGTTGACAAAATTTATTGATGAGTCACCCCTGATCTCAGCATCTCGCTGCTAAATAAAGCTAAATAAACTCACCTTAGGGAAGCAAAAACCCCTCATGTAATCATAAAACCATGGCAGAGCACAAGCCTTCTGCACCCTGCAGAAAACCTGCATGCACACAAATACTCTGTTCGGATAATTCAGGGGGGCTGATTTTGTTCTGACAAAGTTGGGATGAGTTCCAAGGTTTGGTGTGGAAAGGGGTGAAAATTCTCATAATAAAGTAAAGGTGCCTCCATGTAAATTCAGATAAAACTTTCTTCAGCCTTGCTAGGAGAAATGGCAGGATATCAGGCATAGAAACATCCCACCAAGCACCAGGAACAGTGTTCTGATAGCAAGATGCATTAGCAAGTGGAAAAAGCTTCCCTAAGGGAAGCAGTGAAAGTGCAAAGCCTGAATTACTTTGAAACTCATGTTTTTGAGACAAGACTTAAATACAATTCACCTGCATTGCACTCTAAGGAAAGCGATGCGTGGTTTAGTGCTGGCCAGCTCTGGTTTCGATGGTTAATCCTCCCCACCTAGTTTGGAACCATTAACTTTGGATGCTGCCACCGTTACCTCTCGGAATCGGGACTGCTGACAAACAAGGGAACTTTCTTTCATACAACAGAGAGAATCTGGATCCTTGAGAGCTTCTTTCTCCCGGGCTGGTCCATCACGACGGGCAGTCCTCAGGGTCAGTCCTGCGGGGTGCTGTGCAGCAGCAGCAGAGCAAACAAGAGTGTGCAAACACGCTCGTTAGAAAACACGTTTATTAGAACAACCACGATGGGGGTGACCCTGTACAGGGCAACCCTCGGCCTTGGGGGGCTTACAGTCTAAACAGGGGACTCGAACAGCCAACGAGCCCCCTGTCCTGCCTAAGGGAACAGTCTCTTTTGTTCAGCCAGTCCTAGAAAGTTTCAAAAGTTTCACTGGGAGTTAAAAAAAAAAACGAATCAGACAAGCTCCAATCCTCCCAAGCCCAGAGCATTTTGCAAGACCCAGTGTTTTCGGTCCTTTTGGCAGCAACTAAGACAATACAGGCAATGGGTTAATGTGTAAGCAGAGTTTTGTTTTTTTTTTTAATTAAATGGAACTAATATATATATATAATATATATATACATAAAACCCAGGAAATATTGCACCTTTAAAAAAAGGACATTTTACACCTAAGCCTCTGTTTGACAAACCTTGCACTCCCTGCATTGTAGTATACACAGATTCACAGCAACTGTTTGACATTAACAGGCAACCAGCACTGTCAGACACCACAGAGCTCCGACGGTCCACGTACATCCCAGAAAAAAATTCCTTTATGCTTTCCAACCTCGCTCTCATCTCGGGGATACACCCATCGCACTGTCATCTTGGTAGCATCCAGGACCAGTCCTCCCAAGTTGCTCAGAAGTCTGGACAAATTACAAAGAAATTGTCATTTTGGGAACTTTGGGGAACTTTGAGGAACTTCTTAGGCAGTCACAATCTCGCTGGCACTTGGTCAGCTTGGTTTTCTGGGAAAGTCTTTTGCGTTTTGGGGCTCAGACCCCAGAACCTGAGCATGGAAGCTCTGGAGCGAACCGTTTGCGTCCCTATCCGGAGAGAGGGGCGTTCCAGTGTAGTTTTCTCTTTGACAAAATTAATCCAAGGACTTCCTAGACTCTTCAGTAAGCCACTGCCCCAGAGTCCCGAGGGAGGCTAAAAAGCACATCTGCTTTGGCGTTGATAAAATACGTGGCGAGGAGAGAGAAGATGAGGATGACGATGCCCACGGCCAAAGTGATCATCTAGGGAGGAAGGAGAGACACTTAATGTTTTTGTTACGACAACAGCCCTGCATCATCTCCCAGAATTTGGGGAGAAAGGGAGTCTCTGATGCAAAGCTTTGGATGGACATCTCATCACTGAGGGAATTCATCTATTAGAGGGGAGGAAGTGGCATTGCTTAGATGAAGTAAGTTGAGCCAGTACCAGTTCCAGAAAAGGGGGTGTGACATCGTTGCCACGAGGGCACAGTCCAAAAGTCACTGTCAACTTAATCCTTATTCTGCTGGTACTTAAGCTATATCACACCCAGTCATAGAGCTCAGTCTGGACTCTGATTCCTCTGCGTTCTTGGCCGTGGCCGACTAGGTTGTTACCCCACAAGGAGCTGGATGTGGGAAGGGACCACACATTCCTGTCACCCCTTTCTCAAGGGTGTCCCCCTTGGACCCAAGGGTCAAAGTCAGGCTGTTCTTAGTTGGGGAGCTCACAGATGACGATGGCACAGGATCTCCTAACAACCTCCGAACGCTTCCTTGAGCTGGCAGATGTTATTCAGTGCCCTATGGATTCTGCCTAACCACACGTTTTCCTTTCCTCTACTTTCCTTTTTAAAGTATGCACAAGCTTACCTCGAGCTCCTTGCTGGCTACCAGAAATATCCGGGCACGGATGTCTTTCCAGCGGCTCTCTGTCCACGTGGAGTACTCCGTGGATCCCCACTGCCTGAGCTCGAAGGCAGGGGAGAGGGCTTTGCTCAGGCGGACGGTGGAGCGGACGCAGAAGGGCACCCGCGACGTCGAGTTAGGGTCCAGAGAGCCCTGCACCCAGGCGTACTCGTACATCTGTGAAGAAAACAGGGCATGAGGGGGCAGCACTTGCAAATTATTACACTAGCTGCCCCGCTCTGCAACCCCACACGCATCTCTAGGGAAAAGGGGGCTTTACTGGCTGTTCTTGCTGTAATGGGATCCGTCTGCCCACCCTTTCTCTGCCCTTGGGCATTAAAATGCCTCCTCATTGGAGGAGTTTCCCCAGTTCTCCCATGGGGATTATGGGGAACGGAAAGGATTCCCAACCAGATTTCTTCAAAAGCAGAAAAACAGCAAGCGAGACAGCAGTTCCTTCCTCATCTACCATGTGCTACGCTCTTCCGAAGGCCACTTACTTCCTTCTCAGTATTGGGTGCTTTTTCAGGGTTCAAGCACTCCTCCTTGGTGAGGTTGACAACGGTGCCTGTGAGGTTGGCCAGCACATACTGCACGAGGTAGGTAGTGTTCACGGGGCTGGAAACTGCTACGTAGTGTTGGGGAACATCACCTGGAACAGGCACAGAACTGGGATTGGCAGTGGGAAGGCCAGAAGCAGATGACATTTCTACAGGACTTTAGAAAGCCGCCAGGTAACACATGGGGTCAAGCCCAATCCTGAATTATTCCTTATATCACACTTACCTAGAATTACTTTTAGGTCTGGTTTAATGATGGACTGAAACCAGGAATTGTTCATTTTAATGAGAAACCCATACAGCATTCGAGCGACCTGGAAAGAGATGGAAATTGGTTTATACAAAGAGGAGAGAATACAGCATCTCAGGGGCTCTCTCAGGATTATCTGGCTGAGAGGCCAAGAGCACAGCAAAGGAACCACTCTATCTTGCAACTGCATACAACACAGGGATGCATTGGGAAAACTGGGTTTAATTCCAGCTCCACTGTCCCCTTGGCCGATCCCTGGGGCACATATTGCCATTTCGGCCTCAGCTTCCTCTTCTGCTTTGTGAAATGGGAGAGCTCTGTTTTAGAAGAGGTTTGTGGATCTCAATGCCTGCCCTGAGATCGAGCGGGATGGTGGCAGAGAAGGGGGAAACATTTTCCTTTGGCTTTGGTGGGGAATGGGAGAAAGGGGGAGGCAAAGCCTCACGGAGACAGACAGGACAGCATGCTGTGTAAACACATATAAACAGAGACAGAAGGGAAGTACGTGAGGGCTCAACAGAGATGCCAGGGACTCAATTCCATCTGCTCGTACCGTTTTTGGATCTGCCTGAATAGCAGAGGTGTTGCTGGCTCCCCCTGCAAGCTGGTAGAGAGCACGGGCGACCACGGTGGCAACTTCTGCCAGGGACTGCAAAGGAAGAGGGCTCTGTGTTAATCAAGACAGGCAGATCCAGCACAAGGAGGGAGAGCAAGCCAGAACCGACACGTCTATCAGAGCGCCCGCACCGCGCTGGCATGCGAGTGCCTGCTGCCTTTGTCACCACACAGGGCACTCCGATGTCCCCCTCTGCCACGATCCTGCTCGCTGTCCACCCCTACCCAAAGCCCCATCCATCCCAGAGCGAAAGCAAACGTAGGGGAGGCACCTTGGCTGTGTCTGTGACATACTCCAGGGTCTCCTCGGGGCTAAGCCCCTCAGGGTACTCCACGCGGATGTTCTCCGGAGTGTCGTACATGCTCTGATAGTATCTGAAAAGAAGGAGGCAAACAGAGCTGAGAAGGGGCGGACAAAAAACCACAGGGCATGGAATTCAATTCAGAGCGTGCCTAAAGCAAACAGTGGGAGCAGCCTCCTGGGAGCAGAGGCAGAGCCCTGCCAAAGCACTACCCTGCCACACGCTCCTTAAACCATTTAATGAGGCTTTATAATTAACTTGGCCCTTCCACAGCTTCTCCCATCTGAGGATCTCCCAGCAATTTACAAGCTGTGATTAGCTTTCAGGTGGGCGACAGCCCAATCTATTAAATGGGCAGAGAAACTGAGGCAGCAACAACCCAAGCACAAGGCCCTGGGAGAGGAGAGCTCATGATGCAGGTCGTGCCAGGGGACTTGACTGATGCCTTATCCCGGGGAGGAATCCCGAGGTTGGGGAGGAATTCCAAGTCAAGTTAATGAGAGGTTTACATCAACGTAGCTGCAGCGGCCGCAGCTGGATTGGAAACCAATTGGTGCGTGGTAGATGCACCTGACATTCCCAGACCACCTGGGACACATCCCTCAAATCCAAACATGGGTCACACACAAGTGGGGTTGTGCGTTTTCCTGCCCTTTCAGGACAGATCTGGAGCTGAAAAGGAAGCTCCTTCCCCCTTCCTTTATCCCGACAAATATTCCCAGAAACAGCATAGGATAGAAGATGAAAGAGACAATTTGAATAACGTGTGGGGGTGTGGAAATGAAGGGGATCTGTCCATCTTCCACCCCACATTCCCACTTTCAATGTTGAGGAAGAGATGATCTCCATGGAACAAACTGCAGTAGGGTCAGGTGGGGTAAATGAAAGTGCCCTTTCTAATGCCTGGGGCTCCTTGCCACCACAAATAGAAAGCCATATTAAAAAAAAAAAAAAAAAAGGAAAAAAAAAGAAAAAAAAGCAGCTTCTGGAAGAACAGATGAGGCTTAGGCACGCTCAGTTGCCATTTGCTCACCTCTGGCTTCCAGCCAGCTGTGGGGAACATTTTCTGTACAAAACTGGATTTCTTTCGGTTGTCAGAATAATTATGTCGCGCCCGTTCAATTACACGGCGCGTGTTGGCTCCTGGGCTCCCCCTGGACGGCGGCTCCGCACGCGCGGAGCCCGCGGGGAGCCGGAGCCTCCGCCGGCTCCACCGGCCCCGGCCGGCGCGGCCTCCCGCTCCGGGCAGGTACCTGTTGTGGAAGGACGCGCGGTGGTCGGTCAGGACCACTCCCGGGATGTGCTGGGCCCGAAGGAAGCGCTGGAAGGAGGAGGGGGGAAGAGGCTGGGAATATCCGACCTCCTGCAAAGTCACATTTGCTCCTGTACTGCTGTTGCTCAGGATTTGTAGCAGGTTTTCAACCTGGAAAGAGGAGAAAACGACACGGTTCTGCTATGCTTTTGGAAGCGGCATTTCTCTGGGAAGTTTAAAGATTGTTTTAAAGATTGGACAGCCTCGTGGCTGGCGCAGATTGCTCTCCATTACCTGCCCTTGAATAGATTCATTCTTCCGAGAGACGGGGTCCGTATGCATCCACAGAACAGAGTCATTCCTTAGAGCCACCTGCAAGGAAAAGGCCCACCGTGAAACCCAGCGCAGGGAGAAGTCAAACCCAGCAAAAGACTGGCTGGAAAAGCCACGTTTATATCATCAAAGAGAAACGGGAAATAGAGAGCCCCTAACTCATCCCACACCTGATTCAACTCTATAAATGAATGAATGTTGTTCAAGCGGAGAGGAAACTTGTCTTTCTCCATATCATACACCATACGCGAGCTGCCAATGTAATCAAAGGTCTCCTGCAACAGAAAAAAAAAAGAAAAAAATCACACAGGAATCACGAGGTGGCTGCCTCGCTCACCCACGAGCAGGATTTGAGGGGCCAACGTAGAACAGAACCAGGAGCTCAATGGCCAACAACTGCATCAGTTATGTGTGAAAGTGCCTACAGCACCCGCTAAAGGACCAACGCGAGGGTTAGACCTCAGAGAGAAACAGAGGGATTGCAGGCAGGGATGGAGAAAAGGACAAAAGTGGAGGCAAAGAGCAGGACCGCAGGGACAGCCCATGAATTGCACAAGCAACAAAGATACAGAGGCCAAGTCAGACTTTTGTTTCAGTGAGCACTGATATCTCGCAGGATACTGCAAGGGAGTAACAGCAGGAGCCTCTATATGTCCCCCTGGACTAATTTCCTGCCAGGTCTCAATGCCTCCCACGTTCCGGGAGCGCGCCGGAGACTCCAGGCCTCGGCACTGCGCTCATCTCCCCCAGGGAAATTCCAACCAGGGCTACGGATGCGCTGGGGAGGGTGAAGGGAGGAAGTCACAGGGCCACAGCGTGGGGCTGTGGGAGCCAGTTTCACAGAGCTGCACAAAAGCAGCCATCAGTGGAGATGCCTTGAGGGGAACATCAGCTGTTGGCCATCAGTCCCTCCTCCAGCAGCTTATTCTGCTTTAACGCAGCTGCCAACGCCAGCGCTGGGCTCTCCGAAGTGAGCTGCATTTCACTGCTGTCAACACATATAATTTTAATCTAGTCTTTTCTGGGCTTTGTGTCAGGATGTGGAGTGTAGCTGCTGCGTTCCCCCCTGCACAGGGGTGAGGCAGAAAACAAACAGATCGAGGGACTGCGGAGAGAGGAGCGAAAGGAAAGTTTGTGTCACTCGCCCAGAATGAGCTGGGGGGCAGGAAACAGGGTGCCCGAGCAGAAGCCCCATCTGCTCCTGCTATCCCAGAGCAGCTGGAATCTTGTTCTCACCAAGCAAGTGGAGAGAACCAGGGTATGGGGACGCCAACGACGACCTTGCAGAAAGGCTTGCAGAAAGTTTGTTTGCAGGAAGCCAAGGATGGATGCGCTGCCTTGGAATAAGCCAAACGGTGGAGCGACACTCCTGCTGCTCTTACCCCTTGGAAGAAGGTGAACATGACGTTCCTCCGCAGCAGCTGCACGTCGGGCGCTTTGTGAAGGGCTTCAGCAGCGGCCAAGTGGGTCACGAAGGACGAGACGGCGCTCTCTGCCCCCGGGGCAATGTTCCAGAAGAAGGAGTGGCTGTCGATCTGCAAGCACGAAAAGCAGGGGCAAGAAACACCCACGCAGGCCGTGAGGAATCAGAACCCAGCACTTCACTGGCAAAGCCAAATCCGCAGCCTCTGCCCACCTCACAACTCACCCCGTTGGTGAAAAAAAGAACCAAAGCTTAATGAAATGTAAAATCTTAAAAACCCTAAGCAGAAATGTTAACTATTTCTACTTGTCTGGTTCCTCAAAGGTTTGGCATCACTGAAGAAACGCCCTAAGTCATGTAGCAAGACAAGCAGAATTAAAACCCAGATGTTCTTATGCTGAAATAATAGGCTCTGCCCTCTAAAAGGGACCTACTTGCAGAACGAGACAGTCAGATGTAAAGCAAAGTCTGAAAAAATGGAAGGAAATTAAAATATTTAGGAAGGTATCTTCCAGCAAGGGAAGATTCCATTCTCCCAGCATCCCAGAGCAACGTTAAAAGGTACCTACTCGAGTAGCAACAATAATGACTTCTTTGTCAGGGTCGACTTTTCCAGAGGAATTGATGGGCTGCAGGGTGCTCCACACGTTGTAGTCGAGAAGAGGATCACACACCACCTCTAGGAAGCAAGAGCAGCTCAAGAACTGGGACTACAACACCGGGGCCATTTTCTTACTATTCCCCCTTTTTCCTGCTGGCCTTATCCCCCAAAGGGGGACCTGCTCACCTGGATTAAGGCTGAAGGTGCTTTGGATGGAGCTGCGCCGCATGCAGGTGACAGTGCTGGTGACAGCGTGCATGTGGGAGAAGAGCTGCATAGCACACAGGGGGTACTCCGGGCCAGCCCCGTCACGGGGGACGTTATGGTCCTGATAGCACTGGAAGAAAGAGAAATTATTACAAAATTTAATGTTTCTGTAGCAGCACTGGCCCTGCAATTCATCCCCCTTTCTCAGGCCACGTGCAGATCCCCTCTCTCACTTGCCTGCAAAGTGCAGTACCTGCTTAATAACTTGAGTCTCGTTGGCATCCTCAAGGAGGAAGATAGGGAAGTCAAAATCCTCGTAGGAAAGCCCACTGCCCACGGGATTCCACACCGTGCTATTGCAGTGCGCGTACTGAGGGCCATAATCTTTGGAATAGACACCTGGAAAAGCGAAGAAATGGGTAAATTGGAATGTGTGAGAAATAACAAGGTGCAATTTCCGAGCTCCACCCAACCTGTACAAACACAAGAGGCTTTAATGACCAAGCATGGACAAAGTACACGTCTCATATGTCCAAGAAAATCAAACTTGCAACAAATCAGTGTCCAGGTAAACATTTTCATAACGTAATGCCTTACCAAACCCATCGTTGGGGCACTGCAAACCAGGGGAGAAGCCTTGGGGAGGGCTGGGTTTAGCAGCGGCTACGGCAAGGCCTGAAACGCGGGAGGTTCCCTTGAGCTGCAGCAGCACCCTCCTGGAACAGGGCACAGAGGAGCACAAACTTGTCTTTCCTAACCCAAAGTTAACCAAAAGTTTCAATCCCAAACACGCTACAGATGCAGTTGAGCATCCCTTGGTGCTTTGGATCAAAACTGGTCCCCTTTCCCCCAGTCTTCTCGAGAATCTGCATGATTGTGCATAATATCAACAAGCAAAAAAACCCCAATCACTTCACCCCTGTCCCAAAGGGCACGAGACAGATGGGAACGAGCTCATTGAATGAGGTACAAGGGACACCAGAGCAGCAGAAATTACACAGGGAAGAACTCTTGGATTTAAGGAACCAAATTGCCCATTTTGGGAGACAGAAACGGATCTAAGCGCTAAGACACGGCGAAAACTCTCCAACTTTCCTGCACGCTGGTGCTCTCAGGGCTCATTAACCATGTGGCGTTTGAAAAGCAGCATCAGATCGGAGCCCCTCATGTCCTCGGGGCTCCTTTGGGACGGTGGAAAGGGGTGATGGGGTCTTACCTGTTGAAAAGGCTCCCGTCGAGCAGGATCATGTAGGGCGGGTGGGGGCCGTCCGTGAGCACCCACCTCAGGTCCTCCTCCTTGTCCACCACGTGGATCACCCCCGTGTCGCCGCTGATGGAGGCTGCGGAGAGAGAGCGGAGGCCAACGATGGAAACGAGCGCGGAAAGCCGAGCGGGAAGGAGGCCAAGGACAGCGCAGCTTGCAGAACGGAGGGGAGGAGGTGCCTTTTGGCTAAAAGGCGCCAGGAAAAGGAGCAGCGAGGGGCCGTACTCACACTGGCAGCCGACCTGGTGCGTGGCGTTGAGCAGGCGGACGCAGGGCGCCGTGCGGTTCAGCGGGATGTAGATCTTCCTCTCCACCGAGTTGCCCCCGCACGGGCCTGGGGGCGGGCGGCGCTTTGGAAGGGGCTGGGGGGGCCTGGGGCGCCTCCTCCCACCCCCCAACGCCGAAGCCCCACGGGAACCGCAGCCCCCCGGGCGCAAACCCGATGGGAGGTGCCCCCCTCACCGCAAAATCCCACGGGAATCGCCCCCCGAACGTCAAAATTGCACGGGAACCCCCACGCACAACACCGAAACCCCACGGGAACGTCCCCCCAACCACGAAACCCCACGGGAACGTCGCCCCAACCACGAAACCCCACGGGAACGTCCCCCCAACCATGAAACCCCACGGAAATCCCCAACCCCGAAACCCCACGGGAACGTCCCCCCAACCACGAAACCCCACGGGAACGTCACCCGAGCCTCGAAACCCCACGGGAACCCGCTTCCCTCCGGTCCCTTCGCGACGGAGAAGACCAGGGCCCGTCCCCGCTCGCTCTCCCCTCACCGGGGGCGGGTGGCGAGTCCCGGGGAACTCCCCCTCGCCCGCCCCATAGCGGCCCCGGCCTCACCCGCCGCCATCGCGACGAGCAGCAGCGCCCACACCCGCGGCCAGGCCGGGCCCGGGGCCCGGGGGCTCCCGGCAGCGGCCTCCGTCCCGCGGCCGCCCCCCGCCGCCATCTTCTCAGCCCTTCCGCTTCCTCCGCGCCGCCGGAAGCCGCTCTGGCACCGCGGGAGGACCGCGACTCGGTAGCCGGGACGGGGCGGTGGAGGAAGCGGAAGCGGCTCTGGGGCGCCGACGTGGAGCGGGAGGGCGGCGACATCGGCGACAACGGCGGTAACGGCGACAGCGGGGGACGATGCTGACCAAGTTCGAGACCAAGTCGGCCCGGGTGAAAGGTGCGGAGCGACGGGCCCCGTTTCCGCGGAGCGCGGCGGCCCCGCCGCGGCCGGGCCCTCACGGCGCCGTTTCCCTCCCCTCAGGCCTGAGCTTCCACCCGAAGCGGCCCTGGATCCTCACGAGCCTCCACAACGGCGTGATCCAGCTGTGGGACTACCGCATGTGCACCCTCATTGACAAGTTCGACGAGCACGACGGTGAGTGGGGGGCCGGGTACTGGAGCCCGTTACCGGGAGCCGGTTACCGGGGTCCGTTACTGGGGGCCATCACTGGGCCCGTTACTGGGAACCGGTTACTGGGGCCGTTACCGGGAGCCAGTTACCAGGGACTGTTACCGGGGAGTTACCAGTCCCCAGGAGTCGGTTACCGGGGCCTGTTACCAAGGGCTGTTACCGGAGCCGTTACTGCCGTTTTCGCCCTCTTTTCCTGCCTGGGTGATTTCCCAGTCCCCGGGTGCATCCGCAAAGTGGGATCTTGGCCTAATTACTGATTTAGGGGAAAAGAAAAGGTTGGAATCGCGTCCGAAGGGAGGCGGCGCGACCTGCGAGCGTTGATGGAACCAGCACGATGTCAGTTTTACCCTATGGGATGAAATTTGTTGTTTGCTTTAACGTTTTTGTCGCTCCTGAAAGAAACAGAGGGGTGAGAGCGGGGCTGTCCCGGCCCTGTGTACCCTCAACTGGCTTCTTCCTTCCTCCCTAGGGCCCGTTCGAGGCATCGACTTCCACAAGCAGCAGCCCCTCTTCGTGTCTGGAGGCGACGATTACAAAATCAAGGTAATTATTTTGGTAAAGGTGGTTGTTTTGGGGTAATCCCCCCACTGTTGTCTCTCTTTCTGCCAAGGATATTGCCCAGGCGAGGGGATTTGTAGGGAAACTGCCAACAGGGGGAGGGAGCAAGGGGAGAAATAGTGCTAGGAGGTTAAGATTGGCTGGTAATTAAGATTAGTGGCAATTTTAATAAATTGAAACCTCTTTACGCTTGTGTTAGAGCCTTGTTGTGGAATAGAGGGGTTTGTAAATGAGCTGGAATCTTCCGTGTGCTGCGAGGAGGCCGCAGAGGTCCCGGTGGGCCGTGGTGCATCCGTTCCCTTCTGTTTGTGTGTGCTCAGGTCTGGAATTACAAGCTGCGCCGCTGTCTCTTCACCCTGCTGGGGCACTTGGATTACATTCGCACGACCTTCTTCCACCACGTAAGGCTCCTCCTGTATGAAATGGGATCCATTCCGCTTCCCTGGGCGGGAGTCCTTGGCAAAGAAATTGTCTGAAGGGAGAAAAACGTCTAGGGTAGAGATGACAGTGGAGATGAATGATTATTTCCTTTACAAAATGCTGTTCCTTTTAGGAATACCCCTGGATCTTGAGTGCTTCTGATGATCAGACGATTCGTGTTTGGAATTGGCAGTCCAGGACTTGTGTTTGGTAAAGTCAATGGGTGCTTTATAAATAACTGCAGGGTCGGGGCGCAGCCTAAAGGGGTTGTTTTCAACTGGGAAATACTAATAACGTTTAAAAACTGGGCATAGTTGCAGAAGTAGAACCAACAAAACTGGTGATTGTGAATGTATCTTTCAGTCTTTGCTCTTTTATTTGGATGCTAGTGAATGGTCTCTTTCTGTTTAAATGGTGTTTTCTGCCCTCTTTTTGTTGCAGCGTGCTGACAGGACACAACCACTACGTGATGTGTGCCCAGTTTCACCCCTCTGAGGACCTCGTCGTGTCGGCCAGCTTGGATCAGACTGTGCGCGTTTGGGATATTTCTGGTGAGCTGCCCAGATCCAGGGGGTCTCCAGGGGGTCAGCCCACGGCAAAACTGCAATTGCTGAAAGCCAAGTGAGGCAGGAACGAGTCGGCTCGTATCTGAGAGCAGGAAAAGCAGCTGGGTGACCGGGAGCCTCGGGCAGAGAAGTGCACGATCCTCTGCTGCCGGAGAGTCCCGAGTCCTCAATTTTGGCACCATGGGTTGCTGGGGACCTTGGGGGTCCATCTAATCCAGCCTTCACTTGAAGCAGGTCTTCAGCACTAGACCAAGTCACCGTGGCTTTATGCAGGGAAGGAAACCCCTAAAGACGGAGATTTCCCCCTGTGAGATCTCAGTCTGACTTTTTAGTGCTGTCCGAGTCAGCTTTGCTGATGTGCCAGCCCTGTAGGAGGAATTCCTGAGATTTGTGGATCATCTTTATCCCCTTGAAAAGCTGTGGAGGCAACGATAAGTCCTTCATTCTGAGATAAAGCTAAAAAGAACAAAAAAGGACAAAAAGACTCTTTTCTTTTTGTCCTTGTTTGTAACCTGCTTGTGCAGGAAGACAGTGTTAGAGGTTTCTTCCGTGCGCAGCTTGCTCATCTGCAACTCAAAACTCCAAAGCATTTTGCTAATAACTTCTTGTTAGGTGTTTCTTAGGCTAGAGCTAGGCCACAAAGTCACTTAACGATTGCCAGAAGATACCTGAACGAAAAAGGAAAATGGAGAGAAAAGGTAGATAGTAGCAGAAAATGGAGAAAAAGGTAGATAGTAGCAGAAAATGGAGAGAAAAAGATAGTAGAAAAGAAGGGGCTGCTTGGAGGGAGGCAGGTGGGACGCTGCTGAGGCTGCTGTGATGTTGTGAGCTCCCAGAGCCCGTGCTCCTCTCTCCACCTGATGCTCTCAGCATTGCAGTTCTGCTTGGGCACCCTGGTTCGTGGTACACGCTCAGACATGGCCAGCTGTGTCAACAGGAGGGGCTGGGGACAGGAGGTGGTTATTTAAAACCTGTCCCCCGTCTCTGTCCTGCCAGCACGGGGAGTCTAACAGCTCTTCTGCCAGCAAGCTGCGCTGCTGCCTTCTCCCACAGACTCTCTCTCAGCAGAAATCCTGCTGCCAAATAGCTTTGGAGATGGTACAGAGGGTTTTTTTTTTTGCTTTTCCTTGGCTGGTATGTGATGAGGGGTTTTAGAGTTATTGACTCAGCTGTTGCTCTGGTCAGACAGCTCAGGGCAAGAATATTGGTGGGAAGAGAAAAAATAGGAAGAGGTGAAAAATGGAGCCATTTGGAAAAATGGAGTTCTGTGGACCGAAATGTTCTGTCTTCAGAGCTGCATGTTCAAAACCATGTTCAATGCAGAACAAATAGGATGGAGGTTAAAGAGTCCCGTTTCTTGCTAGTCTCCTGAGAGAGATTCTGTGAATGCAGTCAGGATGGGCATGTTTATATATTAAAATGCATGAAACCTGTATGATTTGCCTGTGCTTTGGAATGAAGCCCTTGCTTACAGTGATGATATTAACCTACAGCAACTGTGAAATAACCTGTTCTGTCTCTCTTTAATCGTTAACCCAGGAGGAGAGTGTTAGTGTTCACGAGCAGAGTGTTTTGTACATGCAGTAACATCACCCACCAACTTCTCTCCTTTTCCCCTGGCTTCCTCCCAGTTGGCCAATATTGATGTCTGTGGCTAGGCAGGGATCTTCCTTATTCTGTCCAGGCTCAAATTTATTGGGATGAGCAGCTTAAGTGAGGATCATCGGAGGATTTTGGCCTTTAATTCACTGTTAGGCTCAGACTTCAGAGAGTGTTTTTAGACCTGGCCTCTCCCTGGGCATCCACAGTGGGTTACATTCATGGTTGGCCAAATCTTTGCACCACTTCAGCCTCCCCTGCACTTTTTAATTGCTCCCTGAATGCAACGGGCTGAGAGGAGAGGATGAAACAAGTGCTTAGCAGCAGAACAGTCAGCACCCGAGAGCCCGTCTTAGTTTCAGTCTTGGGTAAGGGATAGAGCTTCTTGGGAAGAATTAGAATTGGGAAGAAGAGGAGAATAGAGCAAAAAAATTGCGAAGAACTGTCGTCCTAGTGTGTTAACCTCTGTATTCCCAAAATGGATCCCAGGAACATCCCCATGCTTTACATTTCTCTTCCTTCTTCCCTCCTAAGCTCCCATTTGTTGGTTGCAATAACGTATGTTCCCGTTTGGCTGCTTCGCTGTGCTCTTGTGCCTGTTGAACTGTGTCTCCTTTCTAGATTTGCCCTTACACTGCCTAATATCTGCTGTGTGCTGAGCCCTTCCTCTTTCCCTGCTCCCTCCCCAGCGCCGTGCAGGAGGCTGGTATGTTCTGTGAGTGTCCTGCCTTCCCTCTAGATCTGTGCAGTTGCCCAGAAATTTTCCACTTGTGTTTCAGTCCTGTTTCACTGGCTTGTCAAAGGCTCAAGTATTTTTTTTTCTTTTAAAAGTCCTGTGTTTCTTCTTTCACCATCCCTCGATTATGTATGTTTTATTTCTCGCTTTCTGGGGCGGTTTGTGTCAGCTTTGTAGAAGCTTCCACTCAGCCATTCAAGCTCTTCGCTGCTTTTTGGACCATCTGTGTGTGTGCACCTCACCCAGAGCATTCATGTTTTGTTTCAGGCCACTGGTTGATGCATTGATTTCATTAGACCAGCTTCCTTGGAGGTTATTGAGCCTAGGCCCTTACCTTAAATCTCCCTCTTAAAACAGCCCCTGAAAATCCCTTGTTTTCCAGGTAGATTGTCCAAATTCAGGAGGTGAGTGAGAGCAGTCCTCAAACTGACAGAAGAAAACAGCCGAAAAATTGCAAGCTCAGATTAGCACGTAAGGAGTGAGAAACAGGAATGTGTCACCTGTCCTCTGCTCCGTGTCCCTCTCAGGGAGCTGAGGTGACCCTTTGTATGGTGTCCTGCATTGAGACTTTCCTTTGGACTTGTCTAATCTGAGCTTGCACTTTTGGAGAAAGTGGAAGGGTCTCCTGGATGTTCCTCTCACCCTCTTCCACTCTTTCACATTCTTCCTTTCCACCTGAAAATGTGGGTAAACAGCCCCAAAGAGTGGTCAACTTGTTGCTAAATTAAAAATACTGGCTTGATTGTGTATTTTTTGCCTCCTCTGCCCCTGCTTCTCCTTTTTCCTTTGTTCCTCAAGGCCTAAGGAAGAAGAACCTGTCCCCTGGAGCTGTGGAGTCGGATGTCAGGGGAATAACTGGGGTGGATTTGTTTGGGACAACAGATGCAGTTGTGAAGCACGTTCTTGAGGTACCGTGTTCGTATATGTGGCTGTGCAGCCTTTGCAGCTTTACTTAATGAAGTCCCTGCGATGGCTTCAAACGATCCTCCAAAAGATCTGGAAAACAGCGGAGGAAAAAGGAGCCGATACTTGAGTCAGCTCTTTACACGCTGTTGCAGGATAGGGCATTTATTTTTAAGAAGTGTAAGACTGAAATCTGGAGATGTTTGCACTGCAACCTAGCAGATGTGGTTTTCTCTATACAACTAAAACCTCAGTTCAGTCATGGATGCTGTTGCCTTGTGTGGGTGTGGGGGGGTATCCCTTTTCCCAGTCCCTTTTCCTAGACTCTCTCCGAGCCTGGGAAGGCTTCAGGTGACTGTTTTGCTTGCAGGGCCATGACCGTGGAGTGAACTGGGCTGCCTTTCACCCCACCATGCCCCTTATCGTGTCGGGAGCCGACGATCGCCAAGTGAAGATCTGGCGCATGAATGGTAAGAGGGAGCTCACAGAAAGAAGGGCAGGCTAAGTAGAAGAGTTAAACCTGTGTCCAAACACCTATAGGTTGAGCCTGAAGATAATACACACTCGTGAGCCTGTCTGTGCAATTCGGGGGTAAATAAGGCAGCTGCAATGTTGCCTTCTGCAGTCTGAGAGCTCATTCTCTAGCCAACACCTCAAGCTGCTTTTGTTTTTCAGTCACATCTGAGCAGAGGCTCGTAGGAACAGCTAGGCTTGGCTCTGAAGTTTTTTGGTTGTAAACTAGTGCAATAAGAAAGGGAGCTATTCCGGAGCCAGTGATATAGTAACCAGCAGCCCGTGGAAACCACCTTCCAAAGTGACTTGTTTCTGCTACGTGCGGTTGAGCTTTCTTAAGCATTAGCTTCCTAATTGTGCTCTGCTTCGGTTAGAATCGAAGGCCTGGGAGGTCGACACTTGCCGTGGACACTACAACAACGTCTCGTGCGCCGTCTTCCACCCGCGCCAGGAGCTGATCCTCAGCAATTCCGAAGACAAGAGCATCCGGGTCTGGGATATGTCGAAACGGTTAGTTTAGAGTTCAGTATTTTTGAGCTGATTTCCCCATAATTAATGCCAGAGATGTTCTCTACTGTCTTCATTTTGTGAACTGGCACTTACATCAAGGTTTCCATTCTGTTTATTTTCCTTCGTTCCTCTCTTGCACTTTTAGGACTGGTGTCCAGACGTTTCGCCGTGACCACGATCGTTTCTGGGTATTGGCTGCTCATCCCAACCTCAACCTCTTTGCTGCAGGTGAGAGATCTACTCAGTGTCTGTCAGACCACAGCAAAGGAAGTTCTTTATGCAGAAACTCTTTGCAACAAGGATTTGGTTTTCATTAGCACGCTTTGCAAAACACTTTGCAGATGTTACTAAATGTATTGGATGGAAAAGATCCTTTTCCAGATCTTAGATTATTGGGAAATCTGAAGGGATGGAAACATGGCACTTGGGAAGGAAATAAAATCACTTCTTCCAGTGAAAAAGTAGTAGATGTGGCTGACAGTGCTGGTGATTTTGTTGGATCTTTCTTTGTTTTAGAGGCTGTCATGCCATGTGCATGACAAGAAAAACGCATTAGTTCTGACGTGTGAATTCTCAAACGCTTTTTCGCAGGCCATGACGGTGGGATGATTGTGTTCAAACTGGAGCGCGAGCGGCCTGCCTACGCCGTGCACGGGAACATGCTCTATTATGTGAAGGACCGTTTCCTCCGCCAGCTCGATTTCAACAGCTCCAAAGACGTGGCAGTCATGCAGCTGCGAAGGTAGGAAGCTGAATTGCTGCTTAGTTCCTCATTGATAAATAGATTATATTGTCATTTTCTGCTCAGCAATTCAACTTTGGTTGATTGTTCTTTCAGATCAGCTACAAAGCCTGAAAGAAGTTGATTTAGGTCAATTTTTATATGTATACTCTTGTGTTTTTTCTTCCTGTAACTAGCTTCACAATTGAAGCAACTTTAAACTAAAATGCTGGCTATCTATTTAGAAAATAACAATGTCTTAGTTCTTTCCCTTGTGTTTTTGAGTCAGGAAATTCATCAAAACAGAGCTGTTGTTGATAGTGTATTTCAAAAAATAAGAGGATTTTTGAGATGATAGTAGAAAAAATCCTGATCTGCCCCATTACTAACTCTCTTCATCATTCCTCTTCAGCGGTTCCAAGTTCCCTGTATTCAACATGTCGTATAATCCAGCTGAGAACGCTGTCCTCCTCTGCACGGTAAGCCAGTTTGCTGCAGAATGTGCTCAAAAACTTGTCCAGGGGCTGTGAACGTGATTCTCTTCTCAATATACAACTTAACACCAAGTCCCAAAAGCTGAGAGGATGTGAGACACAAAGCTAGACTGAGGATCAGTTCTACGGGTGAAGTGTTTTGTGCATTATTTTTGATACCTGCCGAATTGTTCCTTTTCCTCTCCTTTTACAGACTTCCTTTTTTTTCTTACTATTTTAAAAGTTGTCCTGCTCCAATGGTCTGTAATTGGGAGGGGAAAACCTCTTTATTATTATTATTGTTATTATTATTATTATTTATTTTCTTTTCCACTCCTGCAGAGAGCCAGCAACTTAGAGAACAGCACTTACGACCTCTACACCATTCCCAAGGATGCAGATTCCCAGAACCCTGATGGTAGGTGTTTCCTACTTCACATTAAGCCTTCCTAGTGTTTTGTCTCTTTATAGCTATCCCTTCCTCTGCTCTCATACTGTGTCTGTGTGTGTTTTATGTATATGAAAGGTTCATTTCTCTAAGCCTCTCTTGTTGGACTCTCTTTCCATGTTTTCCAGTGCCCCTGCAGCACACATCATTTGGCAGGTTTCCTGCTTACTATATCATAAGCTTCACTGACTTGAAAAATTCATGTTCATCCCAGATTTTTACTGCTAGAAATATATATTTTATAATTTTGTTATTAGGAACTTTCCATTTTCCCTTTCGACGCAGCAGGCAGCCTTCCTGGCTTGTCAACAAAGATGAATTTGAACCAGATACGTTTTGTTCTAAAAGAGTTTATGCTCTGAAAAGTGGCCATAAAAGTGACAGTGCCAGGGCACCAGTATTCATTCTTCCTCTCGGCAAATTCCAATCAGTTTTGTGCAATTTACAAGTCCAAATATGATTTAGAAAAATCTTTTTTTCTTTCTCCTAACTGTGAATTCCACTTGGGATCTGAAACTCCAGCTGGTTCCTCCTGCCTCTGTCGTCATGGCAGTAAAGGTTTCGAAGCGAGTGGGAGTGATGAATGACACAGCCTGGAATCTAGCTTACTTCTCTGGAGATTTATTAGTGTCTGAGGATGTAACGAAGGGAAGATTTCTTTGTCAGTACAGTCAGCAGGTGTATTTTGGAGAGAGGAAGACAAAGGGAGCTTTTTAGCCATTTTATATAGATTAAATGTTACTGAGTATATTCAAAGTATTTTATTGCAGTTGAGAGGTCTGCCACAAATGACACTAGACTTGGTAAGAAGGTCTCCCAGAGCAATCCTGTTTTCAGGAGCAGAAAACTGAAGAAGCAGAAACTGTGTATTTTTCCCCCAAAGCAGCAGCTCTGTCACCTCGCCTGTCCCCTCCCTCTGCTGCCTTCCTGGGCCGTGCGTGACCCGCATCCGAGCCGCATCCCGCGCTGCTCCCGTGCCGAGCGCTGTGTTTATAGGGACATTTCGCCGCCCGGAGAACATCTGCGTGCCGGGGAGCGCGCGGGCTGCCTCCTCCAGCTCGTTATGTTGCTTTGCAGCGGGGGAGAGGGAACGGGGGCCGTGCCGACGCCGGGACCCTCCGTGCGCTTGGCCAGCGGGGCCCTGCTCGTTAGCTTGACAGACGGCGCTGTCGCCCGGGATGGCCCCGTTCCGCGCCAGGCAGCGGCGTTGGCTCCGTCTTGTGCCTTGGCTGCCGAGAGGGGCTGGCGCCGGCCACGCGGGGAGACCCGCGAGGACACGGCGGGGAGGAACCCCGCGAATGGCCCCGGGTTACCCATGAATTAGGAGGGAGCAGCTGATCCAGCAACAAGATGGGATCAAACGAGACTGACTAATGTGGCGCCTGCCAGAGGTTTTATTCCTTGCGTTCTGCTCTCCGCAGCCCCCGAAGGGAAGCGCTCCTCCGGGCTCACAGCTGTGTGGGTAGCTCGAAACCGCTTCGCAGTCCTGGACCGCATGCACTCGGTAAGGGACAGCCCTAACGGGGTCATCGTTTTAACCGGGCCCGTTGTCACTTGGAAGCGTCTGAGCACAAAGCAGGAAAACTGGGTTAACAGAATTATCGGGGGTCTGCGTAGCCTGGCGAAGCAGTGTCGGTAGAGGCTGGGCTGCAAGTGTAAGGAAACGTAATATGATGCAAATCTACTGAATTTAAATACCGTTCAGCTTATCTTACTATAAATGTTACCTCTCGGTAGCTGGAGGCCTGCTGGAGAAGGTGAGTTCAGAAAGGAAAGCTGTCCAGAAGGGGACTGAAATTAGCCAGGCTGCTTTCATAGTCTGAAAGTGCTGAGTAAATGGGGAAAAAGCAGGTATAGCTCTTTATAAAGCTCTTTGTTCTCACTCATGGAGTGCAATAGGAGAAAGAGGAAAGGCAGTTATAGAAAGAATTCCCATTTGGATTTACTTGGTGGAAGGAGAAAGAGGAAATGTCTTAATCTTTGCCTTGTACACATCAGTTTTTAGCATGTGATTGCATTATTCAGTATTTTCTTGCTTAGTAAATTCAGTTTTAGTGCAAGCCTGTTTTGTTACTCTTCCTGGCTTTCCCTTCTCCCCCTTTCTGTTCCCCTGTGTCAGCTTGCTCAACTTTTTTTTCCCTTTTAATTTACACTGTGTTCTCTATTTCCTTTGTACATTCGCTTACAGAGAGGGCTTGCAAATTTTATCAGACAGCTAATAATGACAGCAATGGTGAGGAAGGGGAAGGTTGCACTGTGTGAAGGTGCACTAAGAAACACAGCTTTTTATCCTTACAAACTGACATGGTTGAGCTTTCTGGCAGGATAAATTTCTGTTGTGAAGGGCTGAGTCTTCTGTTTCTTGCCTCACGTCGTTGGGGTTTAGCTCTACAGTGTCTGAGCTTAAATGACCTTCTACATGTTTGTAGATCGTACCTAACTTTCCTGTGGTATTTTCCTTCATCGTGTGGCAGATTCTAATCAAAAACCTGAAGAATGAGATCACCAAGAAGGTGCAGGTGCCGAACTGCGATGAGATTTTCTATGCTGGCACCGGGAACCTGCTGCTGAGAGATGCAGACTCCATCACCCTCTTTGACGTGCAGCAGAAGCGGTAGGTTTCAGCCTGCTGGGAGAAGTTTTAATATTGTAATCCTGCTGGCGTGTGCCCTCTGGGGACAAGTAATAGCTATTAATGCACTCCAAAATTTAGCATCAGCTGCAGGCTGCGTGAGGCTGGTCCCAACCACGGCGAACAACTGTTACCAAAAGCACAGTGCAAACGTAGCCAAGGTGCAATTTATGCTGCAGGCGTCGTGCCATTGATCACAGGGAGATGTGTGCCATGGCCTTGTAAATTCTGTGACTGCAGAATTGGGTATTATAAAAGGGGAAAGAAATTAAAACAAAAAAAAAGATGGGGCTGAGCTTGCCCAGTCCCTTAGGTTTTATATCTGTGCAAAATGCTCTTGAGCCACAAAGTGGTAGCAAGCTTTTAGGGATATAAGCTCTAAAGATGGTTTTAACCATATTTGAGGTTTCTGAGAAAGGGTCTAAAGTCTATGCAGTAGGTAGAAGAGTTGGGCATCTGCACGTTGGGCTCAGGGTGCTGAGTGCAGGCCACAACTCCAGAGCTTGCAGCGGGGAGGAGGGATGTTGTGCAGCTCTCTGATGTCGGTGCTGTCCTTGTCACAGAACTCTGGCCTCGGTGAAGATCTCCAAGGTGAAATACGTCATTTGGTCGGCTGACATGTCCCACGTGGCTTTGCTGGCGAAGCACGGTGAGCACAGGAGGCCTGAATGTCTCCCCTGGGTCCTGGGCACCGCGTCTGCCCCTTCCCCTTTGGTGGGCAGAATCCCTCCTGGCCGTGGCCATTCAGTGTCTCGGCCACAAGCGAAGGTGCCGCTGGGGACATTCAGTGTGGACCCCTCCAGTTTGTCTCTTCAGCAAAGCCTTTCTGCAAGGGCTTGTAGAAAGGAGGATTTCTTAAATTGAGCAAAAAGAATTTAGCTAGTTTCCTTCATCATGTAAAGGCAAATGGCAACAATTCCTTTTCTGTTTGCTATTTTGAGGCAGACATTTTGAGGCAGACATTTAGCAACAGAAAGTTCCCTATCCTTAAATCTTACGTTTTTCATTTCCAGCCATCATGATCTGCAACAGAAAGCTGGAGTCGCTGTGTAATATCCATGAAAATATCCGTGTCAAGAGCGGCGCCTGGGATGAGAGTGGGGTTTTCATCTATACCACCAGTAACCACATCAAATATGCTGTCACCACTGGGTGAGTCATGGTTCATGGAGTCCCTGAAGTAGCAGCTCTTACACAGACTATGATGCTTTTTTGATAGAGGCCAAAATTGGTGCTGATGTAAATGCATTTTTTCTTTCTTTTTTTTCTTTTTTTTTTTTTTTCAATGTGGGCTTAGGAAAAGCAACTAGAGGTTTGACCAGCCTCATCTTGGGTTGCTTGTATTGTTCCTGGTACATCAGACCTGTTTTTCAGGCAGGGTCTTGCTTTTATAATCCGGACTAAGCGGATCAAGTCAAATGAATATGCTGTGTTCTGGTGCAGGGATCACGGCATCATCCGCACCTTGGATCTGCCTATTTATGTCACGCGGGTGAAGGGAAACAACGTGTACTGCTTGGACAGGGAATGTCGTCCCCGGGTCCTCACCATTGATCCCACAGAATTCAAGTTCAAACTGGCATTGATCAACAGAAAATACGATGAGGTGAGGAGGGAAGCGAAGCACTGCCCCTTTCTTTGGCCGTGGTGTGGGGCTGGAGGATAATCCATCCATTTTCCTGCCTTTCTCTTGCAGGTGCTGCACATGGTGAGGAATGCTAAGCTCGTGGGCCAGTCCATCATTGCCTACCTGCAAAAAAAGGGCTACCCGGAGGTGGCCCTGCACTTTGTCAAGGATGAGAAGACCCGGTTCAGCCTGGCGCTGGAATGCGGCAACATTGAGGTGAGGTGGCAGGTGGTGCTGTGGAAAAGCCAGGTCTTTTGGGGCAAATGTTACTTTATGTTGCAAGAGAGGGTGACGTTGGGAAGAAAACGCTTGCCTTGCCTTTGCTGCGTTGCATTTTACAGAATCTGCCTCATCCTGGGAGAGTTGTGGATCTTCCTAGAGCAGGGAATGATAGGAGCCCTGCTAAGATGCAGGCCCTCAGCTGAGGGCACAGTTTAATACCATGATCCTTATAATCTTAATGCAGGTGTTAGGAACGGGAGCCTGCAGGAAAGCCTGCCTTATGCAAAGCCACTTACTGCTTTTGGAGGGGTAGGGAATACCCCTGAAATCTGTGTGTGTTTAGCTGTTTTTATTTTTTTTTTCAGGTCTTCCCTTGTAACCACATCTCATTCCTTTGTTAGATTGCTCTGGAAGCAGCCAAGGCTCTGGATGACAAGAACTGCTGGGAGAAGCTGGGAGAAGTGGCCCTGCTGCAGGGAAATCACCAGATTGTGGAGATGTGCTACCAGCGCACCAAGAATTTTGATAGACTCTCCTTCCTCTATCTCATCACTGGCAACCTGGAGAAGCTGCGCAAGATGATGAAGATAGGTGAGTCCCAGGATGGCAGCAAAGGAGAACGAGCTAAAAGGAATAGAATGTTGTTCCAAAAGGGAATGAGTGGCAACATCAAAACCAGATGTAAAGAGATACAATTATGTCTGTTTTTTTTTCTTTTGATTTAGCTGAGATCCGTAAAGATATGAGTGGGCACTACCAGAATGCCTTGTATCTAGGAGATGTGTCAGAGAGGGTGAGGATCCTGAAGAACTGTGGCCAAAGTGAGTAATATCAGACTAACATGTGCCTCTGTGGGCTGGGGAGAAGTTGGAGAGGAGGTGTGAATAAGCAGTAATTTCTGGAGGCAGATAATATAATCCCTTACATGAAAAACAGAA